>NW_024610158.1:0-518179 GCF_016920785.2 Ixodes scapularis
CTTCGCAGTCTTGTGAGCTTCTACCGTGCACCGCGCAGCCAAAGCACGGTGGAAGGCAAGGAGCGAGTGCTGGACTTCGGGCATTGAAAGGGGGCGCCCTGTCGTTCTCATCCTGCTAGAGATCATAGGTGGTATTCGCCCGGTGAAACATACAACTTGGGGTCTTGCGCCAGCCGGAACAAAAAAATAAAATAAAATGAAAAACAAGAACGCCGGAGGGACTATATAACGGCACGGAAGAAGAGCAAGACGCCGAACAAAAGTCGTCCGTTCTCGGCTTACGACGCCGGTTCAGGGCGTGAAACAGGGAACCGAGGTCCGAGCCCTCGCGGATGGCAGATTCCCCGGTCGGGAGATATGTTCCGCTAAAGCGACGCGCGGAGGTCAGTCCGAAATGAAGCGTTCCTTCCGACATCTAAGTCCGAATCGATGCCGGTGCGGTCTCCCTGACCGATCCGGAATTGCCATCCCTCTTCCCCTTGCCACCGCCCCCCCCCCCCCCCCCGCCCCCTTCTCTCTCTTTCTCCCGTAATGTCACCCTCACCCCCTACCCCTACCCCCCCCCCCCCCCCTTTTTTTTTCGGAAATAAATTCTCAGAGTTCCGAGCTATATATTTCTAGGCGCCGTCCACCCCCCCCCCCCCCCCCTTTTTTTTTCTTTCTCTTCTGTATTTTTGGTTTGATGTTGTTTTAACTCACTTATTGGGACATCGGTTTCAGTCACCTTTCCGGCAGTCCGACAAGCTCTAACTCCATAGATCGCTTGCACGTGACATAACATTAGGGACCGTTCTGGTCGCCTTGACGCTAGGCGTGTACCTTCTGCAGTAGGCATTATGCGCCATGGAATCTGTTTTCCTCCGCCAGAACATGCAGAAATGACCACCAGCAAAATACAGCGAAATCGCGAGCGAGTCATGAATACATCGCCTGAACGTGACGTCATCGGATCGCGCATGACGTCGTTCCCGAAACTTCTTGATCTGTCTTCCAAGCGGCATCAAACGCACCGATGCACGACGCCCGTGTCTCGTGTACGGCCCTTGAAAGCAAACGGCGACGTAGCACTGAAATGAGCGGCCTTTGATGATGGCGGTACTGTAATGGCGGAGCACACGCTTGTGGCACGAGCTTCGCGCGAATTTTATCAAGGGGCTTTAGTCAATCCTGCTCGTTCTTACCAAGAAAACACAAATCCCGTGGGTCAAAAGTGTACGCTGCGAAAGGTACGCGCTGAGCGGGAAGTCAATCAGAATGGCTGCTGATATGATGTCAGTGCAGTAAGCTATATGTACGCCGGAGGACGCCTTTTTCTGGCATTAGTGAACCAGGGAGTGAGAGAGCGAATCTTTGATGGGCGCACAAGAAGTGAGCGCGCACGGGTGTCCGTATAGCTTGGACAGCTTCGTTGCCACAAACAAAGTTGTGCCCAAAT
Source organism: Ixodes scapularis (assembly GCF_016920785.2). NCBI lineage: Eukaryota > Metazoa > Arthropoda > Arachnida > Ixodida > Ixodidae > Ixodes > Ixodes scapularis. The sequence continues at coordinate 1,436 of NW_024610158.1, forward strand.
ACCATACACCGTTCTAATACTTACGAGTCCTCAGCCCCGCGTGCGATCGCCTCAGCCCGGCACGGGCATGTTCGTCGCTTCACAAAGCGAGCAAATCACGCCTCATGCGCACGAACACTGAAAATTGAACCGCGGCCAGGAGCCCTTTCTTGGAAAGGTCCTTTGGTGGTGCCTTCCTATAGCTCCCTCTCGTGACGTCACTACCTTTCGAACAACAAGTTCGATGGTGTTTGTAACGATTATGGTGGAAGCTTGAAATCATTGCGCTCTGAAAGCAACACTGCCAACACCGTCAAAATTGAAGTTCTCTCATTACTCTTATTTCCGTCGATGAGAAATCTTTTGCATTTAGTCAATCGTGGCAGGTCGACCACAGCGACCCATTCACGCTGCCTCTACACCGTTCCAAGAAAAGAGCTTCTGGCAGACACCATCTTCAGAGTTCGTGGGGATATGGCGCGTGTTGGCCCGCTTTAGGAAGCCACAAACTGGAACACGTTGAGCAGTGGATATATAAACATTGCAATAGTGTATAATTTTTATAACTAAAAAAAAAAGGAAAAAAAGTGGTTGTGTGTATGTTTATACAGCCTAGAACTTGGTCTGCCTCAACGGGCGACGAGTCTCCCAGCTGTAGATGAGCAATTTAGCCAGTACAGTACAACCGCTAGCCTGGGGTCTTTAACGCGCACCACGCAGTAGTGATACACGACCGCACGCCGGTACGATGCTCACCCAGATCGAAACGGGCAGGGGTGGGGATTGAACCCAGGATCCCTGGGTTCTGCCGTGCGAGCTTTCATAACTATACTGTAAAACAAAAAGTACAGTGCCCTAATAAAGACAGGAACAGAGAAGCCTCACTGAGAAGCTGTCCCCAAACCTGAAACAATACCAGGCGGTTCCATGTTGTTCAGGTTTTGGGGCATCCCCGACGCTCGACGTAGACTCACCGCGAATGCGACATAAATCCGGAATGCAATTATACGACCGATTCGACTTAGGGCGAAGAGGGCCTTCCGTTATTCCCTTTTTATTATTTTTTTTTTATCTTATATCTAGATCTTGTCTAAAATAAAGCCTTTAAATTCCATCTGCCCGACTCCAGTCGCGATTGCGACATCAGCGCCCAGATTGCAGCTCGTTCTCGGTTGTACAGCAGTAACTCTTTCCTCGAATCGAGCAGCGAGAAACGCGATTATAACCGGACGTGTCTACGATAAGCGGATTATAATCGCCCTCTTACTGCGTGGGATGGAATCACTCCCGTAGGTTCACGCGGCTCCCGAGACGTCCGCGGCGACGATTATAACTGGAGCCGACAGTATTTGACATTTGGTCCGGCGAAAATAAAAACAAAAACTATCGCGTGACAGAAAATAAATAAAAATAACATAGAAGCAGGAAAAGTAGCGGGGTCGCGCGGGGAGCGATGTGGGGCCGTTCTCGCCGGAGCGGTCATTTGTCAGCGAGCCCGGTGTTGGGCCACCATAAATATGGCGGGCCGGCGCCGAACGCACCGACAGAGCGCCAAAGGAACGAACCATAAGGGCCTTAGAAAACGAGATCGACGCGAGAAATTCCTCGAAAATAAAATAAACGAATACATAAATGAATAAGCGTCGGTCCTATACTGGGAAAGAACTAGCTAACGTCCGAATAATACATAAATATAGGAACAGCGAGCGAGCTTCGAAATTTCCACAGGAACGGAGAACAAGAAAGAAAGAAGTTCCCCCGCGCGTGGAGTAAAAAGTGAATGTCACCGAGAGCCGACGAAGAGGGCAGGGCGCACACACGGGCGGCGATTTTTCTCCGCGATGGTTCCGACGATACGGCGTTCGCGGGAGCTTCGGTCCTGGGAATCCAATTTCCAGAAAGGGCTGACAGCCACGGGTCGGCTCAAAAGAACACAGAACCAGTGTCACACTTGCATCCGCTTTTATATAATTACATGTTCTTTTTCTTTTTTTCAGTCCGCAAGTATATTTATTTGTAAACCGGTGCCGCCTTAACAATATAGCTGATATCATATAATCGTGGCCTGTGCAGGTGGCATGCCTGCCGCGTGCGGTCGAGGAACTGTATCTCTGGGGGAGCTATAGGGCAGGCGTTAGCGAGATACAATTTCGGTCGGTAAGAGGAATACCGGTGCCTACGATAACCTATATCCGATAACGATACGATGGATGCGCAAAGGCATCGGCGGAGTATCGAGTACAGTTGTCCGAAACGACCTGTCAAAACTTCATCGCGTTAAAACGCGGAGACGGAGAAATGGACCTTTTCCACATACCGACGGCACCAGGCGGTGGCTGCACGCACTAAAAATCGAGGAAGTGACCTACCTGCGCTACCAATCGATAATGGGAGCTACGCTACCAGTTTCTTCGCTCTCTGAGCAGCGGCGCCGGCCCAACGCGACTCTAAAGAGGGGCATCCATGGCGTCCACCCAAACGTCGTGTTTTCCTTTCCGTCGACGTTCTTTTTTCAGTGTAACACAATTATATATATGCTGGAGTTACGTGTTCCACTCGCTGATATACAGCCTCCTTCCAAATTTCCTCGAGTTTTCGTTCCGACTTCCGCCGCTTGGCATCGGGCGCTCGCGCGTGCGCAGAACGCTTCTCGGAAAAGATCCATTCCCCTGAGATCCGTCGACGCACTTGCTTCGCGCATCACGAACAGCCTTAAAGAGGTGTGGGTGCGAATTTGCGGTGACTGTGGAGGGGAACTCTCGTGATGACACATTCGAAACGACTCAAGAAACACAGGGCGTAGTGACATAGACCCCTTTTCGAAAGTCACGTGCCGATTATTAGAAGGTCGGGACCCCTGCACAATGGCGGAACAACTGCACCGAGGAACGTGCGAGTGATTCCCCAAGATAGCGAACGTCGGAGCGCGGCCAACACTACGAGCCGACAAACCAATGAAACAGCATCGAAAATGCAACGTCACGGCGCGCATCACCTTTTTCTGTGGGCGTTTCTCTTTGCAGTGTGCCGTGACGTTGAGGTTTTAGTCGGCCATTGTGCAGGGGTGTCACAGCTGCCAACAGAGAGCAGTATTTCGAAAGGAGTCCACTGCAGCACCACTGCAGCACGAGCAGCTAGGAACACTGCCAGCTTCAGAATCCCTGGGCTTGTGAAGCTGGCAGTGATAATTGGAAGCGTGCGATAATAAAGTAGCGTCAAGGTTACGGCTCCCAGACGAAGCATTTCGCTAGGAGCCGCAATGTAGCGGCCAACCTTAGTTTATCATTAATGTGAGCTTATCTGAGCGCAGCACTATACGCAAAAAGTTCAAGTCCACAATCAACGCCGACATTTTTTTTGTTTTTTGTTACGCAAGTATTTAAAATTGAGAGACCTCTTTCATATGCGCTGGCAAAAACCGCCGCAATCATTTTCAGTTCCGGTATCGTCTACTCGACTCGCCAGCAAGCGAAGATAATAATAGCAAGTAAAAGAATTTCTCACATACATTTTACAAAATACTGGCACTGGTGAATGTCGTCCTGTGGTGATTTGGGAAGCGTCGAACGCACAGATACTTCCTAAGGGCATCTTCCAGCACAGATAAAGGAAAAACATGGAGATATATATATATATATATACGCTACCGCCGTTGCCGTTCGCGACTACAGGATAAAGACCGAGCTCGGAGCAACTTCCGCGGGTCGAACGACGGCGAACACATCCAGAGCAAAGCGAGACCTGGCTTTAGGTTTCGAATGACGAGGTGCCACATATTTATTGCATGCAGAGCGAGAGCGGGAAACACGGCCGCGAGAAGAAGGACGAGGAGGAAAAACTTTATTTGTCTTGGGGTGATTGTTGAGCGGGCAGGATAGACGCACAAGCGGCCAAGACGCTCCGGGCGTATCGGCAGCGCTTCACATTCGGCGTGACGTGGACGCTGTCACTGTTGACACTGCCATATAGACATTTCCAATGTTTACAAAGTCACAGTCCAGCGTGCAACCTTCACGGCCCAGCACGTGCGTGTTCGTCGCTTCGAAGAGCGAACAAAGCACGCGCCATACGCACGAACACTCAAGATGGCACCGGCCACACGCTTCATTTCGGAAAGAAGAAAGGCTCCTGTGCGCTGCCATTTTGAGCGATGATGGCGCCGCGTAACGTTTCCGCCATGCTGGGGTGCGCCAAGCACACGTCGTTGGGGTGCGCGATGACAAGATGGCGGCGTCTGCTCTATCGCCGACGGTCAGCGTTAGCAACGCACTTAATATGTTTCGAAACGCAGGGGGAGGCATCCACACACAAACGTAGCATCAAATATTGTACGACGCGGCATGTTTAAGGGTTGGAGCTGACTTTATAACGATCGCAGCCTCTAATATATTCCAGCACGTCGTGGAAGCCAGAGCCGCCGCCAGCGCAGCCATCTTTGATACAATGGCCATGCGGCTTCTGGAGTATTCCGATGAGCGTTTTGAGACTGTATAGATATTTTTCAAATTTTTCGATTTGTCACTGGTTTAGGTATTTCATTTAACTGTTCGTGCTCTTTCGCGGCCAAAGTTTTTTTGTTTTTTTTATGTATGTTTCTTTTATTTATTTATTTATTATTATTTTTTCTTTTCTTTTTTTCTTCTTTTTTTTTTTTTGCGCTTAGTGGTGTATGCTTCAGCAAGAGACGCTTGGCAACATTGTACGACAAGCAGCGAACGTCCTGGCTCGAGACTCGAGAGTAGGTCCGCCTCACCTCGGCTCGCGGTCCGAGGTTCAGCCGGGATTCCACTTCCAGAGGTCTATATATGCGTCGCACACTTCCAATAGTAAAAACAACCAACACGCACGACGAAGCGGGAACAAAATGGCGTCTTTCATTTCCTTACGCCGCCGTGTACCGGCGTCCGCTTTTTTCGAAGATGCACGTCGGTGCTTGTTGGAAGTATACGACCTTTTTACCCTTAAAGGGAAGCTGAAGAGCTTTTCGAAAAAAAATGAGATAATGGCTGATTCTGACGTGTTTGTGCCTGCTGAGTCCAAATATCACAACCATTTGACCCAAACTAATCCTTAAACGCGAAAAAAAGCGAAGAAATCAGAAGCGATCGCCGCAGCGGCACGCCATTGGCTAGCCACGCGTGACGCGCCGCTACGTCATAAAAGGACCATCTCGATTCTGGCTTGCTCCGTCGCTTGCGGAAGTAGCCGGGCGCCGAACCTTCTGCTCTCGTAAATCGGGTTCGGCTTCTCATCTTTCGAAATCTTTCGGTGAATCCGAAAGAGGAATGTGTCCACACGATCCTCGACGTGACAAAGTACGCGTTCCAGCCGTTGGCAAGGTAGGAAAATGACCCCCCGCAGTAATAAACACAGACGAGGAACCGCTTGCGCGGACGTGAGATGGCTGGCTTTGTACCTTCAGGAACGTACTTACTGCTATTTATTGCAACATGAAATGTTGACAATAAACGGAGTGCTATTGACAGGAAACCTCAAGCCGGATTAGCGTGACCCTCCCCAAAACGGTCGTCAGAGGACAAGAATTCGGCACACATCGGCCTTCGTGCTTGCCAGCTGCGGGACGCGTGAGCGTGCAGGCTGCATTGTTCATCAAAGCTGAGGTTGTTTGAAGGGATAGTATAATCGGCTTCGGGCGGCTGGAGAGCTTCCCTTGAGATGAGACGGCTGATAAGATAGGGTCGCCGTTCTGCCACCGCCATGTCCTTGCGCACTATGCGAATAACTGCGCAAAAGGTCCATCCTTGTGATAGCGGTACCCTCTGCTGCGTTTAGTTTGTTTGCCACAAACTATGGCGCCATTATACACCAACTCAACTCTCCTACGTCACGCCGCGGTGGTGGCGCGCCGGACGCACTTCCGGTCTGGGGCGGTGGGCAGAAGTCGCCGTGCCAGACATGCATTCCTGTGTTCTTTTGGAAGAAACGAGACAAAAAACCTGCCTTCTCGTCAAAATGCTGCGATGGGGGCTTTACAAAGAGAGTCTGGGAAGGTTTGAAGATCAGTTTTCATGTGTTTTTGCACCCTCCGTTCGTCCGAGAACGTCGATAGCAGCCGTGAAAGGGGCAAATCTGACGCTGTCGAACTACGATTGCGTGTGCGGGCCACAATTTGTAGTCGCCAGATGTATTTGCTTTGTTCTAACATGACCGAGAGAAAACCCCCAAGTTGTCCGGACCACCCACGGATTCAGTGCGTCTTCAAATTCACATGGCCGCCTGATGGTTCGAACTTTCGTCTGCTCTTTAAAAGTTGTCTGCTTTTTGTCGTCTGCTTGTTCAAACAAAAGCGGCCCGTAGACCAATCTTTGACCCGGTGATTGCAATAAGAAGTAATTGCAGGCCTCAAAAGACTTAAGTAGGCTCGGTGTAAGCAGTAGATACAAGATGTTGATCATTGGTACCGGTGGCCATCACCTACTTGTTACGCTTTGTCTGTTCCCGCTTCCGATTTTCAGTATCGACGTCGATCATCGCCGCTACCTTCTACACTTTTGCAGCACGAGGGTCGTCGCGACCGAAAATAGCTAGAAGAGTCTCATCATGGTTTTGTACGTCCATTCTGCGGCGGTCATGCAAATACATCGGCGCACGTCAAATTATTTATGCAAAGTTTAGCAGCGTAACGAGCCTTGATGATTTCGCTCAGGCGATTAAAGTGGCAAGACATTGCGATGAGGACGTAGAATCGACAACTCCAACGCGAAAAAGAGTATGCAGACTCACACAGACGCCGACAACGTGACATTCGAATGGTTTGTTGACGCGGGACGCGGTGTTTCTTGCCCGTACTCCATTGCGCGTGCGTTCCAACTGTCGTCTGCTCTTTCAAACTTGGCTGCTTTTTGTCGTCAGTTCGTCCAAACGACAGCGGCTCGTAAACCAAACATTGACCCGGTAATTGCGATAAGAACTAAGTGCAGGCCTCAAAACACTTTTGAAGGTTGGTTGGGGTAAGTCGGCTAAGTGTAAACAGATACAAGAAGTTGTTGATCATTGTTACCAGTGGCCATCACCGACTTGTAATGCCCGATTCTACTTGAGGTTTTCAGTATCGATGTCCACCATCTCAGCTACGGTCCACGCTTTTGCAGTCCGAGCGACGTCGCGACTGAAAATAGCGAGCAGAATCTCGACGTGGGAGTCAGGCTATAGCGTCCATTCTGCGGCGTCCACGTGAAATGAATCGCCGCAAGTCACATTATTCACGCAAAGTTTTGCCTCGATAGTTTTGCTGAAGCCGCTCAAGTAGTCAGACATTGTTAGGAGGACGTAGAATCAACAATTCCAACGCGAAAAAGAGCATGGGGACTCCCACCGACGCCGACAACAACGCAATTCAATGGTTTGTTTACGGGCGACGGCGGGCTTCTTGCCCACCATCCACGGCGCATGCGCGGCGCCGGTGACGTCCGCTAGGGGCGCTCCGGTTTGTTTGTAAACATGAGTTGGTGTATAGCTTTAGAAAAAGCGGAGATGTGTGCCCGGCACCCCTTAATTTGTCGTCGAATTCGTGAAAGCTTCCTGGGTCTCTACATTCGCATACTTCTACCAAGCTTTGTTTACTGCATCACACCGCGACCAGGCATTATCATCGTCCGATCGCATTTCTACGGCCACCTGTAATGGAGAGGTCCCGGGTTCGATACCCGGACCAGGCGGATTTTTTCGGTCGCTCACCAGTCACCTAGCTGTGTTTGGAGATTTGTGTTTGTCCTTTGTCCCTCTTGTTCCCCTTCTCCAGGGATTATTTTCGTCAATCTTGTCCAGCTCGCTTGCACCTTTGCATTTAATTGCATTCTAATAAAGAATTGTTGCATTACACAAACTTTATACGAAAAACACTGCGTAACTTGTAAAAAAAAGAACTCAATTCAGAACAGAAGGTCATATGCGTTGTATTTTAACAAAGCTCTCCTGAAGAGAATATGAACTTTTGAAAGGAAAATTTAACCAAATTTATGTTTACGTTTAAAATATATGTGGCCTCAAATAATGTCAGCAACTGTAAAAAAAAGTTTATGTTAAAACAAGTTGCACCGTGAAAGTCGCATCATGATTTGCATGACTACTTATTAGAGCAAGCCCTCCTCTCCCAAGTGACTGGGTAGCCGAGTAGATTAAAAGCAGAAGAAAATAATCTTGGGCTACCCAAGATTGTTTTCTTTTTTTTCCCAGACTTCCCGGGCCGGAGTCGGTCCGGAAAATATGGTCACTTCAACAATATAATAAACCAACACTAACACACTAATAAGGCGGATAACGCAAGAGAGCCAGTAGAAACCCGCTGTTCGGCTAAATGATCGCGGCTTTCCTAGCACACTGCACACTTCTAATAACGTAACAGCTTTTTTCTAGAACAGTCGACCTACAATTCCTAACCAGTTACGTTTCGTCTTTGCTTGTGACTTTTAATGCGCTGAATTGCCTTCTTACCTTCAAAGATGGTCGGCAGAGCGCCGGGTTCAAGCGAGCCTTCTTCAGATCCAAACCCATATGTACATACATAGTTTTCATATGCGCCGTCCGAAACCCGTTTCGAAAAAAAAAAAAACGGTGTACTTGCTAAACCCACCTACCCCTTTAAAATCTCGGTGACGAAGTGGAAAAGACGGTAAGCGGGAAGAAACCCTACGACGAGCGCTGTTCATGAAAGCTGGCGGCTACACACGAGTACGGCACCGTGCAACAGCACTAGTCATTTGGTTTCGTGCCACGAGAATTCTGCGAACACGTGAACAAACAAGAGAACAATTAGCACGTAAGGCGATTGAGTCAATAGCATGACCGGTCAACGGATAAAAGCAAGCGCTATGCAGCGGGAGAACAATGACGGCTGGGGGGATGGGTGGCCGAGTGGGCTGAAGCGCACACCCAGCTCGACGCGCGTGGAGCGAAAGCTCGCGCTGCAGAACCCAAGGATCCTGGGCTCGAGCCCCACCCCTGCCCGTTTCGATCTGGATGAGCATCGTACCGGCGTGCGGTCGTGTATCACTACTGCGTGGTGCACGTTAAAGACCCCAGGCTAGCGGTTGTACTGCACTGGCTAAATTGCTCCTCTGCAGCTGGGAGACTCGTCGCAACTTTAATGGCAGACCAACTACACGCTGTATAAATATCCCCACAACCCAATTATTAACAACGACGGCTCAAAAAGACACTAGAGCAGCCTACGAGGAAAGCGCGGCCAGCCGCGGCGGGGTCCCCGACCCGGTCCTTTTGTGACGGCGGCTGACGGGCTTCCTCCTCTCTCCCCTTTCCCTCTGCTTTGGAGAGGCGTGGCTTCGGCGCTACTTTGAAGGCGCTGTTCCGGTTAATCCGCGCAGAAAATGACCAAACGAATACGATATTCGTGACGGCTGAGGTCTCGTTAACTAGGCTCAGGTGTTTTTTCTCGTATTTAAAACCGCTTCAGCTTCCCTTTAAACTTTAACTTACACCATTGCCCTAAGGAACGTGTACGTGCACGCCGAAGACGCCGGAGAATAGTTGTTAACGAAACATTATAGTCACTGCGAAAGAAACGCCGGGAATGTTGAGAGCGCTCCAGAGCCGATAAGATTGCGGACGATAAGAAGGCTGACGCAATTAAGAAGCCCTGCTTTTGAAAAAGGGCGACCCTTTTCACAAGTCGGCGCCATATCGGCTGTCCGCCATTGCTCGATCACGCACTCCGAGCATGCGTTGGACACGAGGCTTGCGTCAGCGCTCGGCGTGAACTCGGCTCAGCTCGTATCCACAACGAATGTGACGTCAGCGTTCGGCGAAGACTCGGATCCAATCACGCGCTTCGTGAACGAGTAATGGCGACCGCCAATGCTGCTCGGTGGACTTTTGAAAAGAATGCATTTTATACTATGTAGGTTTAGATGCGATCACTCGAATTCTGTCTGCGTCGCGGCAACAGTCGGTCTTCAGAAAGGAAAAAATAAAAATAGATGAAAACGTAAAGTATGCAAGAAATGCTCGTCTTCCATCGTCCCGATTTTGTTTTATTCTTTCTGGGGTCAGTCAAAGTTTGCCAACACGCTCTTCAGTTCATTTGGAAACGTGCTTTCCGCTGTTTTTCTTGGCCTCTTTCTCTTGGTTGGGGAAAGGGGGCGGGGGATTTGAAAGACTACAGCACTTAAAAGCAGACGCCTAAAAAACAGGTTGCTCCCAAACTTCCATAACGTTCTCGCAAAAAAAAAAAAGGTTTTTTGTGTGTGTGTGTTTCTATACGAGAAAGCTCAAACGCAACGTTCAGACCAAACAAAATACGCAAATAAGACACGTAAAAAAAAAAAACCAAGAAAAAAAAAAGATGAAACAGTGCCGTTTTACGAAGGAATCGAATTCCTACGCAAACCGTTCCTCGCTTTGGAGCACGCCGTCAAAAGCTGACCCTTTTACTTTTTTTTTTTTTTTTTGTTAAGTGGTTTTGTCGTTTTTTTTCTGTTCTGGGAAAACAAAACGAGGTAGAGGTTCGATCCGTCTTATCGAGCCGGTCCTCCGTACCCGTACAAGATCGGAGAAGACCAAATGGCAGCCAATCTCTCGGCGAGCGCAAAGTCAAGCACTCCCGTCGACCAAGTCACCCCAATTGTCTTCCCGGGGAACCAGCTCTTTTTTTCCTTCTTTTTACTCCTCTTTTCTTTTTCTTTTAATGTGATGTTTCTTCGCGCCACATGCACCGATCGCACGCAGAATCGCGCAAACTACTAAAAGAGAAAAAAAAAAAAAAAAAGAATTTGATTACACATTGTTATTGGCTCAACTCGAAGTGTGTGTGTGTGTGGGGGGGGGGGGGGGGGGGGATACTCTGAAGCTTCGGTTTTACGTGACTTCTCGAGTCCTCGCTTTTTACGGAATCCCGTTCTTGCGCACATCCTTCGACAAATGTGTCCTCTGCAATATGGTTTCTTCGAAGCAAATTGTGAACTTTTGTGCGCGGAATGTAAGTGTTTTCACCCCCCCCCCCTCCCCCAATCGCCCCCCACCCCCCAAAAAAAAAAGAAAAGAAAAGAAGAGAGAAAACATCAAAGCCGTTTACAATTCCCAGTAACGCCGGTTAGAGCGCAGCTCTTGAGGAGGAGGATGGAAGCGTACTGAGGGATAGGTGATACCTTGAGGTCAAGTGACCTCAGGTGTGACGTCAGGGGTGTCACGTGTCCTTGTGGGGTCACGTGACATTAAAGGGTCACGTGACTTTAAGGGGTCACGTGACCTAAGGTGGGTCACGTGACTTCAAGGGGGGTCGCGTGGCCTCAGGGGGTCACGTGACCTCAGCTGGTCACGCGACTGCGACGCCACTCAAGCCGGAAACGGGCCCCTAAGAAGAGTGGTTGTTTGGGCGAGTTGGATTGACATCTTATACAATCTTGTGCGCAACAACGACGAGGACAAAAGCAGAGAAGTGGACACAACAAGGCGCAACTTTCAACTGAATTTTATTGAAAACGTGTTCCGGTATATATAGTCTCAACCATCGTCACAATGACAACAAAACGACAAAAGTAAAGGAAAAACACCATGACAGAGCATAACTGGGAAACAACACTATCTCGTTCTGAGGAAAAACAATTCCTTCTCCGATAATGCAATCGACGGCATAGCAACACACGTGTCTCCTAAATAATCAATGTGCTCGGCTTCTATGATTTCGCGTGTTACCGCTGACCTGCATTTCCCAATTTTAACGCATTCATCCAACAGTGGGGTACAACCGCATGTCCTACAATGCAAGTAAAAAAAGCCACCGTTCTTTTTTTCCACGTTGTTATTGTGCTCGCGAAGCCGATCATTTAGGCAGCGCCCCGTCTGCCCGACGTAGTGCCTGACAGAGGACAACGGAATGCGACAAACCACGCCATCTGTACAGTCGACAAATTTCGTTCTGTGCTTTTTTTCACATCCGTGTTTGGCACGCACGCCAGGCTTTGATAGTTTGCACAGGTCCATGAGCTCATTGGGCGCAGAAAACACTACCTTTACATTTGATCGCATTGCTACTTTCTTTAAACTGTGCGACACTCGGTGTATATACGGTATCAGAGCAACTTTTCATTTTTGTCTTACCGGCTGCCTCCGATTGTTTTCCACGAGACAGAGCTTTCTTAGAAGGCCTTCCGCCCAGCCCCTAAGAGCTGGGCTCTAAAAGCAGAAGCAAACGATTAGTGTTGACGTGCCTAAATAAAAGGTGCACTTTGAAGATCTTACAGGTACAAACATTTCTTGAAGTGCTGTGTGACAGTGCAGGTTTTAGGAAGCAAACGGCAGCGCGCAGCAGCAGAACGAACTAAAGGTCTAAATGTGCTTCGTCACGCGTGGTCCTTGTCGTTACTTATAAAATAAATAATCCAGGGACGTTAGTCGGGCTAGCGCACGCCAGCTCGGAGCACGTGGATCAAAAGCTCGCGCTGTAGAACCCGGGGATCCTGGGTGCAATCCCCGCCCCTGCCCGTTTCGATCTGAATGAGCATCGTACTCGCGTGCAGTCGCGTATCCCTACTGCGTGGTGCACGTTAAAGGGACATCGAGAACGTATCTACGCTCGCCAAGGTTTTTATTTGTACACAACACATGAGAGCCCAACTACCCAGAACAAAATTTGCGGCTCAAAATTCGTTTACCTTCCCGCCCGAAAACGGCCGATTGAGAACTGGTCAGTTTGAGTCGCGCTCACTTTCTTCTCCGTGGTCACGTACCATTTTTCTACGGTTTAGACAAAACCAGCAAAGATAATCGAAGTCGTGGGTCATCGAAGGCACACACTCAATACTAAAAATAAGAAAAAACAACAACAAGATACCAAATTTTCGCGGCTTCTAAAAAAACTGCAAAAACGTAATATAATAAAAAAAAAAAAGTATGCGCAGAGAATTGGAAGCACTCTGTGCATTCTCTGCGTAATTCTCAACATGGCGTCCTAACGCGGGAGTCGTGGGATGGACGGCTGAACGAAGCGGACTAAGCGATGGCGACGCACAAAGCAATGACGGGTGACGACTCTATTTCAGTACTGTTGTTCGCAATACCGGCGAATCAGTCTAACTTCGAAAGAGAAATCTTTTACCGATCAAAACTATTAGGATTTATTCCGTTCGACACGCCCAACCACCAAGCCGATTCGAGCAAAGACGTCGCCGAGTCGTCGTCCTTTCTCCTGGCTAAAGACATCGCTCGTCTTACGAACTCAAATTGGTAAGAGCCTGTAAATAGTGCAAATGTCAATTTGGCGTCTTACGTGCGAATTTTTTATCTGTCTCGCAAGACCGAAAAAGCTAAAGGGAACCGTTGCCTGTTTCCTCCTCTCCCATGGCGAGGAGGATCTGCTGCCTTCTAGGATCTCCAGTCTGGTCGTCGGCCTTTAACCTGACAGAGGATATAGTGTCCCGGGCCCTTCGGTCTGGTGCACGATTGGCCAGGCTCGATCGAGCCCACCAGAAAAGACGAGCTAGAGATAATTAAAAGTACCGGCAAGAAAGCCTCGTAACGATCGGATAACAAAATACACGCAGAAAGGGTTCTTACGCGAAGAGACGCAAGGTAGAAAACAAGTTCGATGAAGCCCACAAGAAAGACGTAGAATGTGAAGGACACCCGCACTCAGACTGCGGTGAACGATATACCAGCGACGCGGCCAATCGGGAACCTGGAGCCAACCACGTGACCTCGCGCTTAAGGATCACGTGACACCACCGTGACTGCCGATCGGCACGGGTGACTCGTGTACTCTCGGGAGGGGTCCGACGCAAATTGTTTTTCTGAAAGCGCGTCGTTGCGTGCCAGCGTCACTGGCCGGCGGTTCTAAATTAGGACGGCGCTAAGAAGCGAAGAGATTTTCCCCGGCGACATTCCTCGGCGGCAGAGTGGACATTAGCATACAAGCGTGGAAGAGCGTCGTCAAATCCGCCTGGGAAAAGGCGTCCCTGGAAGGGCCTTATCTGCAGGCACCTCCGGGTAAGAGGGACGGATGACCGTCGGCCGGCATTGAACCCGCGGTCGAGCAAACACACCGAACAAAAAAGCGCCCGACTTCGACATTCCGTCAAACGCGACGAAGGTGCGATAGCACTTGATGGGGTTTCCAACGAGCGGCACTTTCTATCAGAATTTAACGAAGATATTTTCCAGCTAAACTTCTATAGCGCCGAAGTTGTGACGTCACGTCACGTGACGCTGTGGCCTCGCGTAACGTCATAACGTGACATTCTGACGTCATGTGATACCATGCCATCACGTGACATCGTGACGTCATGCGGTTAGACCAACAGAAGCAAGGAAGGCCCCGTGGAGGCTTGCCGCATAAAGCCTTTAGAAAACGACGGGATACCGATCGACCAGCATGCGGTAATTACCTAAGCGCGAGAACAGCGCCGTTAAAATTCGAGGACAAATGTCATAAATAAGCAAGAGAAAGTTACATGTTGATTATTAGAAGGTCGGAAAAGCCACTGCACAATGGCAGAACGACTGACATCATGGAACGTGCAAGTCATTCGATAAGATATTGTACGTCGGTGAGCGGCCAACGAGGAGGCCACGAGGCAATCCAAGAGGGTCGAAAGTACAATATCTCTGCGCTCATCACCTTTTTCTGTCGGTGTATTTTTGCCTTCAAATCCACCAACACGCGACGCTGACATCACGCAGCTGCGGTGGCGCTGTCGACGGCACCGCGCACGCGCAGAGCCCACAGGTGATGTGGGCGAACGCGCGCGCTTGTTTGTAAACAGCGTGTCGGTGTATAGTGAGGCTGCCCTCTTAGTTCGCCATGGTGCAGGGATTCCACAGCTGCAAACAGTGGGTAGTCTTTCGAAAGGGTCTATTGCATGCGGTTTGACAATGGAGTCAGAAATCGAAGATGAGCCGTTGTTGTTTTTCACTACGGGAAGACAGTCTGCACACAGATTTGAACGCGAGTTACCGCGAGATCCATGCTTCGAATGCCGCGGGGCAGTGTGTGACAAGGAGAACACTTAGCAGGCGGCATTCGAACCACTGATATTTCGGTGACTCGTGCTTGCAGACTATCTTTTGTATGTTGTGTGAGCAGTGTGTGACCCGCGGCTTTACGGTTGGGTTTATGTACGCACCGCGATTATTGTAAAGCGTGCCATCCTCTTTAGGCTTGCGCGCTCTTCAACGTACTACGTATCTGTTGTTTATTTGCACGCTTGTTGACTATTGGTGCTTGAGGACTTGACAAACTGAGCACTGCAGGTTTTTTTTTTTTTTCCCTTGAATATAATCATTATCATCGTCATGCTTATTGTTAGTATTTCTTCTTCTTATTATTACTATGTCTTAAACTTTCAGGAGAAGCACGTACTCCTGCCCCGCACAACAAAGTGGGTGACCGCAGGTTTCTTTTATGAGCACGACCGTGACCTTACACGCCGAATGCAGAGAGGCTAAAGTTGTATTTTTGAACCAGCTGATTCTCGTCGGCTCTTCCGAAAAACTTCCTTCGCAATAAAAGGAGCGATAAAAAATTAACAAAATAAAAAGTCAGGGCGTTCCAAGCCTGACGAGGACGCGCAGCCAGTGGGTTCGAGGTGGGCTGCGAGCAGTTTCTGGAACAGCGCTTCTTGGGCAGCCTTCCGTCGCGGACCGGGGTATTTGGGACAGGCCGCCTCGTCGAGAAGCCGCCCGCCCGCAGACAACAAAGACAACGAAGAAGCGAGCGCCGAAGCTCAGCAACCATTCTGCGCGCGCTCGAGAGAGAGAGGCCCTTCCGTTTCGACTTACGATGGAGCGGGGATGACACTATGCGAGCCTTCGAAGCCAATCAGATGTTCCGTCACGTGGCCTCTGAGCCTCGTGCCGGTGGTCAAAAGTCTCGCTTGTATGTTTCGACCACGCGTTTAGACATAGCGTCCTCTATGTTCACAAAGCCTGGCAGTTCGGCGACGGAGCCGTAGAGTGCCCGGTCGCAGATTTGGAACGCGAGGATCTGGAAGCACAGAGCACCAAAGAGCCATTTCTCGGGGAACCTGGACGTCAGTGCACAGCTTTTGCAGCTTCGAGGACCCGAAAAGCACTTGTTCGCTCGAGAGAAGCGTGTTTTGGCGTCTCGCCGCAGCGGGGCGCCAGGTATACGTGGTTCTCCTCTCATTCGTTGTCTGTCGCTCTACCTTTTCAATTTCGGCGGCCGCTTCTCGTGGCGATCTGCCAGGCTTTGTAAGTATATAGGAGGCTATATAGTTCGACAACAGCCTTGAAGTTGGTACGCCTCAATGGGTGACCTGCCTCTCAGCTGTAGATGAGAAATTTAGCCAGTGCAGTGCAACCGCTAACCCTTTAACGTGTACCAGGCAGTATAGTGATTACACGAACGCATGCCGGTACAAAACTCGTCCAGATTGAAACGGGGTAGGGATCGAACCCAGGAGGTTCTGCAGCGCAAGCTTTCGCTCGAACGCTCCCAGCTGAGACCACGAGGAGGTCTCAGCTGGGAGCAAGACTCTTCCATACACCCTTTGCTCCCGGGCAGGGGGTGTGAGCGCGTCCGCAAGAAGAGACCATGTTACGCTGGCTGCACCATCCACGCGATACGACCATAAAAACGGCGCTGTAACTACTGTAACGTCCGATTATGTACGTGCCACGTTCGTATACAAGCATCTGTCAGCCTGTGTAGATGCGCTATAACAAAATGTGTAAAAAATATTTTAAAAAAGCAAGAAAAAATGTGCAGTTCGCGGCCTCAGCGTTTTCATCAAACATTCCTTTCAGCTTTACTACTTATACTGCTTTCTTCCATAACCTCCGTGAGCAGGTATGTTTCACTTTACGTGATAGCGAAGCCGCAAAAAGCAAATTGTTGTGTGTGTGTTTTATACAGCCGGAAGTCAGTCTGCCTCGTTAGGCGTCTGGTGTCTCAGTTGTAGATAAGAAATTTAGCCAGTGCGGTACAACCACAAGCCTGAGGTCTTTAATGTGCACCACGCAGTAGTGATACACGACCGCACGCCAGTATACGACGCTCATCCAGATCGAACCGGGCAGGGTGATAGCGAAGTCGAAGAAACTTGCAAAAGCGTGTTCCCCTGAGCGATGCTCGCAGTGCACAAGCGCGTAAGCCTGTCAGGGACACTGAAACCTCCGCTACGCCGGCACTTAAAATAAAACGGAGTAAAAAAAAAAATATCTGTAGTAGGGAAGTGCAATGACGCATGTTCGAAAACGCGCGACAGAAATATTCCATTTTGCTCACTTGGACAGCTGCTCAAAACTTCAGAGCTACGGGCTATATATAGTTGCGCATGCGAATGTGACGTAAGATGGAGCCACGTACTCTCTCACAACAGAGAGGGTGCGCAGCACTGCGGACGGTACACTATACCCTCGACAATGTAGCGTGAAATAGTTGACACCAAGTACGGTCACGTGATACCTTCACAACGTTCGATTGGCCATGGAATAGCTCGTAGCGTCTGCTGCGGTCCATCGGATCGTAGAAGGAAACGGATCGTAGAAGGACGCAGCTTACGACAGCGAGGATTGGTGCATAACCGCGCGCCTCAAACACTAAGCCCCGCCGAATGCGCGCTCTCCGGCGTTCCTCGAAGGGCCGAGGCAGTGGGGCGGAAGAGGAATTTCGGGGGATTAAGGACGGCCATAGCGCGGCTTAGAGTAGGCCAGAGACGCCGGCTGCCCTCATCGTGTCGGCGGAATGTCCGGCGCACGGCCAAGCTGCTAAGCTAGCGAGGCCGGTGGCCCGGTAAGTTGGTCGACTTGGTAGCCCTAAAGAGTCCCTCCGTGTTTTCTTTTCCGAGTGATAATGACAACCATCACGCGTGACGAAGCACATTCGGATGGGGGAAAATATGGCATGTTTTAATTTCTTTCGCCGCTGCGCACCTCATTCACACAGCCGTCGTGCACCGAGAGACGGGCACTCGAGATGACACTGTCAAACGTGGATGACTATTGGTCCTCGAGAAAGTGCGTCGCGGCTGGGACTCAACTCAAAGCTCCGCGAAAGCAGCGAACGCAGCGATCACCTTCTTCAGAGAGACGTACAGGACTGGCAGTGACCCTCTAAAGCCGTAGTGTTCGCTGCTCCTACATCGTACGAAAGAGACATTGTTGGCTGCAGACACGGTCCCAGAAGTATCTCCTCAAGCGTTCTCCAAGCACGTTTGCTTTATGCATATATGGGCCCTTCGAGCATGTCTGGAGAGAGTTTTTGTACGATGATGCGAAAGGACCGGCATAGAAGAGGGAAATATGCCTCGGACAGTGTCTGTGTAGACTCTCTTCCGTGTGATGTATCAGTGTGATAGCGGCTTTAGTGCGACATAATGTCACCTAATGTCACCCCGATCACCTGATCGTCGTTCATATTCCCTTCCTCGGCCCATTTCATCTCGCAAATCGTTTCTCCCCGGTATCCCCGTCCCCCGAGTATACAGTATAGTTTGCTAGAGCCACGCGCTCAAACTTACCCCTATTTCTCTCTCTCTCTCTCTACGGCGTCATAAAGTCGCTCCATCAAATAATGTTCGGCATTTATAAGACACACCGAGTCTTTCGGGAGCTTTAACTATAGCCACGCGCAGACAGACGTATACTGGACAGGAACCCGGCAGTTTGAGATGGGTGGAAACGAAGCTTGTGAGGCATGCATGCCTCCATCCGTACAAAGACCGTTCCAACATAATCGCCTCCTGCGGGTTGCCATCTTTGTTTTCTTGGCTGTGGAACGCGCTCTGGGAATTCGCGGTAGTTGTCACGGACGAATGACGAGATAATTCGCGGTAGTTGTCACGAACGAATGACGAGATTACAAATATACGACTAGACCTAAAATTGAAATTTGCGATCTAACACTGAGCGTGGTCAAAAGTCACGCTCACCGCAACAGCACGAGACACGAACGATGCTCGTTACTAGTAATCAAATTACTTGTATTCGATTACTCCTTCGAGTAATTTTGCAATCGTTTGATTCCATTTATTAGGGGGTAATTCTAATGGTAATCCAATTACTTTTGGAATTTTCCCTCCCCTTTCTAATGGAGCCCTTTGTGTTTACAAGTTTCCTACCATGACATCCTCAAACAAAGCGTCCTTCCTACACGAGGATGGATTAACAAGATAAGCAGCGTATATTTCGGTAATTCTAATCCAGTAATAATAATAATAAAAAAAAACCTTTTCAAACTTATAGAAAAATGTGTCGTTTCGAAAATCTGAAGCAATCGGAGGTAACGGTTACTTTTTCCAGTAAAATGACCAGTTACTTTTCCTCTCCAGTGATCCGATAGTATGGTTAAATACTTTTGACGAGGGTAATTGTAATAGTAATCGGTTACCCTTTTTGAGCAACAACTATAGCAGACTGCACAGCACACTGTTTTTGCTTTTAACATTCCCAACTTTCTTGGATGTCAGCGCTTCGGCGCACGCACTAAAATGAGAATTTCAACTGAACAAGAAAAACCCTCGCAATGTTTCCTGTGAATATTTTGGGTGACAGTCATGATATATCAATGTGTACAAATTAAACTTGTGGACGGATATTTTTTTTTTCACGGCTCTAATATAGATGTCCATGTCTGAACTTATTTTCAGCCTCGTCATTCTCCTCCGCACATTGCAGCGATTGACTCTCTCGAGTGCTTTACGGGAAAGTGGACGTTCCACATTTCTCCTAGCGCTATGAAGCAATCAGATGTGGGCGCCATAACATAGCATAATTCCAACTTCCGACCTCAACTCTTCCAGATGACCAAATGCAAAGCTCCTGTGGCTAACTCGAACCTTCATTCAAAGAGTTTGCGAAACCCGAGCAACTTGCGTCGGTCGGAACTCATTAAATTAACGGCAGGGCTTTGTCGGTCGGTGAAAGAGGGAGAGGACAAACCCCTTTCGAAGAGCGCACAAGGAAACGAACAACCGCGCCGCAAAATCGACGGTGTGGTAAAAAAAAAACATAAAAAAAACGAGACTGTAACGATGACATTAAAGACGAAAAGCTGGCCTCGTTAAAGGCTTTGAACAAACTTGGGAGCCACGGAGGAGCGTTCGTGGTTGTGTACCCTTGGTGGAGGTTCGTGTAACGAGCGCTCAATCACGCCCGACGTTGGGAAAATTGATTCGGGTGTTGGCGTACGCGCTTTCCCCGAACGTCATTTCGAATTGATAAAAAACGAAAAAAAAAAAAAAAAAACAGGCCAACGTAAAGCTTGCTAGTAAGAACCCGTGCGACATAAAAATGAAATAAAATAAATTAAGGACAAAGCAGACCAGAGAAATGGGCGGGAGAGGACAGAACCCGCAGGTTCGTACACATACACAGGTCACCCACAAACGCACGAACACGGGTTTAGAGCTAGACACCCAAGAAAGAGGAGCCAGTTGAATTCATATGACGTAAAGCAGATGGTTGTATCCACTATGCCGCACTTTTCCTCGTCCAGGTCAATGGACCTTTTCCCAGTAACGAGCACTGTCTAGCGGTTTTTCTAAGAACTACAAACTGGAACCCTTCAAGATAGACGAACATTCGCTCCCGTTGCGCGCTATTACCATTGGTCTGTCATCTTTTTCATTCATATTCATTATCGTGATTATTTTAGCAAATAACTGCCACGTCGTGTTCTTTTTTTTTCTCTCGAGGTTTTTACGAACCACACATTTGGCAAGAACTACGCGATTTTCATAATTGGCATTCTACAAAGATTTATTGCCTCTATATCTATCCTCTTAAGCGAGGTATAATTTTATTTAGTAGTCATTTTTTACTTCGTTCGTACTTTTGTTAACAACTCCTGCGCAGACATTTTTACACCAAACCAAAAAAAAAAAAAAAAATACACAAAAATACACGAAGTTTTAGGGCTGAGAAAAACGTCCAAAAACAAAAACAACAACAGAGCGCGAGGAAAAGTTTCCTCGCGCAGTTTTCTAGAAAAGATCTCCCAAAGACTAAGCACATATTATTGTTTGATTAATTCACTCGCGTTGCATATTCGAGCATTGTTCCTCGACTGTCAGGCCAAATCTTAGGATTCAACATACGAACGGCCGGAATCTACGAATTCTTTCGTTCTTTATTGAAGCGTAACTTTTGGGTGACAGGAACGCAAAAAATGAAACGAGCACCGTTCTCTTTCCCCCTTCGATTTGAGCGACGAATGTGCGGAGTGAGAGAACGTTATCGCTTCGTGGTATCACAACATGGCGCTCCTTTGTTGAGCGATGAAGGCTATCACTCTGCACGTGCTTCGCGGGCCGACCAATGACGCTGGACGACATGGACAGAAACGAATCAGCCGCGCAGCCCGGCGAACTTCAGAAACAAATTCGGCAGAGACACTTCAAAGTGCTTCTGTGCAGGAATGCGGAAGCATTCCTACACGCGGCGCATTTCTACAAGCAGCGCGACACGTCTTCCTACCGCACACGGCGCTCCAGCGGTGACATCACGCTCCCCCACTGCGCATGCGCGGCGAACCCTGTAGGCTTCACGATGACTTCCTTGACGAAGCATTGCATTGCCTGACTATTTTTTTTTTTTTTTTTTACTATTTTTTCATTGCATTGCGGCGCTTTTCTTTGTTTTATTTCCGAAGCGCGTCCGCTTTGACCTTGAGCGCACCCGCCGGCTTCCATGACGAGGCATCCGCGTTGCTCTGCTTTTCTTTGTGTTTTAGTGGGAATGGGAATTTAGGGGCTGTTTTTCTGCTGCAGACGGTTACAGACTCCGCCAGCTTCGGTCCATGTCATGTTGCAGTTTATGCTTTCGCATTAAAACACGATGAACACGTCGGCTACTTAGCTGCTACTTGCACCACGTCGAGACAGCCCTTTCATAATGGCGGCAGCGTACTGGGAGCGAGAGTATAGGCGAATGCGCTAAGGGGAAAGAGGTCCATTCCCGCCTTTTTGTTGTACCAGGGCGTTCGATAAGTGGTAAGCCTAACCAAGAAGCAACGGTTACAGAAAAAAAAATATATATAACTTATATTTATTTTTTAATTCAGTCCTCATAAATATCAATACGCCCGGCACAACTCTTAGCGAGTCCACTGATCCCTAAAAAGAGGGACATTTTTCACACCACCCAAAAAAAAGTTCAACTGGTTCCTTTAACTCATCATCAACTTCAAATCGACGTCCTCGTATAAGTGTTTTTTTTTTTTTTTTTTTTCAAATGAAAGAGCAATTACACGAGCAAGTTCAGGCGACCAGGGAGGGTGACTGGGAACGTCAGCGCCACATTCCCACACAGTCGTTCGTGGAAGATGGGGTGTGTGAACGGGGGCGTTGTCACCAAGCAGGGAACGCCTTCGAGTCAGTTTACCTCGGCGCTTTTTCTTCAATGCCATATAATACTCGACTGTAATATGCTATAACAACCAAGTACGGTACGATAATAAGTACTTCGCTACACTGTGTACTGTCAAATAAATATGTGTTTGTTTCTTTTCGATCCTGTAACTACCCCGAGGCGAACGAACAGACCCTATAAATAAACAAAAAATATTAATATCACGTTGCTCTCTTCCAAATGCACACATGGAAACGCGCTATAATGCACTAAAAATCAAGAAACAACCCAAAGCCATGACCAGGCACAGGGAGCTCCTGTTTCTCACTCTGAACCTGATACGCGGCAACATTGTTATTACACTTCAAAAAAAAAAAAAGAGCTGCCCATCGGTCAGAAGTTTCAAACTCCGTCCGAACCACTCGAGCCAGCGGCTGCGCAACATATAAGCCATGAAACCAGGCCCGAGGGGGACAACAGGCGGACGTTGATGCTGCTGCTGCTGCTACCATGCGCGCGGGGTATAGAATTTTCCAGGATCAACTTTATTTATTTTTATCGGCCTCCCACTCACTTTTACAGTTTAGTAATAACGCTGGATGGGAATTTAATGCTTCCAGCGCCGTGCCGCCAGAGCTGCAGCAGCCGCGCGCCAGTCAGGAGAAGAGAGCCTATAGATGGAAGAGAGGTAACAACTGAAACCACGACGGGCGTTCGCAATTTAATGGCGGACGCCTCCCGGGCAGACTGGTCGCGAGTGCGCATGCGTTATGCTTTCGCGTGGAAAGGAGGAAAGCGGGCATGTTTTTTTCCCACATAACTATAGACGATTGCAAGGAGGGCATCTGGGCGCCGCCATGTTTCTGCTCGTGCGGGCAAGTGCGTGCCATTACAAGCTTGCGCACGCTGCACATGCTTGCACGCATGGGGCACCAGTGAGACGCCATGCTTCCAGCATGTCTGCAAACAAATTTTGTGCGACCAATGTCGTAGGACCGTCAAAGAAGGAAGACACGCACCTCGGAGAGTGACTGCGGACTCCCTTGCGCGTAGCTGCAGTAGTGGCTCGAAGCCCGCTGTCAGACGACCAACGCGTTCGTCGCCTACTCGCAGCTCAAGTCGCGGCTCGCAAAACCCCGAGACAGCGAGCGAGCGATCGGAAACACTCGGAAATCCGGGCACACTGGCCGAAGAGACGTTATTTAATCTTCTTCTCGTGCGCCGTCCGGAACAGCGGCGGAGTGAAGGCGCTACAAAAATCAGATCAATACACACCGCGCGCAGGGGAAACGCTGGAAAACGATGAAGAATGCCAGCGAAAGCGGGGCACGAAGGAAGTTTAGATAGATGAAGGTGCGCCCCACGCGAGCACTATCGATTAAAATCGAAATAAGAAAAACGCGAGTGCATCGTAGCCTCTTTATCGAAGAAAGAGGACACGAAAGAGACGAAAGGAGGACAGAACAGTTATAGCTCCGTTTCGCATTCCAGGTCTGTTCACACGTACACCACAGCGCTGCATCCAACAGTGGGTGTGCTCCTTCGCAGTGCATCTCATTAATCTATCGAGTCTAGTCCATAGAATCTCCATAAAAATAGGGCGACAGAAAGTGAGCGACAGAGAATTATGAGGAAGTGGAACGGGAAAAGGAGATAGGTGTTTTCCTGGCGCAAGTGTTCGCGCCGACAAAACACGCATCTCGCACAAGTATGCCCTCGCCGGGGACAACGACTTGACAAGACAAGGACTAAGGGCCCTGACCGGGACTCGTCGGTCTCCTAACCTTTTGAAAAATAAAGTTATACCACCACCACCACTATCAGGGTTCTCAAGAAACGAGCATGTGTGCTGAAGCGCCGAGTTGTATTGGAGACCCGTGGAACGCCAGGCCTCTCCCTCCCTTCCTCCTCCTCCCCCTCCTTCTCCTCCTGCTCCTCCTCCTCGTCCCGTTCGTTTACGAAGTTCGGATTCGAGATGACAGAAAATTCTTAGAAACGATGTACGACGCCCAGTTAAAGGTGCCCTCAGGAGGTTCCTGAGATCGCCTAAACATGGCGATAACTCCCTCTACGGGCTCTAAGCATCCTAGAAATCCCCAAATCGTAACGATGCGCGGCCGATTTTCCTCTTAAAAATGGAATCAAGAATCGAGCACACCGAGGTCATCTCTGGCAATGGGAGGAGCATTGTTCCGGCAGCCAGGACGACATTGGACCAATGAAAACGCGACATTTCCTTGAGATTGCAAACGCTCAGAATGTGCATGCTTTTGTAGATAATAGAAGCAAGTAAGAGTGGTCGAAAAATTTTAATTTTTCGCGGACAGGGAGCATAGTGCTGCAATAATCCTCTCCAAAACAATGCAATAACGTTTTTTTTTTTTTTTTTTTTTTTTTTTGCGGGTGTGATTGTGTTTGGTTGTCAGCTCTCGATCGCTGGGTTGAATCGTAGTCCGGGCTGTATGGGCAACGAGCTGCGCAAATTCGAGATATATCCCTCCGCGGTTCCATCGGTCGGAGGTAAAGTTCCCAGATTAAAGGAGCCTTTCGAGTTTTCTTCAAGCCGCGACATGTTCCGAAGCGCCGACTGGGTGACGGTGCTGGTTTTAGGAAGCGAATGGCGGGGCACAGCAGAAAACTGAGCTGAGCAATGCCATTTTGTTTCAGCGGAATGTGCTTTGTCATTTGTAATGTTTTCGAATTACTTGTAAATATCGAGGGACTTAAGTCGGAGACGCGAGGATCCTTCGCTCGTTATGCGGAGAGCAAGTCGTCTGCTTCTTGCGCAAGGGGGTTGCAGTGACGTCAGAACGACTCTGAGCTCTGATTGGCTTATACAAAAGGATAGTGGGTAGGCCTCAATGCTAGATGCCTCGAGGTCTACGTTTCAATCAGCGAATAAGAGCTCGGAGTTGTGACATCATCGCAACCGCTCTGCAAGAAGCAGACCAACTTGCGCTCCGCATTGGCTGAAAGTGGTTCTGCATGGTTTCGGAACATGCTGCTTCCCTCGGCGGAGATAACTTCGGTGTGTTGCAAGCTTTGATTTTTCTTTTTTTTTTTTTTTTGAAATTCGCGAAATTGGTAGCGTATCGTTATGATTTAGGAAGTTAGGCGATCTCAGAAACCTTCCCAGGGACCAGTTAAGGACCAAATTTTGATAGCCATTGTTTTGCCTCAAAATTGGTTCGAAACATTATTATAGACACATCTGAACTAGTAACTAAAATTACAAGTCAATTTTGTTTTCGCGAAGGTATTGAAGTTTCATGTTTGCTATAAGAAACGTTACTGACAATAAAAAAAATAAAAAAATACATTTGACGTCTTGTGTATTTTTATGTTTTGTTTTTAGTAATGCCAGAACCGCCTCTCAAGACAAATTTAAAACTTCAAAAACTTCGCGAAAAAAGTCGGGAAATCAGCGCAACTTGAATTCCCGAAGTTTGATGGTGCGAAATATATAACAAAAAAACTCAAGCAAAAAAAAAAAAAAAAACGCACGATGTGTTGCATTGGTTCGACAGCCCCCTCAAGTTCCAAGTTATACAACATGCGACGTCACTCTGCTGGACAACGCGGGAAATATTGAATTTTTTTTTTTATTATTTTTTATTTTTTTTTAGAGATGATAAATAGCATGCCGGGAAGAATAAAACTCGGTTGTAGCGAAAATATGTATATTTTGTATAGCTGAAAAACAAAATCGTCGGGGCTTCCCTTCCAACGATATCGTTAATTTTGATATCCATGGATACCTCTCCAAATAAAAAGAACACTGCACGCTTTGTATTGAAAAAGAAAGAAAAAAACTGCCACCTAAAATTGAGAAAAGACAAGCGTGGCGGCGCGGTTTGGTTCCTCACACGGATTACAAACGCGGGACAGCGTGTTTCCGGCTCTGGGGAGAAAGAATCGGTCAGGAAAGCGGAACGGATCTCTGGCCCCCTCCCGACGCGCCAAAAGAAAACGCCCCCGAGTGCTCGGCGGAGCAGGAATGAGAAACGACGCGGACATTTGGCAGCAAGGCGCCCGGCGGCCGAGATCGCGCGCCACGCGGCGTGACAAATTCCGCCCGTTCTTCGGGGCCCCTGTCAGCGTCCACCTTTTTCTTCCCCGGCAGTCAGTTCTGCTTTTGCGGCCGCTCGACTACGCGGGAAAAGCCCTGGGGGCCGAAACCGGTGTGCTCGGGCCTTGTTTGCCACGCTTTTTGGTCCACTCGTAGGCCCGTAGCTCTCTCAATTTTGATCAGGCGCGTCTCTGGCCAGCAAAACCGAATCTTTTTGGTCGCGCTTCGGTTGTGCGTCGTTACGCTTTTTTGACGTTGCTCGCGGACGCTAAGCTGGCAGAATTTTATTGAGTGGTATAAATTTGTAAAAGAGAAAATTAGAAGGAAAAAAAAAAACCTATAAAAAAAACTTATTCTGACCATTTTGATAGGACTCTGAAAGCGTCAGCTGCATTTTCCATTTGTTAACGGTCTACAGTTCTTTCCGACATTTTGTTAATGCGCGTGAAATAGATGCTGACACACGAAACAGCCGTGTTTCCTGCATGATCGACCGCAATGGCTTTCCCAAATGTCCGAATGTAGATGCATTTCTTCGTGCGTGCGCAAAGGCTACTCGCCTGTCTCCCTTCCGTCGTGGAGGTATAGGAAGCCTCTGGAGGCGACATAGCGCCACCGCAGGTGAAGGCAGAAGTGTGGAGGGACACGCCCCCAACGATGACCAAAACCACGGCTGTTTTGGTTACCCTCGGGTGTCCCTCCACACTTGTGGCTTCACCTTCGGTGGCGTCATATCGCCTCCAGAGGCTTCCCATACCTTCAGATGACACCCATCGTCTGCCTCCAACCAGAGCGACCAGTGTCGTCCGCTCCTCACGTGCTGTCTCGCGTTCGAACGTCAGACGCCGGCGTTCGCCGCTCGAACGTGTTCGAAGAGAGAGTTGGGGACAAAGCTTTCCGTCTACCCACTAATCCTTCCAGTCAGAGCTCGGCGCTCTGTTGCCCCGCCCCCTCTAATTTCCTCCTCCTCCTCTCCCTCAGTTGCTGCCCGTATAGTGTTTGGCGAAAAGATCGAACTATAGGGGGCGCTCTGACCCGTTTGTTGTCCCCAAACCTCGGTGTTTACCCAACACGAGGCCTGTGGACATGCCTACAGGCCTTGTGGGCATGTTCACGTCTTAACGTAAAAATAGTAACAATATAAACGAAGTGACGCTTATTGCTAGTGCCGGATTTCTCCCGAAAGCAGTCGTCAGAAAATGCGAGCTTGACCGGAAAGGCGCTGAATCTGCGCAGTGATAACTGGCGCGACGGAAGCACATTTCGAAATGGAAACTTCGCGCTTTTAGGCTTTTTTTCCCGGTACGTCGTCTCAATAGCGTGGAATGGTCCGGTCGGCTTTGCATATCTCGTTTCGCTTCTATAGACGACAGCAAAACGCGACTAAGTGCCACCGAGCTCCCGATCTCGTTCGGATCGTCGCAGCGAAATCACCCGCGAGGAAGGCTGACGACGCTGAGCGATCAAGAAGCGTGACACAGAATATGGACCGACTGATCCAACTTTCACGATCGAAACTACTAAAGAGTAATCGGAAGCTTAAGCAACGCAGGGGGCGTGGTTCATCAGTTATAGCGCTCACGCTTCTAACTTAGTGAATGGTCGATAGGCTTTCTTCTCGGCCCGGAATGTCATTAACTGCGGGCGCATAATTAGATGCGGGGGATATACGCAACGCAAAGCGTTTTCTTAAGGCCGGTTCAGAAACTTGCGTTTGAGTGCGTTTGACTCCGTGGCGTCGACAACCAAACTGTGCTTCGTATAAAGCATGGAATCCAATTCAAGAAATCATCTTGGCATGCAATATAAGCAGCAGTGGGTTCCTGCTTTCTCGCATCCGCAACGCAGTCAGACGCAGTCAAACGCAACTGTCCGAACCAGGCTTTATTCTGGCGGCGACGCAGTGCTGCGCACGTTCCTCCGGCACAGGAACGAAAGCTGGTTCCTTTTCGATCTTGGAACGAGTTCCCGTTTACAAAATCCAAGAGTGCGAAAGGAATGCGTTCCCGTTACCTTTCTAAGATTGGAGCGCGTCGTTACGTGAACGTGACGTTTGCCTATTCTAGTGAACAAATTATACGGCATAAACTGGAGAATTAAAAAAAAGTAAAAAAAAAAAAAGAACGAGTTAAAATATGTCCATATTGAACTACGCGCCGTGTCGCCACGATCACATTTGTTCCACTTCTTTGCTTCCGAATATCTCTCGGACACTTCCCCATCCCGTGAAGTCAAAAATTGAAATTTATTCAATTGTAAAGAAAAAAAAAATAAAAAAAAAAATTATTAAATTGCAGTAAAATTACAAAAATTAAAAAGAAAAGTTCTTTTTTTTTTATTGACCGAGTTCCGGTTTCATCGACGCAACGTGGAATGGCGGCGTTTCTTCTAAACGTAACGCGCGGCAGGAGGAACGTCGTTCTTTGGAACGCCGTTCCGTACAACATCGCGAGGGCCGAAGGGATCTCACCCACTGTACACGGAGCGCGAAAGTCGGTTTCTCAAGACGCGCGCCGCGATTTGCTACAAGGTGCGGCAAGGTGGTGTGGAAGTATGGAGTCAAAATAGTAACGAAAGAACTTAGCTCGTTCAAAATTGACGAACGAAGAAGCTGTTGCAGGCAATCTACGGCACTACTTCGCGGACGATGCGGTACGGGGCTGGCTACTTGCACACGCTGCAAAGAAATGGCGCAGTGTGAGGCACGAGGGACTAGAGGACGGCCTATATGACAGAGTGTGGTCCAACTGCTCGATCGGGGTCACATTGTCTGTGGGCCGCGCTTGCAGTCCGAACTGAGGTGCGAGTGTCTCAATCTAGGCTCTGTAGAGAGGATGCGGCGCCTCAATCGATCATTTCCGCAGAAGAAATAGGGGGCCCTGAAGGGTTTAAACCACCCGTCCATGTACTTAACTTTTTTTTTTTTTTTACGCCGGAGTTGTTAGGGGCTAGTTCTCCAGTCTCGTGTCCGTCAGCAAACAAATGATGACACCAAACTCTGAAAAGGTTGCCAGCATCTATGAGCGACGGCGGGAAACGTCGCTCATAGATGGCGGCAACCTTTCGAGCCTTTCCACTCTGGCTTGCCAACTTGCGGCCGGCCATTCCTTCATTCCCACCATAATACAGCTTCGCTGGTCTTCCTTCTTCACCAAAATGGAAAGGCTGAAAGTTTTTTTTTTTTTTTTTTAAAGATATCTTGCAATGAAAATTATACATTAGATATACGCGCGCGCCGCGCTGAAGGAAGCGTAGTCAAAACTTTCGGAAAATCGTTCGCTAGGTTCGTCGCCGGTGCGCCCTCGACGCTTTCAACTTCTGTCGGCAGGATTTCGCACACGGCCTGCAATCTCCATAAAATGCTACCGTAAATCGCCTAAAACAGGTTCGTTTTTTTAATGAGGTAAGTTATTTTGATGACATTGTAACTCTCATATACTTCCATTACAGCCGCACCTCCTCGGTAAATCGCAGCGCGATATACGTCAAGAAGGCAATTTTTGCGGCAAGTCTGCGGACTACACGAAAGAAACTGTCTCTCGAAACCACCAAAACTTCAAAAAAAAAAAAAAAAGAGCAGTCCCGCGTTAATTTACAGTAGTCAGGGCGACATCTGCGACACGTCACGGCAAACGTCATTAGGCATAGGCGTCGCGTTCACGCATCCATCGGGTATTCTGTTCCAAACGATTTTCCAGAGAGCGCGTGCAGTAGCCCAAGTATAAAGCGGGTGGTTAACACGGATGTGTAGCTCTGCGGCATAGCCTCCGCTTCGCTCGCATGCGGACCCAAGTTGGATTTCCCACGGGCGGCGGCCCATCTTTTTTAAAGATTTCGCTAAAGAGACGAGGGACACCCTACGCCCTTATACTATGCCAACTACAACTGCCACATCGACAACGGACGTCACTTCCAGTGGTGGGAAGACTTCATAACAGCTATCGCCGTATAAAAAGCCTCCCCAATTACGCTGGTATGGCGAGGCAAGCAAACTCGCGCCACGGTATATGTGCCTCGAAAAAAAAAAAAACATATAAAAAACAATAATAGCGAAGGCCGCAGCGCACGAGCGTTCGCGCGCGTCCGATAATCCAATAATCGTCGCCGCTAGCGAGCACGCTTCGGTAATCAGGCGCAGGCAGCCGCGCTCTCCACGTATTCAGATCGGGACAAAACGGACGAACGAAGAACATAAAACGAAACTCAAACTTTGCCAAATAAAAATATACATAGAAAAAAGTACCTCCGGCACAGAATAGTTTTCATACCGAGCGCGGAAAGCGCACCGCAAACACGCCCCCCCCCCCCCCCCCCCCCCCTTAACTTACACGAGGGACCGTAGCAAACGTTATCACCCACCCTATGACCAATCCAACGCTTCGAATGAGTCACGTGACGCCCGTCCCTCCACTTCTCTGGAAGGTCACGCGCACTGACGCGGCGTTGGATTGGCCCAACTCCGTTCGCTCGTAACATCACCAGCGTTCCACAGCACGGGGAAACGGAATACTAGAGGCAGGAGGTAGTGGAGAGCCTGGATTTTAAGAGAGGGCGCATCTCGATTCTCGAACCAGGGAGCGCGTTTGCAATTTAATACCAGTGCGCCCCGTTGTCGCCTGGCGAGGGGCAAAGTTCGCGGAGACGTTCGCTAGACGATGAACCCTCTGGCCACATTCTCGCAGCTCGTATTGCAAATAGTTAATAAAATAATCGAATCTATAGAGGTAAAAAGGTCCCACGCTTCATAATCTAAACTCTGATACAAGGAGAGAGAGTTTACGCCACGAGGAGTAGGCAGGTAGTCGTGAACTTTCTGCCGGTTTTAAGCGGCCTGTCCAGACGGGCCGTTTATAGCCGGGAGAAAGTTGTGCTACGATCTCGTGGTTATAGGTGGCCGAATAACCGGCACTGAACTTGGAGTGTAGCTGAATTTCGGATTAGATTTATGTTACCTCAACTCAACCGCCAAAAGCATATCGGTTCTTCCTCCGACAACCAAACCTTGTAAGAACCGCTTCACGCGACGTATAAACAATATTAGCAAAACGCTTTTTTTTTGGATCTGAAAACGAGTATACAGTGTTTTTCTCGCTTGAGTTCGTATCAAGACACCGCGTCGTGCGTTGTATATTCGAAAATAAATAAAGGAGGCAAGCACTCGAGCGAGTTCAGCTCGTAGCAGTAAAACGAACACGCCTAACCTTTCGTCTGCTTTATATCTCTGCTCTTCTGCCGCTCCCTTTCCCGTTCTTTCTCTCTCAGGACCACCGATATGAGCGCTTCGATTTGCCGCGTTCTGTTTGCGTAGTGTACATGGATGAGCGTGTTGGGTACTAATTTACAATGAAAAAAGAAAGCCATTGAAGACAAACAAATAACACAGGCTACATAGGCTGTGTTGTCTGTTTGTCTTCAATGTCCCTCTTTCGTTATTGTAAATTTGTTAGACCCCTTGATCCTGCAAACAAGGCCCACAAACCACGTGACCCCAATCGGGAAGTTGGAGACACTCTGCTGTTTAGGCACACTAGGGGGCACCGTTAGTGCGGATCAGGGCAAGGAGGACTGAAAGAGAGAAAGAGAGAGAGGGCGTAAATTGAGCGCGAACAAACAGTGCGCGTGGCGTTATTACACGAGAAGCCGAGTCGCGGGGCCGCGTGAATAATAGAATAGACGCAGCGTGAACAGCAGCAGCAGCAGAGTCGGCACGGTCGCTCGATTGGGCGCTTTCCCTTGCCGACACCTCTCACGGGGCGGCCCCCTTTATGGCCCGGGGTGCCGTAAACAGCCAGGTTGAAAGCGTTTACGATCATCACCGCCATTCGCGCCGACACAAAACGGGTATACAAGTGTATCGTTTGCCGCCATCGAATATCTTCCACGGATCGGTGGAATGACCGAGTTTATAGTCGGGCGGACGCGTGCGTTTTTCGCGCCAATATAGAGCGCCGTTAGCACTTCGTAAACGTTAAATGTCGCTGAATAAAAAGATGTTTGGGAATGCGTCGAGCAAAAAAAAAGAAAAAAAAAAAAAAAGATTGCCAGGAGCAGCGAATATCTCATCCGCTCGAGAAGGCTAGAGAGCGAACCTGGCGTCCATTACGCCCGGTCTCGTCAATGGTCCACGTTTGCAACCTCTTGGATATCT
This sequence comes from Ixodes scapularis, assembly GCF_016920785.2. Classification (NCBI taxonomy): domain Eukaryota; kingdom Metazoa; phylum Arthropoda; class Arachnida; order Ixodida; family Ixodidae; genus Ixodes; species Ixodes scapularis. Next base: position 33,913 of record NW_024610158.1, read on the forward strand.
TGCTCCATACCACATGTTGATCAAGCGTTGCTTCTTCTGCTCGGAGTAATTGCCAGCGTATCAGCCGGTTGAGAGCACGTAATTTTTTTATATTAATTCTTCCCTCCCCCCTGCGAATGAATATTCTGTGCAAAATACTTAATTAAAGTGCTCAAAATTTGAAGAAAAAAAAAAGAAAGAAAAACACAAAGAAACACGGACGACGAAAGTTGAGACAGCTAGGATAGGCCGCACAGTTCTGCCTCAATCTTCTTAGTCCGTGCGTTTCTCTTTCTTGCGTAGTTTTCTTTAATTTAATATGAACCAACTGACCCAAACCACTACTTTCCGCAGAATAGCGTATTTATTAGGTGGTGCAATTGCTATAAAAATCGGTGACCATCAAACTTCCGGCTGAGCTTTCTTTGCATTCCTTTCAAGATTTTTCACTTAATAATAATAATAATAATAATAATAATAATAATAATAATAATAATAATAATAATAATAATAATAATAATAATAAATTTATTTGCGACGGAAGAACATAATCGAGGAAAAGTGCAGGTTCGCCAAAGCCATCATGGGCTTGTGCGGCAAAACCAACTATGTAAATTGAAATAAAAATAAAAGAGTAAGTTCTAGATAAAAAAAGAAAAAGCAGAATTATCACTAAGTTTTTGCAGCAGTTCCAACTGCATACTAAAGCTCCCCCCTCCCCCCTTCCCTTTCTAAAGAAAAAAATCAAGTCAGAAAAGTATTAAAAACACACACACACACACAATGCACTGGCGTCACTTTTCGCCATTGTTCGCCATTGAAAGTAGTAGAAATTGTTGTCCAGTTTTTGTGACACTGAAGATCTTGATGACTTTTTTGTTTTCATATAATGATAATAATAAAAATAACTCATAAAACAGTAAAAAAAACACAAAAAAACGCACTTGTTAAAAAACAAAAATGCCGGAAGAACTAATTATGAAATATTCACAAAGGTTCGTCGGTCATATCAATATGTCGAAGCGCTCTTCTGAGCTTTTTTCTTGAGGTAAAGTCACATATGCTGGGAGGTAGGGAATTAAAAATTTGAGGCACATCGACCGACCGCATGTTCTTACCATAACGTGTATAGTAAGCGGGAACAAGAAACTTTGATATTTTTCGTAATTGTCTCATATTCGGACGAAGAGTTTTGAAATCATCCTTCCAGTAGTGTTCAAGCACGACTGATTAAAAAAACAAAGATTGCAGATTTGGCATGGACAAAGCCTTAAAGAGATCGTGATCTGAGGATGCAGGTTTATACTGAACATTCCGTAAGATTCCTTTTAGAATTGAATTTATCTTGGCCTGCCACAATCCAGAACATTTGCCAAAGACTGTTACGCCGTATCGGAGTGTACCATAAGCTAACGACTGGGCTATAAGCTTCCTGAGATTAAGAGGTAGAAATGTCTTGATATAATATAATAGGCATAATAAAAAGGTAGAAATGTCTTGATATGGTATAATAATAATAATAATAATAATAATAATAATAATATTTAGAGGCCTAGGAGAGTCGCGGTGCCGCAGAAAGGCAAGGAACGACCTGTACCACGAAGGGCACCTCCATGGTATACAGGCTCCGCGTCTATACCGATGGCGATCACGAGATGCTTAACATGAGGAAGATCTCTTCGGGATTTCTCCCAGCGTTTCCATCGGAGAACCCTCCTCTCCCTACGACATACCTCATCTTCCCCGTCCTCCTCAGCGAACTGCGGGAGCGCTGCGCTTTCGCGGGGAATCGGAGCTGTCAGGAAACTTCTTCCGTCTCGCGAATTATATATATCTGGCCGCGCGCGGGCCAGCTTTATCCGGACGAAAAAAAGCAAGCCGGGAGGAGGCTGCTCGAATACAAAATGCATGCGTTGCCGGTGCGCGATCCCGCGCCAGTTCCACACGGAAACCTCTTTTCAATACGGAAACGTCTCCGAAATTCGTGTAGACGCCGCCGCATGCCCTAACCAGAGACCCACTTCTCTCGTTCTTCCCTAATCCGCTTTGCCTCCGAGCCTCTTTCGGGGAGTAGGCGCAGAGAACCCGAGGGAGAGGAGGAAGACGAGATTGCGCAGGGAGGCGTCAGAACATCCGAGTTCAGGTTGGAACGATTAGTGGGTACACCTAAAGCTGGCTGCCTTTGTAGCGCAGCGCAGAACGTGGGTCTTTGATTGGCCGACGAGCAGAACTCCATACTATCTGCTGCAACACATCAGTATCTGTGTGCGCAGCGCTACGCCACGTTTGCTACGCTCGACGTCGGAGTATAGCAGAGCCTTTAGAGTGCGAGAGCCAAACGCCGGACGCCGGCGTTCTATCGCGTTCCAAGAGTGCGGTGAAAACATAAGCTTTAGGTCCACCCATTCGAATCAGAACTCGGCGTTCTGACACCCTTCTCGCGCTCTCGTCCCCTCCTCTCCCACAGTGTCTAGGCGCATTGATGGCGCACTGTATACCGGTAAAGTAATCTAAACAGGACAAAATCATTTTTTTTAATTATCCGAAATGATTGAAAACGATGTCTGGAAAAAGGAATTGTACGGACAACAGAAAGAAAAAAAAAACTATATAGTTCATCGTTTCACGGCGCCAATAGTGCGTATTGCCAGAACAACGCGCAAAATTTTATTCTCAAGTTGTAGCGGTTCAAACCCGTTCGAACCGGTTTCAACCGTTACTTTTGCTCCCCGCAACTGAACCGAAACTGAACCAAAAGCCTGAACCCGAGCAGAACCGATAAACATTTTGGTTCGACACTCTGCCGATAACACCATCAGAAACTAGACAGAACGAAACCACGAAAGGGGTACCACTTCGACGGCTGCGTGGCTCACAGGCAGGGATAGAGATACCAGAGAGGAGGACGAACACGATCGAAATAAAGACAGGAACTACAGGCGGGGGGAGGGGGACAGAGTTATTATAATGTACGCTAGAGGTTCAGCTGGCGCTAGTGTCTATGCGACTACAGTGACGCAAATTGAGGCAGACAGCAACCGTCTACTTCTGCGGTGCTCCTCTGCATCCCTATGGGAAAACGCGCGTGCATTATCCCTCTTCGCCAAAAAATAACATGGAACACTGGTTATTTGGGTCGTACCGAATATTATGTACCTTGATTAACATTGTAAAAGTGTAATTTCTTTAGGTAGGACATTTTTCTTCATCAGTGAACGATGTTTAACTTCGCTCAGGTGAGTAAAAACAAGCAAAATAACAATCGAAAGGAATATAGAGCGTGATTAAGGTTCGCCAGCATTCCGGTGGCGTATATATACTGCTAAAACAGTCCCATCCCAATATAAAAATGACCCCGTCGTGCATCTTTATAAGCGGATAAAAACATTCAAAACGTAAAGATTAGGGCACGTGGGCGATGAAAGGTGACTCTTGGTATTGTTTCCTCAGCCGGGCAGCTTTTTTAAGGCACTTGTTCTCAAAAATTACGAGCGTGCGGGTAATGTTTTAAACGTAGAACAAGCATGTTGGCGAAGCAGAAAGAATAAAGCAGGACTTATTAAAAATCAGACCATATTACGTTGTCTTTATTTCAATTCGATCGTACATGCACGAGCAGCTACTTATCCAGTGTTACTGCGCAGTTCTTGCCGTCTCTCTTAGCTTTCAAGATGTCCTTCGTTCGTTTGGCACGCATACCCCCCATGCTGAAAAGCGCCGACGTCGTGTTCGCGCTAGCAGTGTCCGACAGTCCACAAAAATACATGTACAAAGCAGGTTTAGCACCATTTCAAATGCAGTAAATTTGGAAAAAAGAAAACCGTGTAATTGATCAATTATTTTGTCAGACCCACTGGGAAATGTTCCAAGCTCTCAAATACGTACGAATTATTCGGGATATTTTCTCTTATTGTCAAGCGCAGGGAGTCGATGCACTCCCTTTTCCCCATAGAAATGCATTACCGGAAGTCATTTTTCGACTGATTGCTGCCTGCTTCGATTTGCGACAGAACACTAGCGCCATTTGAACTTCTAGCGTACATTATAATAACTTTATGAGGGGGGAGAGGGGGGCACGTAGGTGGTCCCGTGATAGCGCCCTGACGACGCGCAAAAAAGGCGTCCCTGGTCACGTAGCTCGATTCCGGCGGCAAAACGACGAATACTGCGAGTCAATTAACTAGCACGGCTATCACGCGCCTTCGAATTACTCCTCCCAGAGTTGTCCGCGAGTTTCGGAGACGCGCTCGAACCTCGGCCTCCCGCCTCCACATTCGGTTTCTTTTTTCTTTTCCCACTGGGACGACTTTTATTCGGAGCTAATTGACACGCCCGCACTGCCTCCAATCCGGGCTCTTAGAGCGGAGCCCGACGCGCGCGAATTATCTGCCGACCAAGCGAGGGCATAACTCACGATTAACTCGGCCGGCCTCGTCGAGCCGAGTCTGGCATTGGGCAAGGCGTAGCTACGTTATTAGTGCGAGCGTGGCAAAGCGAAGCAAATTAGGCGTTGGATATGTTTGCGCGGGGTCTGTATACCCCCGTGGGACCCCGCTGGTTCACGCGGTAGATGAGGAGGTGCCATCCTCCGTTTCATAGTAAGACAGATCGCAGCTACGATCCGAGGGATCCAGCCAATTATCGCCAAAAGTGCATCGTCACGATGCTCGTCCTCTTTGTACGTTAAAAACTGGAAATAAAATGTATGTGTGTTTGTACGTCGGCTATCACCGGCTAAATCAATCACGCACACTGAATGCGGCGTGATCTCGCACTTTTAATGCGAAAGCATTAACCGGTCCCATGGAGCGAACCGGAGTTATCAGTTTTTGAAGCCGCGCCCAACGGCACCTAAATTCCCCCGTCTTATGGAGCGAGGCCTGTAGTCTGTATCAGCGAATTGATGGATAACGTCCCATTGGCTCGCGCGCAGCATAGTTCCAAGGAACGCCACCCCACAGTCCATGGCGCTTCGGCCCCTGCCGAGAGGAGCAGAAGTGACCCCAGCGCGAAGAATGACATTCATGCTTTCGCATTCCCAACTTGTAAAAAATGCTTAGATGTCCCCGGACTTTTTCTTTTTTCTCCGCGCGCAATTCATTTGGCCGATTATCGAGAATGCACAGAGACGACAAGCGCCATCTCACGATGCATTTTTCGTCCCACATAATTAAATACGTCGAATCGTAGCGTCGGTGCAGTTCCGTCGCTAGCCTCGGATCTTGAACCTGCTTCAGGCAGTAGTGGTGGTGGACGACCATATCCCCCTGTTACCTCGCTCATCCGGGTCGTAGCAGGCAGGGGTGGGGTTTGAACCCGGGATACCCTAGTTCCGCAGCGCGAATTTGGAGAATATGTATATTTTTGGGGTTCGTAATAAGTTTTACAATAGGGGGCCCAACAAGCGCGAGCTAGGCGTCGCACGGGGCATGCGCAGAGCGACGCCTCGAGCTGTTTTGGGATCCAAAGCTTCCGGCACCCTTATTGTAAAACTCGATTTCTTCGCGTAATATACAGCGTGCCTGCCGCCCCCCCACCCACCCACCCACAGAGACACACACACCCACCCACCGACACACACACACCACAGAGACACACACACACACACACACACACACACGGAAAAAGAAAATACTGTTGTTTTTGTTTTCTGCGAAGAAAACTTTATCTCGCCGAACGCTCATTCTACGGCCAAATGTAGCACGACAGCGTTCCAAACCCGATACCAGAGTTTCAAAACTAACAGGTATTTCGATAAAAATTTACGAGTGATTTTCTGAAAATTTCTACGGGAAAATGGGACCCATTTCTGCCCATCGAAAATTTCCGAATCTATAACTACATTCGGGGCAAGAGCGAGCGTTCGGCGATGCATAAAACATTCATGAAAAAAAAAAAAATTATACGGTTGTGGTCATTGGTCCACTTCGTCAACATAGGCTGCAGTAAAAATCACCGCATGTTTGGTGCTCTGTTAGCGCGGTTCACTCGTGCGGCAGTGTGCGGCGGCGGAAAGGAAATGGCGGAGTGCCCCAAGCCGCACTCACACCAGTCACACCACTCACACAAACGGCATGTCTGGGGCATGTTTCTTCACATAGCAAAACTGCCTGCACACACAGCAAACATGCTTGGAACATGAGACGTTTCCCGCACGTCGCCACATCTGCAGCCAACGCCGCGACATTCGTACGATGTTTACGAACAGTCTGAGTGCGGCTTCATGTCCGCTATTAGAAGAGTTTAGCGCAGTCCGGTGGCACGGTTCAGTCGCGGAGAGGAAATGGCGCCGAGTATACTCCGGCGGGTCGAGGGGCCCCTAATCGGAGCGCCTGTCTGCTCGGCGGATGAGGAGGAACGGCCGGCGTGTGCCCGACGGGGGCCGGACACGGGTCGGCTTTTACCGCCGCCGGGCTCGAACCGGGGGGCCGAGTCCCGGGGGGCTTCGATCGGACACGTCGACGAGCACGCGAGGACGCCCGTGAAGGTTGCCGTGGCAGGTCGGAAAATATATCTACTGCCCGGACGACGGCCTCCACGCGTGGAGCTCGACCCGAAGCTCCAAGACACTCCGTTTCACCATATAGAGTGTCACGGAAGAGAGGGCCCCCATTACAGTCTTCTACACGTCACTCGAAAAAAAGTTAGCGAGTACAATTACTCTCGATTAAAAAAGTATTTAATTATATTACTGGATAAGAAGAGTAATTGGCCGTTACTTGAAAAAGCAACCGTTACTTTCTCGATTACTTCAAATTTTCGAGATGACAGATCTTTCTGCCGTCTCAAAAAGACCGTGATTTTGCGCTTTTTTCTACCCGTAATTAGTTTAGCTTGTGATAACGGGCGCACAAAGGCGATGAGTTCTGCGACACTTATGGCGCTTTTTGACTGACTTCATTGGATCGAGGAATGGGCAAAATGCTCCTAAAAGTGTACTGAAATACGAATACGAAATACTTTGACAAAAATATATTAAATTACAAATCCAATTACACTTTTAGGAAAGTATTTAAATACCAGATAAAAAGGAACGAGAGCCTTTGATCCTCTTTATATGCTTTTACCATTCCATTTTGTTCCCAGACTCTGACATCTTGGAATTAAGTTTAAATCCGGGTAAAAAAATACCGCGCGCAAATAAAAAGTAGAGTACAGCTCTAAGGAAAAAACAAAAGTGTCGTAAGGTAGGCGGGAAAAACGACAGAAAACGCAATGTATTCAGCACGACTTTAATCTGAAAGAAATAAGGAATAAAGCCTTCTCAAACAAGGTGTCCCTAATGCAAAGCCTAAAAACAATTAAATCTTTCATCCAAAAAATCATAACTAGTATCTACCTTGTTCATTCCCTGTTGTACTCTTTTCTTCTTCTTCTGTATGCTCTCTAGGCATGTCTAAGCGCGTAATATCGCATTTGGTCACAAAGAACAGTAGCCAAGATAGTGTTTGGGCAGTGCTTGAAATACCCCATTGTCAGTATTTAAGTACAATAGACCTGTCGCTAACTTACTCGAGCATCGAGGAGAATGCTAGGAATGTGGGTATACGCTCCGCACGTGTTGGTGTCTGAATCAGTAACTGGTCTAAGGCAAGGCCTAAAACAAACATCTTGCAAGCACGTTCGTAACCACTTTATTTTTGTTATTTACTTCGAATATCTTGCACGGGGAAGGCGAGCGCGTATACACCAATGTTCCCAGCATTTTTTTTTTCTTTTTTGATGCTTGGGTAATTTGGCGAGAGGTATATTGAGAAATAAATTAGCCAACATATAATTAAATACGAAATACAAAATGCCTAAAATATTTTAAATAAGTTTTTTTTTTTATATATATAGTTGTGTTTGACATATCGCTCATTTCTGATCGAATCGTAGCGTGGGCTGCGGTCGAAACGAAACATGAGGGCGGGTGTTTGCCTGTCCCAAGTGACACACGCAGGCGTTGGACGAAAGGAAAGACTTCAAAGGTCGCCGAAGGCGTCTGAAACCGAAGAATACTAGCGGCCACTCCAGGAGAGCCGACGCCCCCTAAACGAGCACTTGACGCACCAACGGGCGGGCCCAAGAAAGAACAACCGACTCTGGGGACTGCGCGCCGAACGCCTGTCCGCGCCTTTTACCGCCGGTGCAATCGGGTCACGTGACCCTCTGCTTCTTGCATCGTCGCAATCGCCAATTGCAACATCACGCGACGCAGTACCGGTGTTTGGATCAGGGGCCCTATGTTGCGCTTTTTGGACTCCCACGGCGACAAGGGGGAAGTGACGTCATTGACACAGCAAACGCAGATTGGATGTTGACAGAAGAAAACAAAATCAACATCCAATCCGTGTTTGCTGCGTTGTTGACGTCACTTCATTCTCCATAGTCGCCATGGGAGTCCAAAAAGCGCAACATAGGGCCCCAGCTTCGCCGCAAATGCAAAAGGCTAATTGCATCGCTCCGAAGTTTGCAGAGCGTCGCGCAAAAGGTGGGCTTCGACGCAAGGCGCGCGAAGGGCTGGCGTGTTGCGCCGTGAAGCCCACCATGCCTGCCCAACGACGGAGAGCCACTCTGACGCACTCGTCCTTCCAAACGGAACGAGGCAGTCCGCGCGCCATTGGCGAAGAGATCGAACCGGAGGGTGTTTTTCCATAGAGCTCGGTGTTTACTCGACAGAAGGCCTGCCGATTGAACTCTTTACCGTGTAGTTTCGCGTTACTGGAACTTAGTTGCCATTTTGGTAACTTCTAACTCTAATGTGACTGCTTCGAAATGTAACCTGCAACTGTAGTTCTATTCCTCTTTTCCACAGTAAGTAACGACGTTACTTTGTGGTCACTTCTCGCACTTTCTCGAGGGTCACGATATCATTGAACGAGTACGATCTACCCATCCCTCGCACTTTCCAATTGACGTGCTCTGACATTTCCATTGTCATGTTCTCTCCTTGCGTCAACTTGCGAATACGTATAGCTTATCGCGAGTCACAGCCCGGCTAGAACCACGTGTGAATGTGATGCGACAAACCTAGTCATTTTTACGCAGGTCGTTAAGAGGTGGGGGACGGACAGGCTGGAGACCGGGTTTGGGCTATGAGATGATCATGTTTTCATGAAACATGATTCGATGGAAGCGCTCGATGGCAAGTCCCATTCCGTCTCTGCCGCGGGTCCCGCTTATATAACCGCAATGACGTGACGATATTGGGACACCGACGGGATACTGGTGTGGTTGGAGATGGCTGTCGGCATCGATGAAAATGAGGTCCAACAGCCGCGGTCATTGCCCCCGAGGTGGATGTCTTCGCAGTAGCAGCTTTTCTCAATATTAGAGAAAGAGGAACACGAAGAGCCACTGACGCTGTTTACTTCGGCAGATGGTCAAAAGTCTTGGTCCCGGGTCCTCGAGAGGGTCTCTACCGAGCGACGGTGATGCGGACCGCCCCTGTAAGGGCACCGTAATTGAAGCACGGACTCACCGAGGTTAGAAACGTAACGAACTGCTATAGAAAAATAACTAAAATGTAAGGCCCTCACTTTTTCAACGTTAAACGTTCCTTGGCTAGTTGCTCCGGATTTTGGGAGGCCGCGGCCTGTGACGTTCTACAGAGCTACACCAGTACACACTACTTCGGTTTCTCCGAGCGGGAAAGTTGAATTAATGCATAGGTCACGTGATATCAGGTCACGTGACTTCAATTTCTCGGCTAAATTTAGTGGAAAGATAAACATCCTGTGACCTACACGTCAATTCAATGGAACCTTTTCGAAAGTCGCGTGACGATCATTGGAAGGTCGGAACTACTGGTAAATGGCGGAACAACTGCATCGAGGAAGGTGCAAGTCATTCCACAAGATAGCGAACGTCGGAACGTTGCCAACACTACGAGCCGCCGACACAATCAAACAGCCTCGAAAGTGCAAAGTCACTGCGCTAATCACATCTTTCAGTGGGTGCGTTTTTTGTTTTTTTTTTCCAGTGTGCCGTGACTTTGAGGTTTCCTGTAGGGATTCTACAGCTGTGCTAACAGACGGAAGTATTTCGAAAGGGGTCTATTTCCCCGTTTATTTTAGCGGGGAAATTGACGTCACGTGACCTGATGTCACGCGATGCTACAACGTTTTGCCGTATGCAACACAATGGACCTTTTCCACATACCGACGGCACCAGGCGGTGGCGGCACGAACTAAAAATCGAGGAAGTAACCTGCGCTACCAATCGATAATGGGAGCTACGCTACCAGTTTCTTCCCTCTCTGAGCTGCGGCGCGTGCCCAGCGCGACTTCAAAGAGGGGCATTTGTGACGTTCACCTAAACGTCGTGTTTTTCTTTCCGACCACTTTCTTTTTTTGTGAAACACAATTATATATGTGCTGCAATTACGTTTCTCCTCGCTGATCCACAGCCTCCTTCCGAATTTCCTCTATTGTTTGTGCCGACTTCCGCCGCTTGGCATCGGGCGCTCGCGCGTGCGCAGAACGCTTCTTGGAAAAGGTCCATTGCCCGGCACTTTTTAACGTAGACCTACTTCGATTCGTTGTGGTCACTGTAACGGTAACGTAACTATACTTATTTTCTGAAAGTAATTGTATAGCGAACTACTCTTTAAAAGTAACTTACACGTGACTGCTCTTTACGTCATCTTCCTCTCCCTCGAGCGCGTGGCACAGTTTGAAAACGAACGCGAGTGTCAGCGTTTGGCTCGCACCCCCGTTTAATGGGTGCTTCAACGATAATAATAATAATAATAATAATAATAATACTTTATTTTTTTTTCCCATTACATGCATCACAAATGGATCGAACGCAAGGCTCGGTGAACGCCGACTCAGCGTTCGGCGATGTTAGCCGAGCGCTGTGTGAGAAACACAATTTCTTGGTGTCGTAGAATTCCCACGGGTCTTATTCTGAGCTTAACCGCTAGGAGGGACATGACAGTTACATCTCCGCCCCACTTAAGCTAACAGGACTGGTGGGAGCTGCGTTTCCGTTAGGAGGGTCAAGATCTACGTCCACTCGGACACGGAGGCGGGCCAGGAGAGAGAAACAACTGATTGACTGCCGCTCCGGGGATCCTGCGGCTTTCGTTGCACTGTCGGCTTAGCAGTGAATAGATCAGTGTCCGAAATCCTAGTCCTCAACGATAAACAATGGGAAATAATAATCTCAAAAGCGGGCTCTTGCCAATAGAGGGGCTGCGCATTAAAACGAGGCTTCTGCTTTTTACGGATCTCTCGGCATCGGTGTTCTTCTGGGAGTTTCGTGCCTACGGATTTCTGACGTTGTTCTACAGCGTTATGTTAAAAAAAGTCCATAAAAAAACAGTCCTGCAAAAAGCGCAATCCTTTTACTGTGTAAGGCGTCAGCATAACCAACATCGTGGCGACTGTGGAAGAGAGCAGACACGGGTTTAGTGTCTGTCTCTTCTACAATGGACTGAGATCGTCGTCAGGGCAACTTATACCCCATTCACATGACCGTAAAAATACCTTTCGCTAAGAGATCTTTATTCTCTGCGGCCAATCAATGAACGCTCTTCCGCGCGTGCCGTGTGCTCGCGACCCAAGAGCATGAGCTGATTCGCCGATAGCAAAGGGACCTGTGTTAAAGGTAACTTTACGTTGACCGTGTGAATGGGGGTTAGAGTGCTTCATACACACGCGCGCTTTTGGTTGAGTGGTGACATGTCAGCCATTTTTCCGCCGAATCGTTTTTTTATGCATTTTGAAGCGCGCGCAATCTGGTGTCACTCAGCTCGAGCGCGTCGCTTTGGCTCATGCACGGACGCCATTTTACCGCCCAAGTCACGCACCGAGTGCGCGAGAGCCTCACGCGATGGCACATTCAGGGCAACGATGGATGTCTTCACCCTTAGAGAGACAGACATGTAGGCATCCTAGGGCAACTGCACCCTTTAGTGCCCTCTCACAAATACGGTACTTAAAGTCGGGGTATTTTGAACTCTGCTCTACCGTTGAATTTTGGGGGGCCGAACCAAGATGCTCGATTACTATTATTATTACTGAATAAATTAAAAAGAGAATAGAAGAACGAAGAAGTGATAGGTTCGAATGTAGAGATCTACGATTCTCTCTGACAGTTATACGGTCACCTATAAATTTTAACAGGTTCATGCGATGTTTTTTTGTTTTTTGTTTTTTTTTTTTTTGTTTCGCTTTCGAGAAAAAGAAAGATATGGCGACGAAATGGAAATAAAATCGGAACAAACCCTCATAATTTGTCCTCTCCATTTTCTGGTTTTCTTTTCTTCTTGTTTTTACCTTAGGGCTAACGACATTTTGATCTCCGGTGGCGCCAGCCATTCAAAAGGCCCACTATCAAACGGCCAAAAAAATGCGAACGACTCTCTCCCCCCCCCCCCCCCCCCCCCGCTCCCCCTTTTTGCCGAAAGTAAGAAAAGAAAGAAGGAACCTGCCCCAGTCGGTGACGTGATAGCCAATTAAACCACGATCAGTTTTATTGCGCGTATGTCGGTTTTATCGCGCACAGATACGCACGCTGGGTACAACCAAAGCGCACAAAAAGTCCGAGCAAACACAGCCGGGTGTTATTCGAGCCACAACCGAGAGAGAGGCTCCATTTTCGCCTTACGACGAATCGGAGTGAACGCCGCGAGCCGTCCCAGCCAATCGAGCGTCGCGAACGAATCACGTGATCACGAGCCTCTAACGTCGTTGCGCACCTCCCGAAGGGCACGTGACGCTCACGCGGGATTTGATTGGCTCGGACGACTCTTAACGTCCACTGCGTCCCACGGTGAGGCGAAACGCAAGAGGGATCGCGGTAAAGCCGCAGTAACGACGACCGGCACTCAATAAAGGCGGGACACCCCTTACCACAAAGGACGCGCAAAAAGAAATACTGGCGAGAGAGGAAAAAGGGTCATTACCTGCCACGCCATTACGCGAAGCGAACGAGCCGGCCGCAGCGGTTGCCAGACGACACAAAGACGCAGTCTCGCACCAGCACCGGGCCCGAAGGAAAACGTGATGGCGACCGAATATAAAAGAGATGTTCGCAATCGCAAAGCCAACCTCTAGTTTTTGTCTCTCTTTTTCCTTCAGCGCCGTAGGTCACGATCCACGATTACGCGAGTGTGTGTGTACCTTAGGCGTTCGGACGGCCGTATCTCCAGACGCGGAGGTGAGCAAACATTAAGGGAGACGGGGAGGAACGGAGGAAGGCCATTGAAATCCTCCGTTCACCGCCAAGTTCACAGTGCGGTGGATGCTCCCACACCGATCAACCCCCTGGTCTTCTATCACACGACCCCGCTCTCTGCGCGTGGGTATACAAGGCGGAAGAGCACGATCACGAGGCAAAAGATGGACGTACGATTGGTCCAACGAGTACGCAGCTTCCAGGGCACTGTCAGCCAAAAGTGCCACGAAACATCAAGCGACGAAATGTCAAACAAAGTAACAATAAGATGGCGAGGAAAAGACTCGGCAGAAGGGTGTGGGAACGGTGGGAGAAACAATGGGTCCCGAGTGTCAAGGATAAGGTTCGGAGTGCCTCGTCAAGCCCGTAAGGCCGCGAGTTTGGCCCCACCCACGTGCACCTCCGCGGATCGTGCGAGATCAAAGGCGTTCCGATGCGGGTGTGTGTGGGGTGCGTACGGATTCGACGATGACCGGTTAAGTGATTCGCGGCGGCGGCGGCAGTGGGACGCAGGGGCGCCCGGGCTATGCGGGGAGCAAGTTGTCTGCTTCTTGGGCAAAAGTTGCGGTGACGTCACAAAGACACCGAGCTCTGATTGGCTTTCATTGAAAGGATGGTGGCTAGACCTCAATGCAACACGCCTTGAGGCAGGGTGTAAGATAGACAGGTGGGGAAACGGCCCATAGAAGCCTACCGCAGCGCCGTGACCGCGGATTGTGTACTCGTCTGCTTGCGGGTACCCCCGATTTCCGACAGATGGCGCTGCGGCGAGAGGAAAAAATCTGGAATCGGATTTGCATGGAACTTTATGGGAGAGTGCGCAAAATAAACCGAGAGCACGACAGTCCTCCCTTGTAAATCCACGAGAAACCATCCTCGTCAATTTAGCCGGTCGCCACCGGTCGCCCACCCGGAGTGAGAGTTCGCGGTGCTCCACATAGGTGGCGCCACAGAAAAAGAGAAACCCGAGGGGGACACAATCCGGTCGCTCATTTGGCTCTCGTTTCCCCACCTGTCTATCTTACACCCTGCCTTGAGGTCTACCCACTATCTTTTTCAATCAGCCAATAAGAGCTCGGCGTCTTTCTGACGTCACCGCAACCTCTATGCAAGAAGCAGACGAACTTGCGCTCCGCATATGGTGCCTGGAACCAGAGTGTCGAACCGATATTTTTATCGGTTCGGTTCGGGTTCGGGTTCACGGCTTTCGGTTCAGTTCCGGTTCAGTTCCGGGGCGCAAAAATAACGGTTCAAACCGGTTCGAACCGGTTCGAACCGGTTTGAACCGCTAAATTGAGAATATATTTTCCGCGTTGTTCTGTCAATAGGCACTATTTAGGCCATGAAACTAACTGCTGTAAACAATCTGATTTTTGCGAGGACCTATTTTTGAGAATTTCGCGAATCGCCTACAATTCGCGAAAAATGGGTCCCGCGAACAATTTTGGTAAAATGTAAACATATTGAAATTTATAGTGAGATTCCACCGCGTCGAGAAAATTACAACCCACGAATTATTCCAAAACTTCAGCTTTGACCTAAGTCGCGAAATATTGAGCCAACGAAAAATAAGTCGTTTACAGTATATAGTTTTCTTTTTTTTTATCGTTTGTTCAATCCAGTTTTATTTTCAGGTACAAAAATTATAAAATTCTGTTATTTATACCTACACAACAAGAAAGGAAAATCTCCATTAACATAACAAACGTCGTGTTTATACGACTCAACCTCCCTTCGTTTACCAGAGTCACATACATTGAACCTAAATCGAAATGTTTTCGCGAAGTGAAGTAGGTTGCCTAAAATACCCGTGACAGGTACAACTTTGTATCGCAGTATTAGATGTTGAATCGTGGTTTTGCCCTTGAACTAAGAAATTAATTACAGTGAATAAAATCATGAAATGGGCACCTCGTCGCCATATATACCATAAAATGTGTTTTACGGAATACGTTTCACAATATATATATGACGACGAGACGACTGATCTTAAGGCAATATAATTTTAAAAATGTCACGAAAGTCACGGGACAAGTCCTTCCACTCTATATTTTATAAAAACACTAAGCGACAATCGCAATGCTTGTTTTTTCTAACTAGCATTGTTTGCTCTCAGCACCATGATGCGGGTGACGAATCATGCGAAAAGGAGTGGCTGAAATTGTTCACTCTAACCTATGAGCACCTTCGTACTGAGATCGAATCTGACCTAAAACAGTGCCTACCCATGCGAACATTTTCTTTATTGGATAAACTGGCATAGCCTGGTTCTGAGGTTTGCTCTTGGCAAAATGCCGGTCAATTTAATTTGCAAATAAGCATCACCCTCTCTAATTGATGATTTTTGTCATATAGAACAAAGTGGGATTTCATGCTCTACTCAATTCGGAAGCTACTTAATTGGACACTTTCTGAGAGTTTAAGTGTGCAATCGTCATAGTTCCATCATTCGTTCCAGTAAAAAAAGGCGATAATAAAAACACATAAAAAACGAAATAATAAACTTCTATATATTTGAGAAGTTATAGACCTTTTCATTGCAGTAGTTGCCTGACCTGCGGGTAGAGGGCGCTGGCGCACTCGCCGCCATTAGGTTGCTTCAATTTGGTAGGTGTCGGTTTCAACGTGCACGCGATTGTGATGCTGTTTCATGCCACTTTCGATTAGTTTTGCGATATAAATTTCTTTCTTGTAGCACACAGCGAATGAAACAGTAGTATTGAGCCAGTTGGCAAGCCAAGAAGTGGTTTCGAGCCTAAATTGGGATCTTTTTTTTAGGAACACTATATGCGTCTGATTCCGTCCATCGTTAACTTCGGCCAGGTTCGGCAATGAAACAACAGCGCTGATGCACAGGGAGGAGCACCATTATCCACGGCCGTACCCACGGACACTAATTTCCAGAAGAAAAAAAATAAAGAGCAGGACAAGCTCCGCCTGCAGCGTGCGCTCGTTGCCCGCCGCCGTGCTTTGGCTGGGCGTGCACCGAGCGGCGAGCGGTACGGAAGTAGATAGCTCGCGCTCAAGTCAGATATTGAACTGATCATCTTATATTGCAACAGACTATATTGCATCAGTGCTTAGTGAAAAAGCAGGTCGACAACATGATTAACAATCTGCTGAATCACAAAAAACAGATGAACTGACAAGTTTACTGTTCGATGTTTGGTTTCCGTACACTAACCTTTTATAACTTCGAGACTGGAAACGTCTTTTATAATGACTACAAAAGTTTCATATAATCCTGTAGATAATATAAAAACGTGATATTGTCCCTGCCTGTTTTATTTAAAGAAATTAAGCGCTCGAGAAATATTTTGATAGACCAGCATAGGCTGACTAGAAAATTTCTTTAACTAAAGAACTCATTTACATCATTTCAAAATATTGGCCTTATGAAATAAACTTTTTGTTATATGGACATTTGCTTACGGCGTTCTCAAGGTATGAGAATGGTGAGATAAGTGAATGCCAGACTTCAAATAAAGTCTGATATTCATCTTCTATAAAATTTGCCGAATGAAATTGAAGAGCGCAAAAGAAATGATCTCCGATAAGTTTGGCTGAAGTCGAACGCCAGGCGCCCCCCCAATGGACCTGTGTATAAAGCTGTTCACTGATTTGAAACGATGCGCTTTGCACATTTTGACGTCGTGAGCTACTGAAAGTAACTCCCTATTCGCCGTGGACAACCGGCTGCACTCAGGTGATTTTCATGCAGAAGGATTCTTTTCGGCGTCTCATTTTGTGAATCATAGGCACTATCAAGCGGTCTGTGACAGTTTCTTACGCGGGGAGTCCAAATATTTGTGTTGAAATAAATTAATTGAAACTGCATGGTTATAATAAAATTACTTAAGCAACTGAAAGACTATGGACACGGGACCAAGCACGATATACTATTCTGTAGAATTCATAAATATACCGATAAAGCGAATGCTTATATCACACACGCGATTAAGAACGTAAAACAGATATAGGTGTGATATTGCAAACAAACAAGTTGCCTAATGTTAAGGTACCATTGTTTATAGCATAGAAAATAATTTAAACTAAACGTTTGTTCCCGCGTCTTGTCCACAAGTTCCCTAGTGTAATCAAAAGAAACTGCTTTCGATCTGTTGTGACTACAAAACACCATGCTTTCAGGAAAAACACGTGGCTAATTACGCTTAGCGTTTTTGTTTTCTCCCTTTACACCAATGCGCACTCATATATATAATAACATTGGGCTTCCTATTGCAAATATTCCGCCCTTATTAGTAACCAAACCTCAGTTCTCGTAAGTTATTCGTATTTGAACCCTCGAGGCTCTCTTCCAGTCATATATGTATTCAATGTGCGCAAATGCTAACGCTGATTCCTGTTCCTATAAAGCCTTTTCACACGTATCCCGCACGCCGACGGTAAAAAAGATTCAAAACGTGTTACAAAATTAACTGCAGAAGTTGCGCGCACAATGATGTAATGCAATTGCATGGTAAGTTTTAGTATCGGACGACACTTTACGGAGTAAGACAAGAGACGCGGTGAAATGCGACGAAAAACACGAATTCAACGCATCCGCCAAGGCGCGGACGGGAGAGCGGAGCAACAAGTTGAAGCAACCTAATGGCGGCCGCATCACGTGATTCCAAGATGGCAGCGCCCATGCGGCGGAGGGTGAAAAGGTCTATATATGCGTGAGGAACACATATAGTTATTTAAATTAGCTTCAAAATAAAAAAACAACATTATTTAAAGCTTTTCCAAATCACCTCTAACGTGTCTATAGAGGATAAAAGCGCCGAAAAAGATTTGCAGAACATCTTTCAGATAATTTAAAAGTGCATTTACTTATATATCTTTGAGGTGAGGATCTTCTATTTATGCTGCCAAATCTTCACACAGGAATTAACTATATTTGTATTATCATCGATAAATTTGACTTTATGAAGTTCACATAACCGCCTGAGACCAACACGGAAGGACGATACTCGAAAATCCGCCAGCTATTGAGTCTTCGGCACCGTGCTTTTGTTAGCTGTTTTGCAGTGTAAAATACTGGGTTGCAGGGTATGCCAAAAAACACTGTGGTCACATGGTATATCGCAAGGCAAATACACGAAATGTGCAGAAATAAGGAGATGACACGCAATTTTTTCTAAATAATCCCTTACACAACGCTTTACTGCAAAAAAAGATGCAAAGAAATGCATAAAATGATATTCCTAATTAAACATAGATTCCTCGCAGGGCAAATGAAGATTTTTAGAATCCTAATATAAGTCACTTTTGGGCATCAGCTTGCCTCAGCTCGAAACGTCGCGAGATAATACTAATGTTATCTTAGGTTTTACGTGCACTTGTTTTGGGACCTTACTTCACGACTCTGTTCTTTATCAGTCATGTGCTGCAACATTTCATTAGGCTGCCGTATTTCATCGCGAGACTGCTATAAATACTACACAACTTTACACCTTGGACGTCTACTGCTAGTGTTGCGAACGTCGCACTTCACCAGAAAGCTGAAGTATTTAACATGGTTTGCACGTGACGTAATCGCACTAGATACTGGTTGTCATTGCGAGTTGTTCTTGCTGAGAATATCAAATCCGATGGGGCGAAATGCACGCTGCAAAATTTTCGCGCTCAGTGCAAGCTATGTATTTGAGAGGCACACATTTTTCTTGTTGGTGCATCGTCGTTAGACACGGCGCGAGTATCTGGCGCGACGAAAACGTTCTTTCTGGCAAGAGTGTTTTTACAAATAAAAGTTGTACCAACTATACCCATCTGTCACTATCGTTTCCAGGCCACGCTTTCTAGTCTGCGCCGAAAGTGCGCGGTAGAGGAATCTTTACAACACAGTATGCTTTAAAACTACCCCCTCCCCACTCCCTTTTTTTTAGTTGCTCCTCAAGATACTTTTTATTCCTCAGGGGTTGCCTGCTCCGTATTGAGTGGTGTTCACTCGACAATTATATCTGTGTCACTCGTTAACAGTAATACTTCCTTGCTTTTACTTTGCACCAAACTGTGAAGGTTAAACAAAATACAGGGCGGTCGAAACTTGGAGAACTTGAGAACGACACTCCTGTGAGACTTAGAGCGGCTGCCAACGTTTGGCTATCCCCGTGAGACCACTAGGATCTTTCTTTTCAGCTATCCCTCACGTACACACTAATAGTTCCATGTAACGTCGGACTAATACGTCACATTTAGACCCTTTAACACTTCTATTCTCGGTACAACTTTCTGAGGCAGTTCAGCAATTACGAAAACATGTTTGGGAGCCGCAATGGTGTGCATACATGTAAAATGGGCCGTGCAGCATATTTTTTACCTTCAGTTCAATAAATACCGCCAAGTTGTAATCCCTGACGCTGATAACTTGCAAAAGCATCCATTAGTTTGTTCCTCCGAGAAATGAGAGACAGTCGAAAGAAAGAAATGAAACAGCTTTCCCCTCCTCAACTCGCAATTAGAACTATCAGCCACGTGATCTGATCCTAATATAAGCACCGTCAGTGTTTATCATAGCCATAAGCAGGGTTGGCAAAGCGAAGCATGGGCTAATCTTCAGATATAGTTTTAGTTGGGCTATAATGGGGCCCGAGCCCCACTAAAGCGACAAACAGAAACAAACGACAGCGGCTAGCCTTAAACCAGAGTATTTCGCGATTTGACAGGCTTTGTAGAATAAAGAAGGCTATGCTCAAACACGAGTATCATGCACGCGATGGTACCATTTGCAGCCTTGTAAACGCTCCTGCTAACTTCGCGAGCACCGAACAACTTAAAGCCGTATAAAGGTACCATCGCTAACATGCTGCATGTGTCTGAGGCTTGTCGCTTTCGTTTGCTTCTGCTTCTAGCTCTAGTGGGACTCGGGCCCATCATAATCTTTGAGTTGAACACGAGCCGTTACCCGAATGTTTGGCGATACTGGTTGTCATGAACCAGAGCATTTGACTCGGGATCATGACAATCGGGTACATCATGGTGTCACGGGACTCTCAGTGCGAAGTTGTGATGTCATGTGACGTCACGGTATCAACAACGTTAATAGATCTAGCGACGTCCTCAATTTGAATCGACTTTACGCGGTGAGTCACGTGACGTCACGGGGTCACGTGATGTGACATTACTTGACAGCATGTCTTGAGATTATGACGTCACGTGACGATGTGATACATGGCTATTCATAGTGCCAATAAGAAAGCGCCGCAAAAAACCAGGATTTATTATACATTGGAATTCTGTATATGACGATTTGATCAATACTTAGAGGAATTCACGTGCCAATTTTTTATTCTCAAATAATAAATTTGTATTACTAACAAAAAAAAATTACCGTGAACCGTTTTGAACCGGTTACCGTTATATTTTTTCCGGTTCCGTTCCGGTTCAGTTCCAAGATGGCGGCGAAGATATCGGTTCGGTTCAGTTCCGGTTCGGCTAAAAATAACGGTTCTGTTCCGGTTTTCG
This sequence comes from Ixodes scapularis, assembly GCF_016920785.2. NCBI lineage: Eukaryota > Metazoa > Arthropoda > Arachnida > Ixodida > Ixodidae > Ixodes > Ixodes scapularis. The sequence continues at coordinate 54,529 of NW_024610158.1, forward strand.
GTTCGGTTCGGTTCCGGTTCGACACCCTGCCTGGAACGCTGGATGGATGGATGGATGTTAATGTAACGGGCGCTAGCTTGCGCCACCTAGACTAAGCCTAAAAAAAACAAACACACGTGTCTCCGCGACTGGTGGTGCGTTTCCCGCGTTCAAAAATATGGGCCCTCGATTTCCGCCCGATGGCGTGGTACAAGTGTCGCGCTGTCGCCGGCCGCGATCTTGTGGCGTATCGCAGCGGCGGTGATGGATGTGGCATACCCCTAGTCTGCTGCAGGTCGCTCTCCGGTTTGGCGGTCCAGAGAGGCTTCGGAAGCCGGGAGTTGGGACACCGGGACGACAGCGAACCTAGCCTGCTCTCTCGCTTCTTTCTCCAACTTCCAAGACAAACCGCGAGGAACGCGCGACGTCCCACAGCGTGACGTGACTCCGGCTTTTCAGATGTCGTTTGTTGCCACTCAGGGATCACCCTGGATGCATGGCCGGAATATATGATGCTAAACCCGCAGGTCGCAGACGCGTCCCAGACACTGCTCTCGGGCTGCTCCGATCGCGGACAGGTTATTTTGGTAAGCGGGGACGCCTGTGCACACTTCGTGCACGTCGAGCAATGCCTGCGACCCGCGACGGAAGTTTAAAAAGAAAAAAAAATAGTTTGTATTTTTATTTATTGTCGAAACCTTCGTATGCAGAATTGCGTTTTATGGGGAACTCAGCGGACTCTAGCTCGAGTTCCAGCCTTTCACGCGCGCGACGCCGTGTCTAGCGTAGCTACGTCCTCCTTTTGTACATTTTTTTTCCTTCTCGTTTTCGAAGCTTTCGCAGCTGGCGAAGTTTTCTCGAAGCGTCTTAGAGTCACCTCTCCCGTCTCTTAATTGTTTTTCTTCTTTCCTTTTTAGTTTATATGGTGAGGCCGGCGGAGCAAGCGGGTGTTTGGCAGCCGGCCAATTCCCTTCGACCCGCCGCTTGCCGTGGCATGCATGCTCAAAGCATGGTCAAAGTTTGTTAGAACTCCGCCGCGAGGAACGAGCCGTACGCCATGTTTTGACAAAACCAAAACAGAAGATGACGATGTTTATTGAGATTGCGTCAGGTGCGATGACTATACAAGAAAACGAAAATTGAGTTTCTTCACACTCCCCCACAATGACGTCAAGTCATTAATAAATAGATTCCATGGGGTATAAAAGTTGTACGGGTCTCCTAACAATGGTACCATTAGGAAGACGCACCATAGCAGCTCGTATGTGCCCGTCTCGTCCAGTCAATGCTTCTACGACTTCTCCCGTCTTCCAAAGTTGTCGAGGTTGGAGATGTTGGTGAACCAACACTAGAGTTCCTTTCTTCAGGGCACTGGAGGAAGTCGGCACCGTGAAATGAGCAGATCGCAGACTGGTCAAGTATTCCCTCTTCCATCTACGCCAAAATTGATCTGCCATCCTTTGACGGTAACGCCACCGCCTGTTGTATTGTCCTTCAAGGGGAGGCACAGGCTCCACGCTGGAGCTGGTCGGAAGTGCAGTTAAACGCTTTCCCACCAGAAAATGGGAAGGGGTGAGTGGTTCCTTTTCGGTGGCTTCGGTGTAGACGTATGTCAGAGGTCTTGAGTTAATAACAGCCTCAATTTCAGTTAAGATGGTCGTCAGCTCTTCGAAGTTGCAGTAGCTGTTACCCAAAACTTTCTTGAGCGAGGATTTCACCGACCGGACCATCCTTTCCCAGAACCCACCCCACCAGGCAGCTCTCTCAATTATAAACTTCCAGTGTATCTGCCGATCAGCGAAGTAGGCCTGTATCTCCTCTCCACGCAACGTGGTCCACAGTTTCTTCAGGTCCCTTGAAGCACGCTGAAACGTTTTTGCATTGTCAGAAAAGATGACTCTGCACACTCCTCTTCTTGACACAAATCGTCTGAAGGCCATCAGAAAATGGGGGTGGACATGTCGGTCACTAGTTCGAGGTGAATGGCACGGGTAACGGCACAGGTGAAAATGAGGATGTAAGACTTCTTGTCGTTGCCTTTATTCCTTGTGTTGAGTGGTCCCGCGAAGTCCACACCAGTCACCTCAAAGGGGGCCGCTTGGGTTACTCTGTCTCGAGGGAGTGGAGCAACTGGCTCGGTGGCCGCTCGGCTGTTGACACGGTCACAGATCACACATTTCTTCAGCACCCTTTTTACCATCTGTCTTCCTCGAACGACCCAGAACTGTTCCCGCAGTTCTGTCAGAGTCTCAAGGGGGCCAGCGTGGAGAAGTCGTCGATGCGTGGCATTGGTTAAAAGCTCGGTAAAATGATGACTTGATGGAAGAATGATGGGATGCTTTGCATTGTCACACATGTCAGCGTTACTGAGGCGTCCTCCGACCCTCAGCACCCCGTCCTTGTCCAGGTATGCGTTTAAGTCCCGTAACGGAGAGTTGCTTTCCATGCGTGCTGAGCGTCGAACGCATTGGAGCTCTCTCTGAAACGCCTCCTGTTGAACCTGCAGGATCAGGCACGTTTGAGCCTGTGCTACCTCTTCGGTCGTCAAATAACCCTCCTGTTTTTGGCTGGGATGTCTAGAGTTATGTATAAATCGTCGTATCCAGGCAACAACTCGAACAAGCTTCGAGAGGGAACTGTGGCGCTGCATAGGCAAAACCTGTTCTTCTTTCAGTGTCACGCTATGGACTCGAACTTGTTTCTTCTCTTCATCAGCCGCGGTCATATCAACACCTGCTTCATGCGTTGGCCAGGCAGCAGGTGGCTCCGTGAGCCATGGCGGTCCGTTCCACCATGCCGCACTCGACTTGAGTGCTTCGGGTGTCACCCCTCTTGTGAGCAGATCAGCCGGATTTTCTAGTCCAGGACAATGGTTCCAAAGCTCTGGATCAGTCAGCTGTTGGATCTCCAATACTCGATTGGCCACAAAGGGCTTCCACTGCTGAGCAGAACCTCGCACCCAATGTAGTGCGATTGTTGAGTCTGTCCAGAGGTACCAGCTGGGAACTTGTAGGTTCAACGACCTAGTAAGGTAGTCCTTTAGCCGTGCCCCTATCACCATTCCCATCAGTTCAAGTCTTGGGAGAGAAAGTTTCTTTAGCGGCGCCACCCGGGTCTTGGACAAAACCAAAGTCACCCTCATTGGTGCAGTCTGCGTGCACAGGTACGCCACAGCCCCATAAGCCTTGGGACTGGCATCTGTGAATATGTGGACTTCATTTCGGTCATCCTCAGGAAGCTCAACGCACCTTCGGGGTACTGTTACTTTCGTTAAGTGGTGCAGTGCTGTATGCCACTGCGTCCATCTTGTTTGAACCTCTTCAGGTAGTGGCGCGTCCCAGTCGACACCCAGTTCCCAGAGGGTTTGGAACATCAGCTTAGCTGTCACGGTGACTGGGGAAAGGAGTCCTAATGGGTCATAAATGCGAGATGATGCCTGGAGAATGAATCGTTTCGTGTTGCAGTTCCGGTCTAGGAATTCCAAAACAGGCCCCATGGAGAACGCCAGGCAATCGCTGTCTTTGTCCCAGACAAGTCCTAACACTCGAGAAACGCTCGGGGTGGTACACTCTACTTGATCTAGAACACACCCGGTTCCTTCCTTGTTGAATAGCTGCTGCAGCTCCGTAGAATTTGTGTTCCACTTCCGCATTGTCATTCCGGCTAGCTTCATGACATGTAATGTTTGTCGATAGAACTGTTCCGCCTCTTCCTCGGTGTTCGCTCCGGTGATAAGATCATCGACGTAGAGTCTTTCGGCTAGTGATTTCGTTGTTTCCGGATAGTCCTCTGTTGTCGACAAGTGGTGACGTAGCGTGGCTGCGAGAAGGAACGGGCTACTGGTCGCTCCGAAAGGAACCCTTGTCATCCTCCAAACCTCTACAAGAGGGAGGGTTCGGCTCTTGCTTCGTTGGCATTCGTTCGTACCAGAAAAATCGCAGAGCGTCACGATCTTCCAGTCTCAGTGATATCTGTAGAAATGCCTTCTCAATGTCTGCACTGAGGCCGATACGATGAATCCGAAAGTTCAGTAACACTTTCAGGAGGTCTGGATTCAGGTTTGGTCCTGGCTCAGTGCGTCATTCAGAGACAGACACCCTGGTTCTCTTGACGACGCATCAAACACGACTCTGACCTTGGTCGAGAGGCTGTCAGGTCGTAACACAGCACGGTGAGGCATGTAGTACACTCGGTTCTCTGCCTTGTCTGCATTCGGGGAAATCTTTTCCGCAAATCCTTGCTGGAGATACTGGCGAATTGTCCGATCATACTCAGTCAGCATCACATCGTCCCTAAGCAACTTCTTTGTGAGGCTCACCAGACGCTTCCTTGCAACTCCTTCATTGTCTGCCAGCTGAAGGTTCATTGGCTTCCAAGGTAAGGCCACCTCATACCGTCCGGTAGTTAGCTTGATGGATGATGTAAATGCTCTGACAACTTCATTCTCCTCTTCCTTTTGTGGGAGGTTAGGATCGGTGATGCCCATGCTTTCCAGCTCCCAAAATGACCGGAGCTCGGTAGACAATGAGCATGTGCTTCCACCCACATTGGCCTTCAGAACTGCCGCAGTAGAACAGGAGGCAGTCAAACCGCTGTGGGGAATCGGTCCTTGAAGTGTCCATCCAAAGTCTGTTTTGACAGCGACTAGAGTGCCTTGCACTTTTTGGACCTCACCAGAGACAAGAGTCCAATAGTAGTCAGCACCAATAAGAATGTCAATGCCATGTCTTGTTAACTGGGCTGGTGGCAAGGTGACGTCTGCCAGCTCAGCTATCTGTACTTGGACTCCTTGCATTACACGCTCAGGTAGAAGAAGATGATCGGAGCAAATCTCCGGTATCTCCAGAGCTTCTAGGCAGTGCTTCTTTTGGCTGTACTGGCTCCTTAGCCAGATTCGTACCCTTCTGCGTTTTTCCTTGATGATGTTTCCTGCTCCTCCAAAAGGGTAGATAGTAATGTCTTCTTCACCAACAACCTCGAGCTGCAGCTTACGTGAAAGTTCTTCCATCACAAAGGTTCGTTGGCTTCCTCCATCAAAAAGGATGCGCGTGAGAGCTCTTTGCTGTTTCCCTTCCGCCCAGACCTGAGCTGTTTGAAGTAGTACAGCAGGTGTTTTATCGCTCTTCCTGCCAGTTGAAGAGTGTAACTCTGCTGCGGTGTTCTTACTTTTCTTCCAGGATGGGTCACACATTTGAGTTATGTGCCTTCGCCCGCATGTTTCACACATTATTCTTTTGTTGCGACATTCTTCGGAGGTGTGTCCCTTGATTGAACACCGGAAACATCGTCCTGCTTCTCGAAATCTTTGCTTCTTCTCCTCCAGAGAAATTGATGTCTGACAATTTCGTGTAGCGTGGTTCTTCGTGGCACAGAATGCGCACGGTTCAGTCTGCTTGGAGCGACTAGTTGAGGAAAGAGCAGCGGCTGATCCCTTCAGAGAAGCCTTTCCACCTTCTGTTATTTTGGTATGGCTCATACCCTTGGCTTCTCGCTGACGAACTTGTTGAGCCTCTTCACGGCTCTCCACTTCGAGCTTAAGGAAGCGTTGTAGGCTCTCTATTTTGATACAGTCGTCTTCCTTGTCTGTAAGACGTCGACACTTGTGGTAATCAATGACTAACCCTCCCGGCAGCATTCTCAGTAGTGCAGAGCAGAGCATAGCTCCGTAAGTGTCGCTCTTCACCCCGAGCGCGGTGAGAGCGGCCATATTACGTTGCAAGTGGTCATAGAGACGTCGCAATCCGCTCACCTCGCTTGAGTGTCGTACTGCTGGCAAATCAAGTAGTTGGGAGAGGTGTTCTTGAATGAGAACGTCAGTCCGACCGAAGCGCTCCCTGAGAAGCTCAACGACGGTATCGTAGTCTTCTCCCGTTGCTTGAATGCCGGCTATCGCCGATGCTGCCTTTCCCGTAAGCGCCGACCGCAGGTACAAGAACTTCTCAGCGTTAGAGAGGCTGTCGTTGTCATGTATGGCTTGCTTGTACTGTTCCCAGAAGGGTTGCCAATCGGTAGCTGCACCGCCAAACCGTTGAAGCTCCAGTTTCGGCAGCTTCACCTTAGAGGTTGCAACGTGTCCGTCGCCGTCGTTGTGAATCCGCGTTGTACCGGTTTGGGGCCTCGCTCGTCGGAGTTCCTCTACCTCCTGTGCGATGGTGGCGATGTACGCGACGATCTTGTCTTCATATTCAATCGTGCGGGCGTAGTTTTGCTCAACGTCTCCGTCAGGTACCAGTGGTTCGATGGATGCGTTCACGTTGCTCAGCTGTATTCGCAACTCACTGAGCCTCACCGATAATACGTTGAGGCTTCGCTCGTCGGAGTGGCTTGCGATAGCTGCGTCGATGTCGGAGATCAGCCTCGTTACTTGAGACCTCAGAGCCGTCCGCTTCTGCTTTAGTCGTTCCATGGCGTCTCTGGGTCTCGCGGCGTTGCTGGCGTTGCGGCGTCACTAGGCCTCGTTGGGCGAGAACTTCGGTAGCGTCGTTGGAGTTCGCTCTCTTGCGGCGTCCCTTGGCTCGTTTCGTTGCGGCGTCACTAGGCCTCGTTGAGTAAAGTCAGCAGCGTCGCTGGAGCTCGCTCTCTTGCGGCGTCCCTTGACTCGTTGAGTGATAACGTCGGTAGCGTCGTTAGAGCTCTTCTCTGGCGGCGTCCCTTGGCGCGTTTTCTTGGCGCGTTTCGTTGCGACGTCACTAGGCCTCGTTGAGTCATAACGTCGGTAGCGTCGTTGGAGCTCGCTCTCTTGTGGCGTCCCTTGGCTCGTTTCGTTGCGGGTGGATGCCCCGTCGTCATTCCGTCGTGACTATCGTTGTCATCCCGGGTTTCGGCACCAAAATGTTAGAACTCCGCCGCGAGGAACGAGCCGTACGCCATGTTTTGACAAAACCAAAACAGAAGATGACGATGTTTATTGGGATTGCGTCAGGTGCGATGGCTATACAAGAAAACGAAAATTGAGTTTCTTCAAAGTTAGCTTCATTAAAAGTGTCACACCGCATTTAGATGGGAGGCACGGGTACGCCTTAGCACGTCAACGATGCAACTCCATGACTACGTCATCAAGTTTTCCAAAGGAGATACGGAAAGGAAAAGTCGGCTCTTATCCCTAAAACTTCACTGGAGTTGCGTGCGAATACACTTGGGTCCCACTACTGAAAGTAATATTGTGTCACGTGACGAAGCATCCGACTCAATATCGTTGCACGGCCCCTTTTAAGTCCGAACGCTAACAACGCTATATGGGGGTAATCGAGCTTGTCGGAAAGCGTTAGACCAAGGCATTTTTCGTGCTTCTCCGCATACATTACCGCCAAATGATCCAAGGAAGCGCGAGCAGTGCGTCATGAAATCTCGGTTTCAGTCTCTGCGTATGGGTTTGTTCTAGCTGCAGCTACACTCTTGGCCCCTCTACGGCTTTCGATAAAACGGATCGTGGGAAAATGTCTGTTTAAAGCAAAGTCGATGAAGCACAAACACCAGAGGGCACACATGGGTGCAAATTCTCGTTTTCAACGAACTAACCGAACATTTCGTTGGGCAACTCGTATATAACTCGCGGGGTCACCAGAGCTAAGGAAAGATAATTTAGATATCGTGGACTCATTAAGCTCGCATCATAAATTTTCTGTTTTCTTTAAGGGAGGGGGGGGGGGGGGGGGTTTACTTACTCGCACAGGTGCGACCCCACTCGGCCAATGATGCCATGCCGGTGGCGACATTAACTGGCGTGATATACGCAGCACAACGATAAAAGCGGGTAGGGAACTTCGGTCCGTCCCGGTTGGTCAGCGTGGCGACATTAACCGGCGCGATATAAAAGACGGGCAAGGAACCGAAGGTCGAGCAAAGGGCAGTGGAAACGGACGCAAAGCGAGCGCGAAGAAGCGCGACTCACGAAGTGTGCTCGGCCCCTGCCGCGAGGCGGCACGATCTCCCGCGCGCACCTGGCGGCCATTGTTCTTCCTGGTCATGCACCTGCCGGCGCGGGCACCATCACGCGCGGGGAACTTCGGACGGACATGAGCCCGCAGGTCGCCGGACCGGAGCGCCCGCGCCCGTGGCCCCGATGAGCGGGCAGCTGGTCAACGCCACCTGGACGCTCGGTACCCCGTTGAGCGCCATGGCATTTCCGAATATTCGCCCCTTTTCCATACTGTCGTGCAAAACACGAACTATCGTATCACGAGGGTAATTCTGAAGTTATCCGCACAAAGGTTTCAGTACCCATCTCGCACAAACTTGTCGCAATTCTGTCGAGGCTTATTGCTCAGATCCCTGACTTATTTGAAAAGACATTGCCACATCAGTGCTTCTGACAGCATGTGCATGCTCAATACTGGTATCAGTGGTGGACAGGCGTCCGGCTCTTTCTTCGAGGCTGACACTTGCGAGTCCTTCCTTGAACTTCTGCACCAATCAAAACACACTTTTTCGCAACAAAATACTTTTTCCATACTCTGCACAAAAAAGTATCTGCACCAGACAGATCCCTCAGACAAAACAAAACAAAAAATCACGGCACGCGCTTTGCGTGCGTGCGTGCGTGCGTGCGTGCGTGCGTGCGTGCGTGCGCGCGTGCGTGCGTGCGTGCGTGCGTGTGTGTGTGTGTGTGTGTAAATAACAGGTGGGGCAGCCGTAGCATCTCGCACCCCAGTGACAACTGAACTGACGCAATACGTTCAAACCTGCACAGCACTGAGATGGAGGGGCCTGTGCGAAACGCGCTGGTGGCCAGCAGCAGCCTTAAAGGGAAGCTCAAGAAGTTGTTGAAAGCAACGGTGAATTGCAGCGTAACGTTGTCCTGCGAATTTGAATATCACGAGCATCTGACCCAAAAGATATCAATGGACACGAGAAAAAGCGCAAAAGCCAATCACAGCGTGTGACGTCATCCCCACAGGTTTCAACTGCTTTGCGCGTGCCATGCTAGTGAGAGAACGCGCGCAGCGCTTTTGACTGCCAGGGAAAGGCTTGCGGAAGGCGCAGAAGTCTTGTGGTTTCCGTAGAGTATGCGTGACGATTTTCTCCCTCCACCGAATGCGCCGGAAAGAAGGGGCTTCGGCGCTATTTTGAAAGGGCCGCTGTGACTACATCGGGCACCATGATCTCTACTATAATTTTGATATTCCTAATCCTGGAGGACAAATAAAGAAGATTTAAGTTGTACAGCGAAACAGACGGGACGGAAGAAAGGAGACAAACAACCGCTGAACTTACAACTGAACAGAACGCAAGGGCGCAAGTGAGCTGGTGTATATTTTAGTGAAAAATCCCAGACTGAGGTAAAACAGACGACGACAAGGAAGAGAAGGAGAACGTCTCAAACTCTTCCTTCCTTGTTGTTGTCTCTTTTACCTCAGACTCGGGTTTTTCACTAAAATGTTTACAACTGAAGTTTTAATCGCCAAGGCGCAGCCTATATTCACAGTGTACGTTTTAAATAATCATGCCTTACTAACACGCCCAAGTTTCCACTCAAGTACAGGACAACTTCAGTTTTCAATCATAAAGGAAAACTGAAGTTGTCCTGTACTTGAGTGGAAACTTGGGCGTGTTAGTAAGGGCATGATTATTTAAAACGTACACTGTGAATATAGGCTGCGCCTTGGCGATTAAAACTTCAGTTGTAAACATTTTAGTGAAAAAACCCGAGTCTGAGGTAAAAGAAAATATGGCTTTCGAATCCTAAGCTCCACACTACGACGTTTATTAAATAATTTATGCATGATTAGTGTCTATCTAGATGTCTGAAATGTAAATACTCACTTCTATATATGTACACGATTTTGTAGAGTGTGCGAGTTTGATTTAGGTTTGTGCGTTTTTCTATGAGTATGATTCTAGGTTTCCTGAACCTTAGTTTTGGTATGCCGCATGTTTTTGTACGTATTTTATCATCTGCTTGTCGTTAGCCATTGTAGGGGCCCGAGTGTTTATCAACATGAAACTACAGTTTTTTTTTCTTCCTTCTGCACTCTGCAACACGTCGAGCAACTGTCAAAACAAAACAAATGAAAAAAAGTCAGAAATGAATTTTTGCCCACCTTACAGCCGCGAACGCTTTGTCATATACGGTGTCGGCGTTAGGACCATGAATCAGTCGTCTCAACGTCGCTGTATACTTACACAAACCTGAACGACGACGTCGTGTCTTTTGTTCCCCACCATCACCTTCGTTTTACGACCGCTTCACATTCCGAGAGAAAAAAAAAAAGGTCCCACAAAACAAGAAACAAAAAAAGTTTGTGGGGGAATCTCTCTCATGATCTCGCAAGATTCACCGGAAAATGCCTTTTCGGCATTCCATACAACGTCGCAAACGACGAGTCAAATAGACGTCGTGTCGTCAGTTCTTTTCTTCTAAAACGACACGTCGTTCTCCAACCGGCTCACCCACGTGTACCTGGAAGCTTTAGAAGATCGCTTTTGCGCTCCCATAACGATACCCGACGACGATACGACGCATGCGCAAGAGCGCCGGAGCTAAGGAGATCAAATATCGTTATCGCAACGTCAAAAAAAAAAAAAAGGCTATTTTGTTTAAACTTCTTATACTTTCCTCGAGTTGCACCAGGTTTGCTAGACGCTTTTCGAATCGCCGATCTTTTCGCCAAACCGGCACAGAGCCCCACCGTCCCCCGGAAACGACGCGACGATTCTGGGTAAGTTGCAAAAGGAGCAAAGCAAAGACGCGTACTTGCGTTTCCGTAACCGCGCCAGTGGAATGTGACAGGGGCGGCTCCCGGGACGCACTAATACCACCTGGGCCCGTTTTCTCGAAGGCCTGAAGGGGGAATTCTAGGTCACGTGACTGGGGAGAGCAGGGGCGCCGAGGGAGGAGCAGTACAAGCAAAATGGCCGCGGCGTCGCTTAATGAGGGCCAATAGTTCTGCTTGGTTCTGCTGAACATTCATTTCGATCCGGCTGTTATATTAATGACGCACCGTCAACCTATTAGCACGTCAAGCAAAGCGGTAGTTCAGAGGGACTACTAAACTAACCGACGGAAGCATTACGTGAACGCATCACTCTTCAGCAGTCCGGGATCCAAGAGATATGACGGTACATAAGCCTTGCAAGTGTTTTTATGGTGAGTAAAAAAAGGTTTTGCGAAGGAGTGTTGGTATATATTTATACGAACACGTTTAATTTGTTACACTATGCACGCCAACTCGTGAGCAGCGATTACTTTGCGGAGAAAGGAGGTTATACTCGATAAATTCTTCGTTCCAGGAACACTGTAGTTCCAGGTGAACAGCTGGGACATTGTACTGTTCTTTTTCTTCGCAGTGCGCCGACATTATGTCGACAGCATCGATGTTTCTACATATCCCCGGTGGCCAGCAATTCAACGGTGACGAGAAGTTTAGCTTCTAGTCACCGGTAGATCGGTTGGGCAAACAGAAGAGAGCAAACAGTGGGAATCGCAAAAACGTGCGTCGCAAGGAACAAAAAACGAGACTACAGCACAGGCGTTGCCAGACTGGAAGGAACACGGGAAAGTTATGCGTTGTAATTATGGCGAAACATATTGAATGAAATGTTTCTTACATTTTCGAATATTTGTCGACAAACTCTAGCATAGTAGCTAAAATTTCTTCGTACCATCGGAAGCAAATAATTTGGTCTGCAAGTACACCATTACTATATTTTGACTTAAAATACCATACTAGATCGATAACAACCAACGAAAAAAGAGGATAAACAAAATGACTGGCTTGTTTCACCGATAGATGGCGCATTTTATTGCCCAATCAAAAATAATGATTGTTGTTCAGTATCCAGCCGTTTATTACAGTACCTAGGTACTTTTTCCTTCCTAGGCACCGTGGTTTACCAAAATGGGTTTACCATCGCTTCGAGAAAACCGGCCCTGGAAGACGAGCGCCCGTCTCGAAGATCACGTGACAATCACACGGCATAGGAATGGTCTCGATGGCTCGTCGTAATCTCGATAGGGCCCATCGTGACGTAAAACTGAGTATATATATATAAAACTGAGAAGAAAAAAACCCTTAGTGAAAAACAGCAACAACGGACGAATCGTCCGTTGTTGCTGTTTTTCACTAAGGGTTTTTTTCTTCTCAGTTTTATACCCACGCCTTCGGCCTCCCGCCACCATGCCCGTTATATATATATATATATATATATATATATATATATATATATATATATAAAAGGATGGGCACAAAGACCCGCCCGCTTGTCCGTCGTTAGAACCGTAGCGGCTTTGGGGGAAGTTAATCGATGGAAGCTTCGCGTGATTCCAACTGCACACAGAGGCGGAAAGGAAGCAGACTCCTACACGTCACTAAAAGAAAAAATAATAGAGAAGCCTAATCGATTAAAATTACAATTACTCTAGCTTTAAATAAGTATTCACTTAGACTACTAGGTTACTCGACATGAAAAGTTATTGGCCCTTACTTTAAAAAGTAAACGTTACATCTCCCGATTAGTTGAGATTATCAAAACGACAGAGTTTTCTGTCGGTTTGAAAACTGTTCTTTCGTAGCGTATTCTATTGGATTAGAATGAGCGAATTATGACCCATACTTCGTTTCAGCTTCGGTCCGAGCGCGGCCGATCTTATGAGCCGAGGGGCCAATCAAACAGCGAAACAGGCACAACGTCATGACGTGCTCTCTGCAGTTGATACGACCAGTCGGTATTCGCCTTCTTTCCGTGCGTGCCCCTCCGCCGGCTAGTCTTATCAAGCGCAGAGAGCACGCCATGACGGTGCGCTTTTTGCGGTGTTTGATTGGCCCTTCGGCTCATAACATCGGCCGCGCTCGGACCGAAGCTGAAACGAAGTATAGTCATCTTTTTAATCCACCAATTTCGATAAACCAACCTCCTATCGGAGGTTAGGTTCGAGAATTCTTTGGCAGGAAACTTAAACAAACAAAAAAAGCTCATAGAAACGGGAGAAGAAAAAAAAAAAGGAACAGTTACAAGCAATTTTAGTACATTCAAAAGTAATCAGATTGATCTTGGGGTTACTTCCTAATGATACATGAATAAATTATTACGAAATTACTCAGAAAGTAATCGATTAGATGCAATTTGATTACTTGTAATGAGTAGCGTACAAGTCTGAAAAGAACCGCAATAACCGGATGCGGAAGTTCCTCTGAGCGGCACTAAAATAAATCCACGCAAAGGAAGAGTTGTGTTTGTTTCTAGAGCGATCTGCTTTTATATCTTGGCATTAGTGGCTCAACAACGAGGAGACTGACTCCAGTCCGTGCAGTATACACGTTTGCAAGAAAGGCTCCTGTGCGCTGCCATTTTGAGCGATGCTGGCGCCCCGTACCATTTGCGCCATGCTGGGGTGCGCCAGGGGCACGTCACTGGGGTGCGCGATGACAAGATGGTGCCATTTGCTGCATCGCCGATGGCTTACGTTAGCGGCACACTTACTGTCTCGGAACGCAGGAGGAGGTATCCACACAGAATCGTAGCGTCACATATTGTAGGACGGGGCATCTTTCAGGGTTGGAGCTGACTTCATAACGATCGCAGCCTCTGTTCCTGCATGTTGTGGAAGCCAGAGCTGCCGCGAGCGCAGCCATCGTTGATGCAAAGGCCATGCGACTTTTGGTGCGTTCTGAAGAGAGCGGCTTGAGACTTTAGATCTTTTTGAAAAGTTTCGATTTGTTACCGCTTTAGGCATTTCATTTAATTGTCCTCCGCTATTTCGCTGTCGAAGACGACACGTGTACGTTTTATAATAATTTTTTTTAATTTCTTTCTGCGCTCAGTGGTGTACGCTTCGGCGAGAGACGCTTGGCAACATTGTACGACAACCAGCGAACGTCCTGGCTGGAGAGTAGGTCCGCCTCACCTTGGCGCGCGGTTCGAGGTTAAGCCGGGATCCCACTTGCAAAGGTGTATACGAGTGCCAAGCCAGCCTGGGGGATCCGCATGGGATCGCGCGATCGCGCGTGCCGATACGTTGATGATCTGTACAGAGATTGGCTACTCGGGCACAACTTTCTTTGTCATTTTGGACGAGAGCAGGAGGGTCTAGCACGCGCCCTAGCATATGTTTGTCTGCATAGCCACAACAGTTGTTGGCAAGTGTACCGACTTATACGCACATACCCCAACAGCCCCCAACACACCCTAGTTCGAGTTCAAACACCCCCCAGAATTTCCTACACAAAGCACAGAAACCTACGGCGTACACCTCGCGGAAGGCTCTCCCGCAACGGAGCTCCCAAAGTTGAAGCCCGCGTGTTGATTGAGTGGTTCTAGAAGACACCTTCCCGAGAATTGTTTCGTCGGGTCCAGTCAGATACGGACGGGGAGAGCATTCCTTCCGCGAGAAAGTCTGTCGGCGAGATTCGGGCGCCGTGCCAACAGCTGCGGAGCGACGTCGGCCGAGCCCGCGCCCTTCCGACACGCACTTCTGCCCTCGCGGAACAATGAGCGGCAGAGGTGTGCACAACCCCGCAGATGCCGCCGCGTCGCCCACAGCCGCGCAACAATGCGCGGGGGAAACGACGGCCGAAAGGGACGGGGTTAACGAACACGGCCCCTCCTCGAAGGAGATCGCGCAGCTGCGGGAAGACGCCATTGCGCGAGGAGGATCTCTTTCTGCTGGTTTCCTCCGTTTTGCTATGGTGCACGGGACGCGTCTCCGAGCCTCCGACTGGTGTCTTTGGCGTCCTATTATGCAGAAGCAAAGAAAGTGGTGCCAAGTGGTAGCAAATGACGTCACAAAGACCGGCGTGTTATGCTATGCGCCGAGAAACTGGGGAGGAGGAGGAGACGAGAGGGGCGGATCCAGAACTCCGTTTTTGGGGGGGGGGGGGGGGGGGGGGGGGGGGGGGGGGGGAGTCGGTTCCTCGGGTGCCATGCGCGGTCCCTCCGAGGCCACGCACGAGGAGAGCTGACTTGTACGGCTCTCAGTACATGTACTCAAATTACTCGTAATCGATTACTTTTTGGAGTGATTACGTAACCATTTCAATGCGTTTATTCGGAAGTAATCACAAGAGTAAATGCATTACTTTTGGGAGAACTAAAATTAGTTGGAACCTTTATTTAGCTTTCCCTCCCCTTTCTAGCGACGCCTCGTGTACAAACATTCTCGAACCGAGTCTCCCAGGGACAGAGAAATAAAAATGAAAGCCCTGTACAACTCCCTGTAACACCGAATTGGAGCGCAGCTCTTGAGGAGGAGAAGGAGGGAAGGGTACTCAGGGGAGGCTATACCCCTGCTCCCTCCTCCTCACTTCACCATCCTGTCTGCTACTCCTCCTCCCCTCATCTTTCAAGCTCCTCCCCGTCCTCCTCCTCCCCGCGCGGTGCATTATGGGACATCTCCCATAACACACCACGCGGTTACGGCGACGCCGACGCCGCTCAAGCCGGAAACGGGCGCCTAAGAGCTGCGCTCGAAAACTTTATTGACACAGCCCATGTCCGAGCAGTGGGCAAATCTCTGAGATGAGGACGGGTTACCAAAATTGGTGAATTAAGAAGTTGTTTACGATACCGTGATTCTAGTCTAATAATGCGCAATTCGAAAATACTGTTTTCAAACCTGCCGCCTAGAAAATTTGAATTAATCGGAAAAGTAAAGGTTACTTTTTTTTTTTTCAAGTAACGGTTAATTAGTTTCTTTTTCCTCAGTAATCAAGCAATCTACCTGAATGCTCTTTTTTTTTTTAGCGAGCAGAAGTGTAATTGTAATCAATTACTTTTTCGAGTACAAGAGTGGGAGAGTGATAGGGTGCGCATGTTCGTCGGTTGGGAAAGCGAGGACGCATCACGTACGACAGAAGGGAGAATATTGGTCCGCGACCGACACAGCCCCAGACGCGAACGCAGCCCATGCATGGCTCGTTGGCCCACGATCCCCCTGCAGAGATAATCGCCCCGAAGACGCAACGTGACGCGGGATATTAGACAATGGTAACACCTGATCGCTTGCTGGCCCCTCGAGTGCCGAGCCGGAGTCCCCCATTAGCGATGCGGGGAAAACGAGCCTCGATTAGCGTGGACGCCAGGCCCCACCCGTTGGTCCGTCGGCCCGCGGTCGGACCCTCGTGATGAGCACGGTGAGAATTCACTAACGACCCGGTCGTCCTACAGGGCTACCGGCCGTCCACGGGTGGCGCTGGCTACACTATTTTATAGAGAGATGCCCTTCAGCGACCGAAGGCTTTAAACGAGGGCGAGGGAGCATCAAATAAGTTACACAAAAAAAAAAAAAAAAACATTAAATAGAACAAGAGCTGTTAAACCATTATTACGCTTTAAAAGAAATATCACTATTAATAAGATAAAATAAGGGACTACTTCAACGATTTACAGGCTTAAAGGGCCCATGAAACGAATTTTGGGCTGGGAGAAATCAATTTAGATATGGATTCTACTACTAATAGCACATCGTTCAGTGGGCCAAAAGAAAAAGGGTAGAAAGTCAAAAGCATGACTTTCGGTACGAAAATTTGGAAACACAGCGGACTATTTCGTACCTCCTTCCCTTCGTAAGCTCTCTCCCTTTTCACTGTGATACATCCGCGGTCCCCAAAGCGCGTCACCGGGTCCAAACGCACGTCATACGACACCGGACCTCACTTAGTCCTTGGACTCCTAAGCAGACATTGCGGTGGAAGCTACGCGCTTGCCGGACCAATCAGCCGCCTCCCTTTCATCACCTGACCTCATTCTCTGGGCGTGGGTATGCGCGGGAGAGCGTGATCACGTGGCAAAACTGTGGCTGCAGCCCAACGAGCACGTAGCTTCGACAGCACTGTCAGCTTCGGGTGAACGGAGTGGGGAAGGCAACTTTTGTCCGAATTTTGGGCGACGGGCTAATCTTCTAGGGGGAGAATGGCTGTGTCCGGGTATCCAAACGAGAGTCCGAGCACGAGGGGACTCCCCCCCCTTTCCGTCTTCTTAAATTGTTTGGTACAATGCGCGATTTACGAGTTGAGGAGAAAACCTAAACAGAAAAAAGTTGGAAAATCGTTCCATGCCTCCTTTAAAAAGCGTTATTACCATCAAAGGGCTTGAATTTGATGCTGTATTATTTCATTCGGGGTGAAGGGAAAGGGAGAAGCTAGAACATGTGAAAACGCGACGCGGAGACCTCGTAGTAACAACGACAGATAATTAATGTTTTGTATAATAGGTATAGAGTTTACAATTGTTGATGTCAAAGCGCCGGCTAGGTGGCGCAAGCAGTCACCCAACTTAACAGGCTCAGCCACATGCACATGATCTATCCAGAATTAATGAGTCAAAAGTTAATAGGGCACAAACAGTAAGAGAGGTAAATGATTAAAAGACTTACCCTCCACTTCACTGCGAAAAATGTTAGCGGTCGAAACTAAACGCATTGGATAAGTGGCGTAGGGCGCCGCTCGATTCGAAAGTCTCAAACCTGTCCGCTTATCCATCCATTAGAGCGTAATGACCGTTTTCGGATCCTCGCACCGCACGTACGGCGGTCGAGCAAGGCGGCGAGCTATCTGACCTCCCAGAGATAAAACGGAAGATTTGAGACCTTGGTCCGTGCTCGGACTGTGGAACGCGTTTTGGGCACGTGAAACTTCGCAAAGTGTCGTACTAGACCCGCGCAATCGTAACTGTTCAATCTGCACTACAAAGTGACGGCACGAGCTCGAAAGTATACCGTTCCACACGTCGGTAACATACCGGCGTGAAGAACAGCACCTTCTCGGTTGAGCGGTCGTAAGTTCGACAGGGATCGGCCTATTTGCTGTCAGCGGCACGTTATCGCCCGTCCTCCTCCACGTTTCAGTCTTAAACTCCGTGGTCGTGTACCCACCCCACGTCTGAGCGCCACGTTTCCATCGGCCGTGCTCAATCAACGAAGTAGCCGCCGTGTCGTGGATGGTCAGACGGCGGATTAAGTAACTATACAGAGCCGAAGCACGCCGTTTCACTGCGCAACTGAATATAGTTCGATCAAACTAATTTTCTGGGTGTAACTTAAACTATTAAAAATGCAATCTAAAATTATTTTGTTACCGTCAATTTCATAATGTTACTATAATATTAGTCAGGATATCAAAATCATCGTTTACTTTCCTCGAAGACCAAAAATGGCATTACACGAGCGGTGAGCATATGTATATACAAAATAACAATCAACACAACTTGAACAAACGATAAAACACTGTGTGAAATCTATGCAGGAGAGTTAAAGAGGAAGAGGGCAGCTGCAAATAATTTCAACACAGTGTGATGAAATCACTCTTAGGATTGCTCAAACCTGTTTTATTTTTAAGGGCAAATTTGCAACCATAAAAAAAAAAGTTATTGGAACAATAGCTTTTTTTTTTTTTAATACAGGTGTCGTGTGACTGACGTGCTTTGCGTTGCCCAAAATCGAACATACAGTTTTGAAAAGAGAATTTAGATGGCACTTCAAACGACCGGAGGCCGACTGAAGAGAGTGAGGGGAGGGCAACCCCTTCCGCGGACTTCCACAGCTGAGGTAATCCAACAACTTCAGGAACAACCGAAGGACTTCCCTGTCGTTTTCATCCCGTACGTGACTACAGTCATTAAAATAACGGAGGAAAGCCACGGGTTTTTTGTTCCAGGTGGTACGTTGGATCGAATGTGTGGGCGTCTCCAAGCACATCGGCGATGCGGGCGTCGTTCAATGGCTCGGCCGAAAACAATAACAACGAGGAGGAGGCAGGCGTGAGAGGCGGAAGCAAAACAACGGCATCCAGAGAGAGTGAGAGGACAACGGAGAGCGAGTTGGAAGGCCACCGGGTCGACCGAAAACGATAGCGGGTCGCGTGGGAGCAATGAGCGCTCAGCTAGCAGACGTGACAGTACCGTCCACCACGCACCTGTCCGATAGCACCAGATGATACCCACCTAGCGCCGAAAGAAGAAATACAATTGTTTCGTGTATACTTTATACAGTTCGTACGCCGCGAAAACTAGTTGTCATTTGATTGTAAAAAAAATAATAAATAAAAACAAACAAACATAAAACGATGTTGCTTCTTTTGTTTTTGCGTTTGAAACGTGGACGTTTCGATAAAATAAGAAAATAACCCATTTTACATGCACGCAGAGAAACCTTAGCTCGGCACATAAAAAAGAAAAAAAGAAATAGGAAACGCACTGGTAAAAAAAAAAAGACTTTTTTGCGGTTTTTGAGGCGGAAGGGAGTCCCTGTTGCACTGCATGGCTTCTATATCCCTTGCCGTATATCCTACTTTCTATACTCCCTAGCATGCACACACTCGCTAACTAGAGTTTACTCACGCAAGACACTCGTCTACTCCTTATCCTCAACGCTTGCGTGCAAACCCACACGCACGAGCACATGAGCATAAACACGTACGCACACATACGCGCGCGCGAGAACGCACATGCACACACGCACAGTCGTACCGCGCAAGCAAGTGGACACGTAGAAACATGCACATACAAGCAGACACTCGCAGCAACTCACACACGGTCAAGCAGACACATGAATTCGCATAACAAACGTCTAATCTCACGACACCTCAAACACGTGCACTCACAGGAATCCACACGCGTCTACAGACGCAAAAACAAGGACACACACGACCAGACACCAGTGTTCTACACTTTACATTAAAACAGAGACGAAATACCGTTCCCCACCCTTACTGAATCTTGGAACGAGTTCCCGTTACAGGTTCAAGCGGTTCCAAAGTAACGCGTTCCCCTTATTTTTCAAAGATCGTCGGGAGTTAAAATATTCGATTATAAAATACCTAAACTTCTAATAAATTCGAGCAAAATTGAAGGTAAACAAAAAAAAACTAATAAATAGAGGAAGATCCATCGGTGTATCTTTAAGAAAGGCGTTAGCCTGACCATTGGGAAACGCCATACACGTCCCGCTTTGGGAAACGCTACACCTGACTCCTTCACTTTTTCTGTGTCGGCTTTCTCCTTTGGTTCTTCAATTTTTTGCTGCCTCTATTTAGCTTCGTTACGGGGTCAGTGTTAGCGTTTCCCAAAAGGGGACGTGTGTGGCGCTTCCCAACGGTCATGCTAACGGATTTCTTAAAAAGGCACGGATGGATCTTCCCTTAATTTGTGCCGCCTACTTGGACCAGCGCTAGTTGGTTCGCAGTTCATTTCGTGGCGCAAACCAAGGCATACGCGCACCGGACACCTACAAGTTCAGACTCGCCCAAGCATCCGCGCGCGCATTGGCTTCTGACCCGTGACGCCGCCTCCCTCTTGTCTTTGTCCTTTGCTACACTCATCTCTACGCGGGGCGCTTCCCTTTCCACTGTTTTGTCCACACACGGACGCCGTCAGCTTTCCCCTGTCATCTGGGTATACTAATGCTAACGCATCAAAAAATGACGCCGTTCCTTTTGCCATTTCCTCAAAAACGTGTACGAGTTCCCGTTCCACGTACGCAAGATGGAACGGCGGTGTTCTTCCGTTCCCCCCGACAACAACGCGTTCTGGGAACATGGTTCCACGGAACGCCGCTCCGCACAACACTGCCACTCAGCCACATTCGCGCACCCACAAAACACTCTCGTCGCTGGCAGCTTCAGACCGCCAAGGCGCGGACACTCACCTCTTTATCACATCGCAGCCAATGAAATGGCGTCATTTGTCGGCCAAAGAAACCGATCACGAAGACGCGTGAACATAATACGCGTTTATTCAGCCATCAGCGACTCGATAACAAACGCTTACGTATATCAGGACGATAACACACGCGCAACTCGAGAATAAAGGCACACGCACGCCGCACCAATCACGCGCAAGTGCCAACGGCACAACACCTGCCTCGCAAGAAAGCCCGACCGAGGAACGCCCCCCAAAAACGAAAAAAAAAAAGAAAACAACTCTAAACAAGCACATAAACTCAAATTCAAAAGTCGAAAAAGAAAACGGGGGGTCGCACGAGAGAGCACGTCCCTTCCGGACGTGCGTAACAGATACGGCCTCGTAAAATTGAAAAGGCTCCCATAAAGTCGGCCACGTCGAGCCCCGCTCGGAAAGCGCTCCGGTCCCGTCCCGGAGGAGCTTCGGAAGGAGTATTTAGGAAGGAGTCAGAGCACGTCCCGAGGAGCGGCTATCTGCTCCGCCCACGAACAGCTGCTTGCTCGCAGGTATCTGCCCTTCCGAGGCGGCGCGAGCATGGAATCTGGGAACTAGAGATTAGCGGGAACCAGAGAGGCGAGCTGGTACTGGCCAAAAGCGACCGACATCAGCATGCTTCAAGCGCCTGCAGCATACGTGCGAACTTGGCAGGCTGGCAGTTCTTTCCGTTTCAACCTTTAGAAAGTAGAGAGAGACACAAGGGATGATACAGATAAATTGTCCTAAAGAAACACATAAGAGACGATGCAGAAAGGCTGTCCTGTCTGTATCGTCCCTTATGTGTCTCTACTTTGTAAATGTTTAAAAGCATCAACACGCTCAAATAGAACAAATTATCTCGGTGCTTGTGAAGTAAGCACGAGCATAGCCTCCTCTATACTGACAAAGCCTGGCAGATGGCCACGAGAAGCGGCCGCCGAAATTGAAAAGGTAGAGCGGCAGACAATGGGTCAGAGGAGAGCCACGTGATTGGCGCCCCGCTGCGGCAAGACGCCGAAACACATTTGTCCCCAGCGATGGAATGTCCGCTCGTGCTCCTCGCGTTCCTCGCGCTACCGTTCTTTTTTTTTTTCTCTTTTTTTTTTTTTTTTTTGCGGGTTTGAAAACTATGCTTCGTGTTCTCGCCGCTGCAAAACCTGTGCGCTGACGTCCAGGTTCCCCGAAAAATGGTCTGTGCTACCAGATCCTCGCGCTCCAAATCTGCGACCGGGCACTCTACGCTTGCGTCGTCGAACTGCCAGGTTTTGCGAGTATAGAGAAAACTATGGCACGAGATATCCCAAGTCTGCTAAAGCTATGTACAGCCGCGTGCACGCTGCACGTGGCTAGTCGGTATCGGTCGTTTGTTTCTCACTCTAGTGACACTGGGGCAGTATCGTTAAATTAAATTTGCATTCATCGGCGGAAATAAGAGTACTGTTGGACACTCAACTTCGACCCTGCTGGTTTAAGTATGCAATGACTCCGAGCTTCCACCGTGCTTTGTGCGCACGCCATCAAACTTGGCTCCTCTTCTTTTGCCTTCTCAATCAGCCATCGTCGGTTCCATGGTGCTTTAAAGGTAAACACAGACACACACGGCCGAAGCGCGAATCCGCCCCTGCAAAGACGCACAATGGGGTCTCGCAGTCAGCCGTATCATCCAGCCTGGCCCCCAACAATGCCGCTGCCGGGTATACGTTTCGCTCGACCCCGGGCCTCGGGAAGCGCGCGTCAAGAGTCGCCGACACACAAAGGATCGCTCGCGAGACACGCTGCCAACTTTTTGTATTTATTTTCCTTTTTCTCTCTTATTTGCTCCAAAGTACCGTCACCCACTGACGCCACGAAGCGGATGGAAACCCGTTTCAACCGACGATCCTCGCCCCTTTTTCATTTGTGGGGGTGTGCGACAAAATCAGCTGCCGACAGCGATCAACACACCTGACCGATTTTCGTCTTTCAGGACAGGGAGGGGTGGGCGGTCTATGGACACAAAAGGTAGAGCAGCAGGCCAGCGGCACGATGCATGCCACTTTGGCGGGCGAGGGAAACAGGCGCTAAACAAACACCACATATAGTGTGACTAGAGAGTATATACTATTGATGACAAAGCTAGTAAGCAGGCCAGCTGGTTTAGGTTGCACATCGTTAAGACCCGAGATGTTGTTAGCTGAATTTGAGACGTGTGTCGTGTCCCCATTCTTTCCGTCGTCTCCTGTATTAACGATGTGTAGTATATACTATGTTTGTGGACCGTATACGCAAGAGCTTTGCGTACGCAAAGAAATATTGCGGAAAGGGAATGCGCATGCGCGGAAACGCACGCAACGCTGAAGGTTTCTCGCTGCGGGCTAGCGTGTTTTAAGTGCCCCTTGCCGTAGGGTGCCCATAATCGACAGCCTAGGAAACAAGACATTGGGGCGAAAGTAAAAGCAAGCTCTGCTACTATTCAGTTCACTGTATACATGCACATTTTCCCGAAGTTCTTCGTTTAGTTCAGTACACAGGCATCTAGTTTCTTACATTTTTAAACAAAACCGAAGCACGACACATATAGTAATATGGAGAAGTGACCCAATTAAACGTCTGTGCAAACAAAACGCAAAGACAGATGGAGCCACAGAAAGAGCGCTAAATTTACTATAAGGAAGAAAACATTTTATAGCAAATAAACTTTTATCAAATGTATAATGCATTCATTTAGATTTCTTCCACGCGCTTACCACTGATTTCGTAACTATCCGTGCAGATTTCGACGAAATCGGGACGTGAGGCTTCACTAAGAATTGACCAGACGGCAGAATGAAACGGGACTGTACCGGCCAAAACGGGAAGTTCTCGAGAATTCTCGGGCCCAGCGAGAGCACCTGTTTCAAGGTGGCAGCTACTTCGGCTGGCAGCATGGGAGACGCGGTGTTGGCGAAGTTAAACGTCACGTGAAGTTACGATTCAAAATTCAGCTCGTCAATTCTTTCCGGGGTCTACCGCAGTCCAGCCAGATCGCCGTGATGTTGCAGGGGTGTACCGAGATATTTCGGTGCACAGTGAAAATGTTCACCGCCCGCAGTGTCCGTGAGCGCTGCGATTCGTTCACCTCTAACTCTTATACATTGCCTCGCGAGCAGATCGCATCGCTAACAAACAAACGACTCAAAAAAAAAGAGAGAAAGGAATGCCGAAGTTATTGTTTGACAATGGACATCAGTATAGTCATGACTTTCTTCCCGCGGTAGCATTAATAAAAGGTGCGGTTTCATGATTGACAGATGCGGTCCCATTTCGCCACGCACTCGTATCCTCCAAACACCGCAGAAATGGGCTTTTGATCAGGCAGCCGCGCCTTGCTTTCTAACGTTCCCCATCGCCCTTAACATCGTTGGTTACTTCAGAACAAGTTTATCTCGCGCCATTCAGTTATCTACCACTACTCTAGCATTCAGTTTTCTCTTTCGTCGTTGTCGTTCCAGTTACTGCGAAATGAAATGATCACAAACGTTTTCATTTTCACTGTTTATTTAGAGAAGCATGGTGGCACGCGGAAGTGATAGCCCCCTCCCCTGACAAATAGCGAGCACTGGCCGAGCGGATTTTTGTTCCTCTCTCGAGAAGCAAGTAACCTCTCCGTGAGCCGTTTGCAGTGATGGAAGCAGCATTTGAACCTTTTGTAACAGGTTCTTAGCATTTAAAATATTGGTATGAAGCAGCGGCTGACGCTTTTAAAGCAGATGCAAATGAAAAAAAAAAAGGTGATTGTATATCTAAATGAGTTTGTATGTGATAATGATTGCCAGTTCCTCTTTGATACTAACGTATATTACGTATCACCTTTTGAGCTGAAAATGAATAGGATGCAAAAGGAACGAATAGTTTCCTTTTTTTTTTTTTTTTATAAGGCTCTGCTTAGAGCGGGGTCTATTTAAAACGGGTACTAAAAATGGCTGAAAAATAAATCATAGCCCAACCTTTCTGTTGCGATAAAGCCTCCCTCCCATCCCCGTTCAACACACTGTAGTTTAATTGGCCTGTAAATATAATTTCTGCGAAATGCCAGCAAAAACCAGCATATTCGCTACACCAATTAAAACGCGTCCCTCAAATTTTATGAACCTGCCAAACTCAAAACTCTACTATCATAAACTAGAAAAACAACCACTGACAAATATTATGAAAGCCTACACTTGTGCTTTAAATGTAACACTGTTCTCCAGCGGCGTTGGAACTAGAGTTAAATCAAAGTTCGCTGCTCGTTCATTCGACAGCTGCACAAGAACTACCGTATTTATTTAAAAAAAATAGAGAACCGTATTTTTTTAACCTGTATATTTTTTTTTATTATTATTAGAGATTAATCTGAAGACAAAAAAAAAAAAAAGCAGATCTGTAATAATCCTGAGAATGAATTCCGTGCCTTATTGCGCTAACCCTCCAACAGGTCAGTCGCTGCTCCTAGCACTCCGGTGCAAAGCGGTGAAGCCCGACGCATGCACGCTCATGTGTGGCGAGATGTAGTGAAGGTTGACGGGAGCGGCACAAGTGCCACGGTACTCTGCAGTCACGGTACGAAGGCATGTGGCAGACATGACAATCGAGTGATTTCACCAGGAGCACCAGAACCTAGTTCTGTCTTATCACAGTATACCACCATCCCACTATTTTGCAAAGTTTTCTCGAGACTTTTAGTTCCTGACCTTGCGGACATCGCATGGTAGTTCAACCAATGTCGACGATCAACTGGCCAGAGCGATTGACGAACAATTCCTATACTTCATTTCACCTGAAGTCGACGCTACAGCCGACTCTACGAGCCAATGGGACCAATTCAACAGCATAAAAGCGCGACATCATGGCATTCATCTCCATGTGCGTGTTTTTTCATCAGCTAAACCAATCGGGTGCAGTGAGTGCCCCGTGACTCGCGCTTTTAGTATCCGTACTCGAGATTGTATACGTTCGAGCTTTCGATTGTGCTCATACCTAAGATGAAACAGATTATATGGCGAGTAGAGACGCCGTGAAATATATTCGTACCACTTTTTTTTTCCTTCTACTTCTCTAAATATTAGGGCCGACCAATATTAAATTATTTTTATATTTTGATTTAAGCCCACCCTGGCGCAGTAATGGCGCAATTTTAAGCGAAAATGACGCTTTGGCACGAGATGTAGCAGACTTTCGTTCATGGCGCAAATGGCGCAGCACTTCCATCACTGCGCTTGTAGATCTGGAGCCGGTGGGGCGCTCGCCGAGCGGCTCCAAAACCGATCCCAAGGAAAGTGGCAGAGCGCGTCGAGCGGTCCGGAGTAGTTCTCCGCGCGGCCTTTTTCGGAGGAATGCGCTCTGTAGTCGTCTCTCGCAACGTTTCAGTTTCGTTATCGACATTCCCGCGGGGGATTGAAGGAGTTTCGCGGCTTTTTTGTTTCGATTGTTGTGTGGGCGCTCTTGCTGTGCTTGTTTTCGTTCCCTCGTCGTGACCGACTTGCGCGAGCATACTGCAGCGATGACATCGTTGCCGTTAATTTCAGGGGATTCAATAAATTGCTGCGACAGCGAAATCTGCGAAAGCGACCAAGACATCACCTTAGCTCCAGCTCGAGTGACGACGAGGCAGCCGTTCTCGGCGAAGTGTGTGCCGAGTCGTTCACTTTGCCAACAAACAGGCCCAAGATATCGCGTTGCGTCGAAGACGTTGTGCGCGCCAATTCGGATGAAGAGCTAGGTATGTCGTTTGTTCGTTATCTGGTTTCTGTAATGTTATTGGAATAATTAAAAGATAACACGCCAAATACTCGGCAGATGGAAGTCGCCTTCGGAGATGACGATCGTTTTACGGCATACGTGTTTGGTATTGCCTAATTGCACCCTGCGGCTCGTACAAGTACTTCTAGTTGTATTCATTGGGTTTATATAACTGTAAGGAAAAATAAATTATGTCTCAACGTCGGGGTCACCGCTAATCACGTAGTAAACAAAAAAAATTTTGTCAAAGCATGAAGTTCCGATCAGAACTTCATGCTTTCAGCAAGATAGCAATGGGAACCGAAACCGTTAAAAAGCGAGGGCAGACGCTCTGAAAGCGGTGGCGCAGGGAAGCTCGATTTGCTCTGCAGCGCGTGCCACTGGGGTGGATCACGCGACCGATCGCTCACGGAGGCTGACCGCTCGACGACCGCTAGCGCGAAGCGCTCGGAATCTGTAAGGGGAAGGGGCTAGAAATCAAAAAGGGCACGCGCGAAAAATACAGTCGGCAACGTTTCCGGAAACCACAACTAAAGTCGGTCCGAGCAGGCGGTTCTTAGCATATACGATATTCGCCACTTCCAGGGTTGGTGGTACCACGGCGTGAGAATTGCGCCCTCTAGCTCCTGGATGAACGACCTCGTAATGAAGGAGCTTAATTACACCTTCCTGATGTGGAAGTATGGGGGGTAAGGCTCTTACATCCGTCATATTTCGCAGGATCAGAATTGATTTCGCTTCGTAGACCCAACCTCAAGGTGACAGCCCTTTTAACAGGAACTAGTGCGCCCTCTATACATGTTTGAAGGTCCGGCCTCAGGGCGCGGCCATCTTGCTCAACTAGGGATGCGTTTGAGCGCGGGCGGCCATAATTCGATTATGACGCCCTAGCGAGACTTCGAAATCGGATTATGGCGCGTCCAAGCGCACCCCAACTCAGCAAGATGGCGGCGCCCTGAGGCCGGACCTTCAAACGTCCATGAAAGTTTCGAATATAACCTCGCGTATATGCGTCAAGAAACTGAGCGAGAGCAGGAGACGAGAGTGCGCGGGGTCATCAGAACGCCGAGCTCTGGTTGGAAAGATTAATCTGTTGACGTAAAGCTAGCTGCCTTCGTCTCCACTGAACTCGTCGAATGCGTTCGTATGCGAGAGCCAAGCGCAGGACGCCGGCGTTCCGCGTTCCAAAGCGTTCGACGAGTGCAGTGCAGACAAAGGCTGCCTTTGTCTCCACTGCCATAGCCTCCTCAATACTCACAAAGCCTGGCAGTTCGACGACGGAGCCATAGAGTGCCCGGTCGCAGATCTGGAACGCGAGGATTTGGAAGCATGACATAGCACTACAGAGAAATGTCTCGGGGAACCTGTACGTCAGCGCACAGCTTTTGGAGCGACGAGGACCCGAAACACACTCGTTTGCTCGGGAGAACTGTATTTCGGCGTCTCGCCGCAGCGGGGCGCCAGTCAGATGGCTCTCCTCTCATCCATTGTCTGGCGCTCCACATTTTCCGTTCCGGCGACCGCTTCTCGTGGCGAGCTGCCAGGCTTTGTCAGTATATAGGAGGCTACGCCAGTGCACTCGTCGGACGCGTTTGAATGCGAAAGCCAAACGCCAAAGCCTGTGGTTCCGCGTTTTAACGCGATGGACGAGTGTGGTGGAGACAAAGGCAGCTATGGCTTTAGGTCTACCCGCTGAACACTCCAACCAGAGGTCCGGCACCCGCGCTCTCTCCTGTCCGCACCTCTCTCTCTCTCTTTCTCTCAGTTTCTCGGAGCATTGCGTACGCAAGCGCCAGCCACGCTGTATACTAAAACTGTCTAATAGTTACTGAGAGCTTGAGGAACCTAAAGCGTGAAACACATATGAGCAAAAATCGCGTCGCGTCGCGCCGCCGAGCGGCATAACCACAGAAACCGTTGCTTGCGCCGTGACGTGACGGGGCGACATGCGGTCCAGTCATAGCGTCGCCTTTCGTTAACATGTGTTTCAAGCTTTGGGCATGCCGGGCGCCGAGCACCTTATTACGGCAGCCAATCCCATTGCGGGATGGGCCGATCACCGAGGAAGCAATCAAAAAGAGTGACCGCAATAAACGTAGGCCTCGCCCGCGTATCTTCGGCTGTCGGCGACTATATAGTATAATAAGAACCCGTGCACAAGAATTTTGACGTCATCGGAGTGAGATCTAACGGAGACACCGGATTCGCCCCGAGTGCCGCGTCAGCGTTCGGTTGGACCTCGCGTCCAATCAAGGCGTCGAAGAGAACGCTTGGTGTCAGCCCCGGGCCAATTAATGGTAATGTTGGCGCCATCCTAGAGTGATGGCGTTACGTGCAAGTAGAGGAGGCGGCAGGCTTTGCTTGTTTTTAGGAGGTGTTGACTAAAGAGACACCCACCTAGATGACGAAGCCATAAGCGTTCAACTTTCGGCGTCACCGAAAGCTCAGCACTTATAATCGGGGTCCTACTGCTCATACACCACAACGGTCCGCAGCAAACACGAGTCACCGCAACATCCGTGGTTCGAATGCCGCCTGCCGAGCTTTCTCTTCGAACTCATTACACTGCGGCATTCGAAGCACGGATCTCGCGGGGACTCGCGTTCGAATCACTATGCAGGCTGTCTTTTGTTTCGTGTATTATGAAGCGGGCTTGGGGCTTTGATAACTACAGGTGTTGCTGACTAAGCGCACCAACATCGACAGTTGCTCGAAGGTATATAAAGCCGCGGTCAGACTGCTGCTACGTCCTACAAAGTACGCTCTGCAAACCTTGTCCGATCAGTTCCTTCCTTGTATGACGGTCACATTGGGTGCGAAAAACCCGCCTGCAGACATGTCCGAAGCAAACAGTCCGCAGACAATTCTGTCGTCATGCCTGCAACGAACGCCACGTCTTTTGCATCACGTATGAGCGGAGCGACAGCAGCTTTCTAAAACAATGTTAAAAAAAAAAAAAAAAAAAACGGGAGCCAATGTTTTAAGGCAGGAGAAAATACTCGAAGGACTATACTTCGTTCCACCTTCAGTCCGAGCGCAGTGGACGCCACGAGCTATCTCAGGCGATCCAGCGCCGGGAAAAAATCGCGTGACCTGCCGGTTGAGCAGAGCGGCACAGGATGCTCAAGGTCACATGACACTCTCTCCACGCCGGATTGGCTGGGATGGCTCCTAGCGTCCACTGCGCTCGGACTGAAGGTGAAACGGAGTATAGCAGCCAGGCCCGGGTCCGTTATTGATGTTCCCGCCAAACCTCAGCTGTGTACACAAGAGACGCGGGAACCACGGACGCCAAGCGAACCCCGGCCACTCATTTTTCCCTAACCTAAGGGAGCGTATAGACACCGAAGCGGCAGCACAGAGAAAGATCTCCGGTCAATTCGGAGAACAAGTCGTCTGCTTCTTGCACAGGGATTGAGGTGAAGTTAGAACGAGCTCTGATTGGCTTTGATTGAAAGGACAATGGATAGACCTGAATGCTAATGTCTTAAGGTCTACACACTATTTCTTTTTTTTTTTTTCAATCAGCTAGTAAGAGGCATTACTGCAGTCCCTGTGCAAGAAGCAGACG
Source organism: Ixodes scapularis (assembly GCF_016920785.2). Classification (NCBI taxonomy): domain Eukaryota; kingdom Metazoa; phylum Arthropoda; class Arachnida; order Ixodida; family Ixodidae; genus Ixodes; species Ixodes scapularis. The sequence goes on from NW_024610158.1 coordinate 84,404, forward strand.
AACTTTCGCTCCGCATAGGCTCGTGTATGTCTCTCGGCCAGAGGGCGCTGTAGAGTCCGCTAGACACGACCACAAAAGATGCGCTTCCGCTAGCGTCCGCGAGACACGACCATTTCATACTGACGTGAAGGGACGTCTTGGCGTCCCTCCATGCACGACCCACGGGCGTTTACATGCATTTGTCAGCGTCTCTCCCCACACACGCCAATGAACCAGTTGCAAAATTACCCAAGCATGGAGGAGAATCATGGGAATGTAGGTCTGCGCGCCGCACGCGCTCGCCTTGTCCATACAAAATATATGAAGTAATCAGGGGTGGCCAAGCTGACCCTGCCTAAGAGCCGCAAACCAAACCACGAAACTTCCAAGAGCCGCGGGGAAGGGGGAAGGGGGGGGGGGGGGGGGGAGGCACATTTTTGTCCATAGCAATAAACGAAACTCGGACTACTTTCAGTTTATCCGAGTCCAAAGCAGTCCAACTGTACGTAAAATAGCAGTAGTACAAGACAACCAAACCGCAACCTGCCTTTCGATTTAAAACGCGTTCCATTTCTCTTTTTTGGGACGTGCTCGTGTGACCGGCAGGGAGGCGGGAGAAGGGAGGGGGGGGGGGGGGGGGGGGGAGGGGGAGGACGGTTAGGGAGGGAGCCGCGAGCCGCACAATAACACGTGAAGAGCCGCATGCGGCTCGCGAGCCGCAGCTTGGCCACCCCTGAAGTAAATAGAGGAAATAAATTTTGACGAACGCGCGTGCAAGGTGAAATTTGTTCTATGCTTTTGATTTAGAACAGTTACTACTGCAGACGCCAGCACGTGCAGCGCGTGTAACTAAAGGGTGCCGAAAAAATAAAAACAATTCACAGATTGTTTTTTTCACCGCAAAAATAAACTATGCATCGCCGAACTTTCTGCACAAAGGTAGCGCTAGAGGTCACAGCCAGATGCCAAAGTTTCAGCCCGAACGGGCACCTTATTCAAAAGTTATAAGTGATTTTCTGAAATTTTCAATGGAAAAAGGGAGTCCATTTGTGCCCGTTTTCGGTCTCTGGTGCTATAGAGCCCCATGTATTCGAAAACTCCGTCGGCCACCATTTTCCCATTGAACTTTTCAGAAAGTCAATTATAACTTTTTAATAATCTATCGGATCGGGCTGGAACTTTGGCATCCGATTCGAACCACCTTTGGGTGGAGAATAAGCGTTCGGCGACGCTTAATCTAATTTTGCGGTAAAAAAAAAAAAAAAAAAAAAAAAAAAAAAAAAAAAAAAAAAAACGTGTTTTTTTTTTTCACATTTGGTATTAGCATTGCAGCATGCATTTTGGTGCTTTGGTAATTTAGCAAAGGGTCTATTCAGAGCGTCTGAAAGGACACAACGCGACGTACAATGCGGAGCATTCGTCTGCTTGTTTTGCAGGGGTTGTGGTAACGTCAGAAACACGCCGAACTCTGATTGCTTCTGAATGAAGGATAGCGGGTAGACCTCCAGGCAGCCTGCTTTGAAGTCTACCCACTATCCTTCAATCAGAGCCAATCAAAGCTCGGCCTCTTTCTGACGCCATCGCAACTCCTACGAAAGAAGCAGACGACTTGCTCTGCGCCTAGAAACGCGACGGAAAAATGTCCGATTTCGCTCGCCAGGGGCGCAGCTCAAAACTTGAGAGCTACACTCATATAGAACTTTTCTGTGTACTCTCGTCTCCAGCCACCTAATAGACGGCTGGAGACGATTTCGTCGTCCATGCATCCGGTATGGGCGACGAAAAAATAATACAACGTTTCAACCCGGAAATAGTAAAAAAAATAAAGGGGAGGCAAAAAGACAAATTGTGACGTTGACGTTTATATGCTAAATGCCTTCTATTGGCATGGCAAAGGCCAAACAATGTTTTCGCCCAAACTGGAAGTGACGTCAATTCAAGATGGCGACGGACTTGCAGAAAAGGTCTATACCTAGTTTCACTTTTCGACGAACCGCAGAGAGCGCGCTGCTAGTCGTGGAAGTCAATAATAATTATCCAAAGTCATGTGAGCGTCACGTGACCTGCGGGAGAGGAGCAGGAACGCGCCGAGCGCGGAGTCACGCGCAGGCACGTAGCCAGGATTTTGCTTCGGGGGGGGGGGGGGGGGGGGGGGGGGGGGGCCGCCGATGACAAAATGATGTATGAAAGGGAGGGCGGAGAGGAGGTCCCAGCAAAATGAAAGATTTCGGGGGGGAGGGGGGGCATGCTCCCCCCCCCTGGCTACGTGCCTGGTCACGTGACATGTTCACACTGCTGAATTGGCTGACATAGGTTACAGCGTCCGCCGCCGTCCATCGTCCGTGCGTCGCACTGTTGAAGAATCCACGTCGCCAACCGAGGGCGGAGCCACAGAATGGACAGGGATATGCTGAGTCGGCATTCAGCTCGAACTCGCCTCCCTTCAGCTGTGCGAAAGTGTGCACGTAAGCCGTTCAGTCGTATCTACAATTTTAAATCATTATAAGAACCGATCTTGATTCGCCTTTCTTAATGTTCATGTGCAAGAACAGAAATAGAGAGCTTTTGTGTAGTTGGAATGGATGGACGCGCGCAGTCGTTGCCCTCCTTGAACTGGGAGGAGTGGCCGCCGCCATCTGTCGTCGTGGATAGCCTTGGAGACAGCGGAGACAGCCGTCTCTGCTGTCTCGACAAACCCGGTGTCTCGGTGCGTCGGCGGCAGCCCTCTCCGCTAGGGAAGGATCCGGCGCTGTAGGCGCACCGTTTGATACAAATGAGCGCAGTAGAATGGATTCTACTAGTAATGTATGCGGTCGTCTTACTTTCGGGGAATAATGCGTAGAGGAACCTTGAGTGCTGCATCCGATTTCCGATGTAAGACCGCAACGAAAACAAAATAAACGAAGTATACGGAGGTTGCGAACGACAGGAAAAGATTTGCGGTGCATCGGTCAGTGGTCGCCATGGCTACCGCGGGACGAGACCGACGAAAACTGAACAGACATTTGTCTAATCAACGTCGGCTACGAGACATAAACAACACGCGCTGTTTCGTCGACTATATATCTATATAAAATCCGCACCAACACAGTAATCGACGTCTTACTTGGAGACGTGGAGAAGCTCGGCAGCCCGAAAGAGTAACAAAGCCTCACCTGAAAAAGAAAAGAACACATATTAGAACCGGGTTTATTTTCGTACAAAGTAAACAACACAGAGAGCGTATATACCGGAAATTTAGTTCTGAGCACTTTCTTAGCGTTCTCCTTGAATTTATTATTTTCAAAAGTGCGCTTACTTTACAGGAAATGGCGACCGCCAGTGTTGCCTGATGGGGTTTTGAAAAGAGTCTTCGTTATCGGTATCATCAGTACGCCGGAACTCGGCAACGCGTAGTTTCCTGACGCACGAGGACACAGCGCACCCGTAACAAACACTAGGACAACGTTCACAGTCACACCAAAAGAAAGGGACACTTACACAGCGCTGACTTCAACTCTTTGTATATTCCCGCCTTTTCTCTTCTTTCACGTCTAATGCATAACCTAGGCCTCATCTTTTCCTTTCTTTGCTAAAGGTTAACTGTAAAAGTTTTAAGCCAGAAATTGAAAATTAAAAATTAAATGGAAAAATTAAATGAAAAATTAAAATTTAAATTACTGTAGATCAATGATGCAAAGCTAAGTAATCCAGCTCTTTTTGTGACAGCGCTATAGATGGATTACTAATACACCTGCCGTTTTGCCTGGCAATGTTCTCCGCTTCTATTATTTCCCTTGTGAGCTGGTCTCGACTCCTTGCCAACACCAAACACTTGTCAAGTTCCGCTGTGCACCCACAGTCCCGAATGTGTATGCCAACATGTCCAGAGTTCTTGTTGATGGTGGACAGGTTGTGTTCTCTAAGGCGGTGGTTTAAACACCTACCCGTCTGTCCGATATATGTTCTTCCACAGGACAGGGGGAAGGAGTAGACCACATTTTCAGTGCATCGAACGAACTTATTTCTGTGATTCGTTGTGCAGGACGTCGGTGTTCTTGAAGGAGTGTTTACCCTCTTGCACAGGCTGTAGAGCTTGTTCGGAGCGGAGAAAACCACCGCCTTAGAGAACACAACCTGTCCACCATCAACAAGAACTCTGTAGAGCTTGTTCGGAGCGGAGAAAACCACCGCCTTAGAGAACACAACCTGTCCACCATCAACAAGAACTCTGGACATGTTGGCATACACATTCGGGACTGTGGGTGCACAGCGGAACTTGACAAGTGTGTGGTGTTGGCAAGGAGTCGAGACCAGCTCACAAGGGAAATAATAGAAGCGGAGAACATTGCCAGGCAAAACGGCAGGTGTATTAGTAATCCATCTATAGCGCTGTCACAAAAAGAGCTGGATTACTTAGCTTTGCATCATTGATCTACAGTAATTTCAATTTTAATTTTTCATTTAATTTTTCCATTTAATTTTTAATTTTCAATTTCTGGCTTAAAACTTTTACATTTAACCTTTAGCAAAGAAAGGAAAAGATGAGGCCTAGGTTATGCATTAGACGTGAAAGAAGAGAAAAGGCGGGAATATACAAAGAGTTGAAGTCAGCGCTGTGTAAGTGTCCCTTTCTTTTGGTGTGACTGTGAACGTTGTCCTAGTGTTTGTTACGGGTGCGCTGTGTCCTCGTGCGTCATGAACTACCAACTCGCCCGAACTTCTGTTTTAACAAGCGTAGTTTCCTTGTGCGCTGAGATGCGCCTAAACCCAGTCCAGAAACAGATATCGAACTTTTTGAGTTAATAACAATTTACTTAAAAATCGCACTTCTTCCTCATTAAAAAAAAAAAAAAGAATTACGGTTTTGTATTTAAGATGGCAAACACTATCCCATCAGTTTTTTTTTTTTCTGTCTTTTTTAGCTTGCTATTCTAATTACATGCGTCTGATCCCCCCCCCCCCCCCCCCTCCCTTCTCCCCTGATTCACACTTTAACGCACGGTGACGCTAGTTTTCGATATATACGGTATCCTGTTTTCCCCGTCTACGCACATTGCGAGTGGAGAATACAAATAAAGATGAATAATAACAAAAAATTGTATATACAGTTTGTCTATTATTTGATGCTTTCTATGCCCGTTTGTTTTACACTAAAATCAAAGAATCACAAGCAAAAGAGATTGGCATCAGGCTAAACACGAGCAAAAAGTTGTACTCCTCTAAGCAAACCGGAGCATCCAGTTTTTCCTTCTTTTTTTTTTTTTTTTTTTCCTACCCGTTCCACTTTGTTCTTCAGTTCTAAAAACAAATCAAGCTGCAAATTTTGTCCTAGTATGGCGGGGTTACATCAATAAAAAAAAGTTGTTGGTGCATAAATTTATTGTAATTCTTCCGCATTGTTATCAGTAGTCGGACGGATTGGTCAATCAATCTTCCATGTTTAAAAATAGACGCAGTGAAAAAGAGTCGCTATTTTCAAGCTACGGCGATTTAAATCAAATTAATCAAATTTAAATAAAATAAGTCCGATGTAAATCAAATACATCTGATTTATTGTATTTTATTAAATCGTGAATTTTGTTCCTACTTTTCTGAATTATACAATTACATTTTCAGCAAACAGTTTCGCGCATGAGCTAACTCTCTCAACCACCTGGGGGCGGGCGCAGTGCTTCGGAGCAGTGTTGGCGGTAACACGTTGCACTCTCAAAACGGTAACGAATGACGCGCTGACGTTACTTATTTCGAATAACGGGTAACGTTACTTCATCTTTCCAAGACGTCAAAGAGTTGCCCTTCAAATTTTGGCGCGTTTGTAGGCGCCAAGTAATTTAGTCTTGCACTCCTCACACATCCCTTCAACATTTTTTTTTGCCCCTTTCCGCCCACGCCAACACTACTACTTTCTTGAAATGTGGCGTTTGTGCATACCTGTAACGTCAAAACAGTAAAACGTTTACTTTATAAATAAAATGTAACACGAACGTAACGTGCGTTGCTTCTTATCGATAACGGTAACGCGGTCTTTTTATTTTGAGGTAACGTAGGTTCGTAACGCGTTCCTATTATTTGCAAGTATGGAGTGACGTGTTTCGTTACTTTTTTTTTTTTTTTTTCGGTAGCGACTACAACACTGCTTCGAAAGAGATGGCGGCAAGCGATAGTCGCAAAAAAAAATTAAAAAAAAAAGATTGCTTTGTTACATTGAGTTACGGGCGCCGGGGAAACGGCGGTCGATAGATGGCGCAAGTAGTGGCGGCGCGCGCGTGTCCTAAGATCTCGGGGTTGAGTACGTGTCTTTTGATAAATTCACAGTACACACAAAACGACCCGTCGCATAGCGTAGAACGGTGCCCGACTACGCAAAACGCTGGTAGCCATAAACAGACGATACTTGCGCTGGCTGTTCTCTAAGCCTGCGGTACCAGCATCGTACGCTCGCCACTAGGAACCGTGTTTATGCGGATAACACTGGCAAGGTGGCGCAAGTCGCCGCCCGATTAAAAAAGGTTCTACCCTATTTCGACATATTCAACCCTCCATTCGTGACCCACTGTATTCTAAAAATTCGGCATTCATACTTTGGGCACGCAGACACACTGCGAGAACGTCCACGAGTTTCCCCACCGCGGCGAAGCTATTTATACAGGAAATAATAACACGTCGTAATTACAGCGTCGTAATTCGATGCAGTGTTCCAGATCGAACATTTTGTACGTGCGTTCGTTTGTTTTCAAGGTGCCTTCGCAGCGTACGAGTCCCCCCCATGTGAGAAGCGACGAGTGACCGAACCCACGCGCCCCACAGCTCTGTTTACAAGCATGAGCGGGCGTCGCAGCCTTATTAGCGCCGGACCATCTCGGAGAAGCACGTCCGCTTCCGGTCGTATGCCTCCCCTCGCCTCGTCATTGGTCTACTCGGTTCACTCCCAAGTTGACAGTGCGCTGAAAGCTACGTGCTCGCGGGACCAATCAAACGCCTCCCTCGCATCACGTGACCCGCCCTCTGGGTGCGGGCGGGGCCCTAGTCATGTGACAAAAGCGCAGTCTTGGAAGTAACGCGTCACGAATGAAGACGTCACGGCTAACGCGTTTGATTTCAGTAACGTACACGTTAGATTTCACTAACGAGGAAAGTAATTGCGTTACTATTTCGCGGTATTGTCTCACGCATTATCTTCCTCGTAACTTTTAATTCGTATTAGTCACGTTCTTAGTACCACGAAAGAGAGAACGCGCAATCGGGACCTAGCTGTATTTTACAAATTTTATAAACAAACGATTAAGGATATTACGAAATAGATCGGTAAAAGCTTATTCGTTGTCGAGGTTCGTAACCGCGGCCTATTGCTGCCAAATACTGCAACAAAAAAAAAAAACAAAAAAAAAAAGCAGAAGTAGCGGTTGCAATATTTCGTTTCATTTTTTTTTCTTTAGGATGGAAACAAATCTTAGTAACGCGTACATTTTTTACGAACTAACGAGGAACGCTACTTTGTTAATTAATTTCGGTAACGGGCCCAACACTGCAAGAGAGCGACGGGATGCCGGTCCAGCGAGCGCGTGTATAGTTTCCAGCACACTGTCAGCTTAGGGGTGAACGGGAGTGAGGGGGTCCAGGGCAGCCCGCACATTGTTTGAAGTGGACGCCGCTCTTTCGTAAAGCCTTCCTCGAAGGGGCTCGGGAAAAGAGGACAGCGGCCCCCTCGGAAAGCGCGTGATCGGCGCCAAGTGCTCGCCGGAGCGCCATCGACTGTCGACACCAGGGTCGGCGACCTCGGAAGGAGCCTGCACCTGGGCGCCGATTAGAAGCAGCAGCTGCAATTAAGCGAGCTCCACGCATCGAGCGCTTTTCCAAAGGCGCTAGCGTGGCCGCGTGTGTGGCAGACTTGACGTCGGTAGCCGAGCCGGACACCACCGACGCGCCGTTTAGAAACGACTCTGCGTTTTGTTCACACCGAATGTGGGCACCGCGCACGCGCAGAAACCAGACTCGCGTTAAAACGTCCGCGTGCGCCTCACTGACCGCAGCGCAGCGGCGTCACGACAGAGCTGTGTGTTAGAGAAACGGAGGGAGAGAAGGAGCGCCGAGCTCTGATTGGATGGATTAGTGGGTAGACGAAAAGGCTAGCGTTTCCTCGGCTGCAGATTGGACGGGACGTCACGAATTGTTTCCGGGCGAGCGTTATCGACCAATGAGAAATTTTCGATACGCTCGCGAGTCAACAATCGCGCTGTATTTTGGTGAGATCTCTTTTCTCCGCACGTGGATAGCGAGAGAGGTCTCGCGGCCTTCTGATACGTTTCTCCCGAGGCATTCTTTAATCACCGGTGGACTTCAGCAACTGCATGGCAGCAGTACGCTCGGGATTCGCCAAGCAGAGCGGACAATTGAGGCGTCGCCCGGAGAACTCGATTCGTAACAAACAATCCCATTGTTTTACAATTAATGGTGAAACAAACAGCGCCAAGAAAACAAAGGACAGAAATATGAAGTACGCATATCAAGCACCGAGGAACCTTGGGCAAGTTGGTGGTATGTTAACGAACCCAAGTTTCACACCGTATTGTTTTACGGTTCCATTAGCGGAGGACGAGGTGTCTCCTTGTTTTTGATTCTGGCCGCGAATGACACCTCGTTGCAGATAAACCGCCTTTCTTCACTGCGTGTATGGTCTGCACGAGTGATGATGGTAATGATGATTGGAGGCTTAAAGGGGCAGTCAAGTGGTTTTTGAGTTCGTGTTTTGATAATGACAGCTGAATTTAGACGCCTTAAGTATCCCTAAAAACCAAAAAGTATAGTCATACGGTGATTATTTCTCTAATAAAAATGTAATTGAAGGCCGCCAAACCTCGGATCCATCCGAAAACGAAACCACTCTCATTGGTCGTCGCACGCTTATCAAAAGGATCTCGGGCCAATGGCGTTGGACGACGTTCCGTCGCGCAGTGATCCCGAGGTAGCCGCATCGGCCGAACCTCTTTGTCATTCGAGCTTCGATCATGGCGGAGTTCTCTACGCTCGAGGACCTGACGCCGTTAGAGGTTGAAGTTCTTCGGCGGACAGCCGACCTGGGGATGATTTCCTATGACGCCACTCCGACGTGCGATGTGGACGATAGCAGCGCTTCGGAGTCATGATCGGGTTCCGAGGACGACGAAACGCAGACCTTTTCGGGCGTTCTTCGATTTGCGGTTGGGGCAAGTCGTAACCAAACCAACGTTTGACATCGCAGCGTTACCTCTGGTACGTGATGTCAAACGATGTCGCCACGTTGACTTTCGCCTCGGGAGAACGGGGGGAAGGCTGGTTCAGACATGTGCAACGAGCGCGTACCTACGGCTGCGTCCGTTGCAACCGGAACGACCGCACTCCGCCGCGCGTACACACACCTGTAACCACTACAACAAGCGCAGCGGGTCGTCAGCACGGCGACCGCTTCTGTACGCCGCCGTCAGCTGTGTCAGCGGCCGCTCTAAAAAAGGGGACGCACTGCTACTCAATGCCGTAACAGAATATAGACAGACAGTTTTCTAGTCTAAAGCTTTATTTTTTTTTCTTGATAGGCTTGCAGGGTACAGCGAATGAAAAGAATAAAATAAAAAGATGCAGCGCCGTCTTGGACGATCACGACTCTAATACACGACATTGCAATAGAACAAATATCGCCACACGCCTTTTCTACGATTATAAAAGACAATGTAATCTTAGCAGCGATATAGCAACGTAGAAATATGATTTCGTGATCAGATAGACGTTGCGAGCGTTCAGGATTGCTAACCCTAATCATTTTTCTCCGGTGATGAAAACGCGTGAAAATTCGTATCCTTTATACGGTACGCGCCAGTAATACCTTGAACTTGAGCACACGCATGAAATGCGCCAAATCAGAAATCCGGGCGATGTTCGAGGACACAAATGCTTAGAAAGCACCACTGTAGTCGAAGTAAACAAACACGACGGCGCGGGCGTTTCTGCTATCTTGAGAGTGCCGCCACGACATCGCCGCACGAGTAGGTGGATGTTCCCTTCTAGTACGTGCTGGGTTATCATAGCCAAACACGACGAAAATTCACAGTCAAGGATAGCGCTTTTACGCAGAACGATGAGCTTTCACCAGGCCGTCCATTCCGACGATCACCACCGACGCCACGTTTGCGGATAGAAGGAGCCGGCCGGCCTGCAACGCGCGGAGATACGTGCGCTTCCGCGCATCCCTGGGGAACGGGAAATTCACCCCCCGCGGAGGAAGGCAAATAGAAAACGTAGTCCCTTGTTTGTGAAACGATAATTGCGCTATCGCGTATTCTAAACTAGAAATATTTTACGTCTTGTGAAATTATCATGCACAACATATTTAAATGAACTGAAAATTGTTTTTTAGCGAAACTTTAAAAAGACCGCCAAAATTTTCAAACATACGATAATTTCATTGGTCCTCGCAAGTACAGAAAAGAGTCCGCACGTATTTTATTCCTGCGTGATTAATAGGCGTTTCTGCCTTCTAAAACTGAAGATACTCATTCACTGACACTTCCTTAAAGGGGTTATGACACGCCAAAAATAAAATATGAGATAACTATACTACTAGAACCCATTGTATATTCTTATAATCCTGCTAAATTTGTAATGAAAATGGCGCGATAGTTTCGTGGATAAATCAATTTAGATGCGGGCCCCTCGGAGGGGCGGATCCGAGCGGAGCGAGAGGCTTGCTACGTAGCCAGCCTCCAGCGCGGTGTCTCGTTGCACGCACTCACAGACTTGGCTCTCTTGGTGTCTCGAGCCTCAGCTTCCTCGTTTACCTTCCACGTTTCGAGCATGCGTTCCGTGACGATTACGTCTACGGCATCGCTCGCCTTGTCAAAGTGTTCGACACTGATCGCAGCAGCGATGAGAGTAATGGACCTTTTCCAAATACCGACGGCACCAGGCGGTGGCTGCACGAACTAAAAATCAAGGAAGTGACCTACCTGCGCTACCATCAATAATGGGAGCTACGTTACCAGTTGCTTCGCTCTCTGAGCAGCGTCGCGTGCCCAACGCAACGAGGTAGGCCTAGCGCGACTTTAAAGAAGGAAATCCGTAGCGTCCACCCAAACGTCGTGTTTTTCTTTCCGTCCACTTTCTTTTTTTGTGTAACACAATTATATATATGCTCCAATTACGTGTTCTACTCGTCGATTTACAGCCTCATTCCGAATTTCCTCGATTTTTTCGTGCCGACTTCCACCGCTTGGCATCGGGCGCTCGCGCGTGCGCAGAACGCTTCTCGGAAAAGGTCCATTGCTAAGAGCCGTTGGAAGCTGTGCATTTTGACTGCGAACCGCTGGCGACCAGATCCAGTGACGACGAGTTACGGACGAACACGCCGTGGTCACTGTCGTCCGGGAATATTTCGCAGGCGCATGCAGGGTGGAAGGTCAACGGGCAAGGGGCGAGAGCGAGAATAACGCTCGGGTTGCCGAGTTGCGTGAGCGGTTTTGATCGTACTGCGGCGAGGAGAGCTTGGGCGATCATGGGGGCGCCTAGAATGAGAGAGCGTTCATGGTCACGTGGTTTATGGACGCCATGGTGTGACTAACTTGGGCAGAGTTGCCTGGTCGCCCGATGAAAACGATAAAAATTCGTAAATTGAATATTGCAATTACCAGAGCTCTAAAAATCGCGTAACTTAGTGCATATACTAAGTAGCCTATGAGCATTCCATTTCAAGAATAATCTATATGTTTAATTTTCGTGTCATAACCCCTTTAACACCATCGCACCAAAAAGTAGCTTCTCCAAAAACCGCTTGAGTGTCCCTTTAATGGCGCGAAATGCTACTCAGGCCAAACCGGGCCATCTGCACGAGTGACACTTCCACCGCTAAACTGCCTCGCTCGACTCCAAATAAATGAAGGTGGCTGCCAGCTGAAATTACAAGTTCAAAGTGACACTTTCAGTAGACCGTACGCTATAGAGATTCGAGTTTCTAGAGGCAGCTTGTGCCGTCACTTCGAAGCATGGTTTAAGCACGCGCCCGCAAGGCCCGCAATCCGCACAGTGTATACGGTCACTAAAGCCGGGGTCACAATGCTTACACATCATACAAAAGACCGTTTATACATACAGATTCGAACGCGAGTTACCGCGAGATCCGTGCTTCGAATGCCGCATGGCAAGCAATGAGATCGAGGAGAAACTCGGCAAATGACTCGTGTCTGCAGACTGTCTTTTTGTATGAGCGGTGCGACGGCGGCTTGAAGCTTAAAATGCATCCGCGAAACGTGCCGCCCCTTCCAAGTCTCGCCGTCGCGATCAGTCGCATGGATAAGCCCGGTAGCAGCGGCTGCTTCGTCCTACACTGCCTGAATGTGTCATGGATGATGGAACGATGTCGCGTCGTGTCCGCGCCGTCCCCCACCTCACGAAGAGTCGGGGAACCGAGCCGGACGACGTTACCGCTCGATCAGCATGTGAGCTTGGCTCTCACCGCTCCCGCATAAAGGGTAAACGGAAATAAACAGCGCGAAAAAAATACACAAGGACGAAAGGAAGGTGCGAACGACACAAGCGCTGAACTCACAACTAAACATTTATTGAAAAAACACCAACGAACTAAACCGCACTATCGCTTCAGCACGTGCCAAGATAGGCAATTTCTTTTTTGTGAAGAAAAACCGATGTTTGGCTGACGCATGCATCTTGCCCCTCTCTTGTTATTGCATACGCTTCCAATAATTCCCTGGTAGTTAGATAGTAGAAATTGCCTATCTTGACACCTGCTGAAGCGATAGTGCGGTTTACTTCCTTGGTGATTTTTTCAATAAATGTTTAGTTGTGAGTTCAGCGCTAGTGTCGTTCGCACCTTCCTTTCGTCCTTGTGTATTTTTTGCGCGCTGTTTATTTCCGTTTACCATGAACCAACTCGCCTACATCACGACACTAATCCAGCATAAAGGGTGGTTCACATATTTGCGTTTGAAGTGCGACCGACTAGGCTGTGCCCGCTCATGACCGCTTACGACTAGAACACCCACTGGCTCACTGACGCCATCTGTTAGGGAGATCTGGAGCACTTGAGATGGGCGCGGTAGGCGTCCGCCATTAAATTGCAAAAAATCTCCAAGCGTTCTTGTTTCGGTACGGGAGCCCCCGTGTGGCGGTAACAGGCGCAAGTCATATCTCTAAACCTCGCTCTCACCCGGAGAAAGTTTTGCACGCTGGCAGTGTCGAAGGCCACGCTCCTCCAAGGTAAGTTCGTTCGCCCATTGGTAGGTGCCGTCTTTATGCGGAAAAAGTAATGTTTGTCTGTCGAACCGTTCGATGGAGGATGCGCACACACCCGGCTGCCTACAGCCGCTTCCGTCACGTGGATCGTAATTTTTAGCGGCGTCACTATTAAAAGGACTAACCTTAAGTTTCTTTGTACTGTTGTTCATCTGTTCCTACTAAAATAGTGGTTAGAAAGGGGGGCTCCGGAGAAATTTTAATTTTCACTGATTTGCCTAGAAATTATTTTAACACATGACACACATCTGAGCTAATAAGCCAAATTACAAGTCAGATTAACTATTTTCGCGAAGTATTGACATATTGGTCTCGGAGGATCCACGGGCAACACTAAGTACGTGACGCCAAATGCGGAGGGGAAGCGAATATGCTTAGAAGGGCGAAAGGATTAATTATGCTTTTGATTTCGCTGGGTGGCGCAGGCCACCGACAGTTATAAATGGTAGAGCCATTAGCATCTATCCATCCATGCTGCATTTGGGGGGCCAATATGGGGGCAGTATACTGCGTGTTCCCGACGGGCCAGGAGAAGTTTGATGGTGTGACACGAATTCTGGGAAATCTCATGCCAGTAAAACGAAAGAAAACGCGCAAAATACTGTGTTTTTAGTTCGACTGCTCGACTAAACTCCGCTCCTCTCTGCCTTCCGCAGTGCTTTGGTTGCGCATGCCTGCGCGTTCACACTTGTGCCAGCAAGGACAGAAAGCTCGCGCTGAAAGGCGGAGCCTCTAGTCTCAGCTTAAACTGAACTCACCCCAACAGAACACGCGGGAATATTTGAACGTTGGTTTTGTCACAACCGTCATTTCCCGTTTCCTCGATGACTGTTTTGAATTTAGAGATAATAAATAGCATGCCGGGAAGAGTAAGGCTTGGGAATTCCGAAATATCTTGGAACGCTCAAAACAGCTACAAAAGCTAAATAGCTACTATGTCTGCCTGTAATTAAAGATGTCCAGGCGTATGCGCACTGCCGACCGAATCCATTTTTTTTTGTGTTCTTATTTCAGCAAGCTATTGCTATGTTTTCCTGTATTTAAAGACGTTCAAGCGCATGCGCGCAACCCACGAAATCAAACTTTTTTTTTTCTTTTAGCAAGTTATTGATTGAGGGGAAATGGCGCCCACGCTCACGGCCCGACCAAGTACTCGGCGTAACGTGCGAGATGACGGTCAAAGTCAGACACGGCACGGCGGCGGTGGCGATGGTCGAACGTGATTACGGCGCGCGATCGAACGACGAGTGCCGAGAAAAGCAGCTCTGCAGTCTCCACGTGGCCGGTGGCTCCTCGCTTCGATCCGCGGCACGAAACTTCCATTTCGCGCGTCACTGCGGCTCCGGTCAAATTTCTCGCCGCTTTCACAGGATGGCGGCCTGCTTTGACCGGTACGCATGCATTGAGAAAAGTCTGATGTCACCAGGATCGAAAATACGCCGATAAATAAACCGCACTCGTCGAATCAAATAATTGTTACGAAACCGCGGAAGACAACATTTTTTCCCGGCATGCAACCGCGTAAGATTTGTATTCCATTAGATCGGGAGAATAGAAAGCGAAAGTGTATGGACATGATTCTACCTGGACCAAAAGAGAAAAACACCCATTTTTTTCTAGCAGCCGACGTCTACTAAGCCTAATATTGTGACGAATGACAGGAGCAGAAGCGGCCAGAATCCTTTTCAAACTGAAAGTTTTGATTAAGCCAACGTGTGCCCAACAACATAAAATAACAAAGACCGAACATACTTTCACGGCTACTGAAGGACGACTGACTCAAGCAGTCATGCGAAGCTCCTTTTGTAAGTGCCTGGGTATCTAGAAGTTTCCGAGCTCGAACAAAGAACAAGATTTTCGAGTCATCTGAACATTCCAGTAATGCAAACAAAACAAAAGATAAAATAATGAAAGACGTTCACAAATCTTTGTAAAGTGAAATTAGAGCCCAGCTCTTGAGGAGGAGAGGTTACGGAGGGGAGGGCATGCCCCTCCTCCGCTTCCGTACCCTCTCCTCCCCCTCCTCCTCCATCCCTTCCTCTTCCCTCCACCTCCAAATCAGTTTTCCCGCTAAATTTAGCGGGGAAAATGACGTCACATAAGCTGGTGTCACGTCACCTATGAATTGGTGTTGAGGTCACGTGATGTTAATTTTCCCACTAAATCTAGCGGAGAAACTGAATTTGTGCGATAAATCTAGCAGAGAAACTGCATTTCCCCGCTAAATTCAACGGAGGATTGAATTGGTGTTGAGGTAACGTGACGGTGAATTGTCCCCCTAAATCTAGCGGAGAAACTGAATTTGTCCGCTAAACCTAGTGGAGAAACTGAATTTCCCCGTTAAATTTAGCGGGGAATTAAACTGGTGCGAGGTCACGTGACGTCAAATTTCCCACTGAATTTAGGACGGCTACGCCGACGCCGACTCCGCGAAACACGGAAACGGGCGCCTAAGAGCTGCGCTCTGAAGAGGACAAGCGCTATCGGGGATCAAACTCCAGGGAGCGGCGTGAAAGTCGAACACGCTGCTGACTCCGCTATTCGCACGCGACAATATCACGTTCATGCATTCGCATGTTTTCGATTATTTCCTCGTTAGAGACTATGTAAAGTGATGAACACACCCCATATCATCTAGACGAAACATATTCGTACGTATATCAAATGCTCTTCTTCGGGTGGTATTACTCGTTGTAAAGTCCCCGATGCCAACACCAGACAACCGAGAGAAAAGCAAAACATACAACAAATTAAATAGCACATCGACAAAACTGCAGCGGAGCCCTGGCCAAAGCTTCAGAGTATGGTAAATTATAAAAGAGCGTTCTGGCGTGTACGCAACTTGCGAGTCGCTCTCATCGGCTGCGAAGAGCGATAATCGCGATTGTAGCGTATCTACGTTGATAATAGGAATAATAGGGAATTGCAGTAGACCGTTTTTCTCCTCCGCTACGGTATCCGTGTAGAAAACGCCGCAGCTGCGCATGCGCGCCGCCAGCCTTGTCTGCATAGACAAGGCTGGCGGCGCGCCAGTGGTGCGCCAGTCTTGTGGCGGATTACGGAGCGCTATCCGGGTGCTTAGCGAGCTGCGGAAACGGTCTACTACAATTCCCCAATAATAATAGTACTAAAACAATATTTACTGACTTTCTGCTCCAGAACAACCAAATAGTCCGATATAGTGGACAAAAAAATACAAAAACAAACGCTTAGTTTGCTCGAAAACGATCCTTTACAATGAGCGAAGTAAATCGATGATGACCGTTCACTGCGGAGCGAAGCCAAAACAACGGGCCAGCGTACGGTATAAAGGTTTAATCACGGCGTCCGGGGTAAAGCAAGCGTGACGACGTGCCTCCCCCGGGGGGGCCACGTCTCTCGGCGTCCCCCACCCGACACGTGCGTCTAGAAACAGAAGTGAAGGAGAAATAAAAGGCCGTCCGAAGCGGAAGGAAAGAGGACGCAGCCCCGTTCCCAGGCCGTGACTGCAATCAGAAAAAAGCCGCGGCGTCGGCGTTTCATTAGCAGCGGCGCCCGGGGCGTGCGGACACGGACTCTCGGCCCAAGACGCTCGCTTTTCCGGAAAGCCCCCAGAGACTGGAAGCCCAGAAGCCGAGAAGCGGACTGGACTCCGTGCCACCGCTTAGCTGACAGTGCGGTTGGGAGCTACCCGCTGACCAGACCAATCGACAGCGTCCCTTTCATCAGCTGACCCCGCTCTCTGAGGGTGGCTCACTATACCTGGTGGACGGACGTGCACCGAACTATACACTTCTTCCTCCCTCTTTCTTTTGTATGTAGAGACCGGTTATAACAAAGTCGGCTATAACGAAATAGCGGCTACAGCGAAGCGATCGCGATTTCCCATTCCCTTTTGCACTTCGTTATAACCGAAGTGAGTTATAACGAAATAGCGGATATAGCGAAGTGATTTCCGATTCCCGTTGACTTCGTTATAACCAGCTGCCTCGACAGTACCCTTTTTCTCCCGATTTCTCTTCCCACAATCGGCTGTGACGAGAGTGCACAGGCAAGGGCGGATAGCAGAGCTGTAAACAACCGATTTTCTTTTTTTCGCAAATACCCAATCACAAGCGCAGAGTGAGGGCGGGAACGGAATCACGCGATGAAAGGTAAGCGTAAAGTGACTGGTCCTACGAGCATAGCTTCCATTGCGCTGTCAGCTTAGGGGTGAACGTTGTAATATACGCTTCATTTATGCCTAAGCTGATAGTGCCGTGCAGCTAGGAGCTGGTTGAACCAACCAACTGCCTCGCTTTCATCACGTGACCACGCCCCGTGCGCGTGGGCAATAGGGTCGTTTGCAAGTACGGTTTATCGGCGCCAGCATCTTGTTGTCGGCGTGTGTATAAAACGTCCGATAGTCGAACCTCGCTAAGCCGTGCTTACGGTTGACGGACTGGCGCCCAAACGTGATGGATGGATGTTAATGGCTATACCCTTTTGCAACGGGCGGTAGCTTGCGCCACCTAGGCTAAGTCTAAAAAGACAAACATACAATTCCTCCCGCCCTTCTAAGACCAATATCCCCCCCTAACTACTAAACAAAGTATTTGCAATCACGGTGGCCAGACTAGCTTTTGAAGCGTGGTGGCTCGCGAACGCTACCATATTATAGGTGGGTGTCTGATCACGTGTTGAAAGATAGACGTACGATTCGTCCAACAGCCCGTAGCTTTTACCGCGCTGTCAGCTTTAGCTTAGGGGTATATAACCCGCTTCATTAGTGATTACTATACCGCGACAAAGGACGAACCAATCAGCGTCTCGGAGAGATATACGTGGCAACGTATTGTCGGCTCTCCTCTCGCGGACTCCGCTTCGCATCGTCCCTCCGAGTGGATCGAGCGGGCGGCAGCGTTCGCTCTTTGCCAGGTTGTGCGAAACGAAGATGGACCCCGGTCGGGCAGTCGTGCCGTGGGTTGCGAGAACGGGAACGAAGATGCTTCGCGCGCAGCACGCCGACACCGGAAATTGAGTAAACTTTTCTCGCTTCCCTGGCGCGCCAGTTCGCTCGGACAATAAATCCACACGCGGCGGGACCGGGACAGCGTAGCGTCCCCCCGAGTGACGAGAAATGCCACCACCTGTGCGCTGGGTTTTGGTTTCAGTGAAGTGTTAACCCGTGGGAGGTGTCCCGAGTTCGCGGGTCTCTGCTTCTTCGAAAAATACCGTTCCTAATGTTAAAAAAAGAAAAAAAAAAAAACTGTAATTATATATTCTGAAGGCGCTCTAGATGCGTAGCATTTGTGGCTTCTCTGTGAGCTGCGCCTTTTGGGGAACCAGAACACAGTCAGGCTTCTCGTACATCATACAAAAGATGTTTGCTGCCGACATAATGCCGGAACTGTCTGCGGACACGCATGCTCGAAGCACGTTTGTACATGCTTCGAAGACGTCTGCAGTGACCAACGTCACACAGGGAAGGCCTCGGACAGTGTCTGGAGACTGTTTTTCGTATGATCCGTGAGCAGTCTGACCACGGCTCTTTTTGCCTCGTTGTTCGAGCCTCCTGCGCCCTCCACCGAGGAGCTCCGATCCAAGGTCGCCTCTCCGTCGTTCGCTACAGCCGGTTTTATACAGCTAGTTCCCGGCATCCCTTTCGGTGCAGCGGACGGCGCTTCACGCTTTGCAAACAAAAAGTCTGTTGCAGTATACTCTAATTGGCATAAAAAGCGCTATCAATTTTAGAGCGCAGCTCTTAGGGGCCCGTTCCCGGCTTGAGCGGCGTCGCCGTCGGCGTCGCCGTCGCCGTCGCCGTCGCCGTCGGCGTCGGCGTAACCGCAACCCTCGTAACCCTCGTGAGGGTTACGAGGGTTAATCTCATGAGGGTTACCCTCACGAGGATCACGAGGGCCACGAGGGTAACTAACCCTCGTAACCCTCACGAGGGTTACGAGGGTTACGAGGGTTACAAGGGTTAGTTACCCTTGTAACCCTCGTAAGGGTTACAAGGGTAACTAACCCTCGCGAGGGTTACTTACCCTTGTAACCCTCACGAGGGTTACGAGGGTTAGTAACCCTCGTGAGGGTAACCCTCGTGAAGGTAACCCTTTTGAGGGTTTCGAGGGTTAGTAACCCTCGTGAGGGTAACCTTCACGAGGGTTACCCTCACGAGGGTCACGAGGGTTATTAGAGTTACCCTCACGAGGGTTACTCACCCTCGTAACCCTCACGAGGGTTACGAGGGTTAGTTACCCTCACGAGGGTCACGAGGGTTATGAGAGTTACCCTTACGAGGGTCACGAGAGTTACCCTCACGAGGGTCACGAGAGTTGCCCTCACAAGGGTTACTAGGGTTACCCTCACGAGGGTCACGATGGTTACCCAGGTCGTGACCCCCCCTGGGGTCACGTGACCTGGGGATACCCCCCGAGGTCACGTGACCCCCCGTTGACGTCATAGGCACTGATGACGTCGTCAGTGACGTCACTGATGACGTCACCGGCATCCGCATCGTCATCGTCATCATCACTGATGACGTCATTAGTGACGTCACTGATGACGTCACCGGCATCCGCATCGTCATCATCATCACTGATGGCGTCATCAGTGACGCTACTGATGACGTCATCGGTATCGTCACGTGGCCCCAGGTCACGTGACCCCCCGACGTCACGTGACGCCCCAAGGTCACGTGACTCCCACAAGGTCACGTGACCCACAAGGTCACGTGACCCCCAAGGTCACGTGACCCCCCGCCCCCCGAGGTCACTTGACCCACCCCCAGTACCCTTCCCTCCTCCTCCTCAAGAGCTGCGCTCTAATTCGGCGTTACAGGGAGTTGTAAACGGCTTTCTTTTTTTTTTCTCGCTGCCAGCGTGCACGATGGACGGCGCCATGGCATTCGCGTACCACACCTCGAAGGTCAATAGCTAAACGAGACTCCATCGACCCTATATTAGACTCCGCTTCACATTAAGTAGCCAATCAAGCAGCAAAAGTCCTTCGTCACGTCGCCCGTCATCTCTGTGCGTGTGCTGCCACCGGTTAAATCAATCCCGCCGATAAAAGCGTACGACCACGGCGCCTTAACTGCGCGTGACTGATTTAGAGACGGTCCCCCGAGGCACACGCGGAATGTGGAACCGTATCGGCACCTCGGCTATCTCGACTTAACGTCGGCCGTGTTTACGCGTACCTTATCGCCGAGATGCACCGCCTATCGGCAATCGGCTCTTGGAAGGGGCGACGGGCCGACCGGCGCCTCGACCGCGACCTCGAACAGGCACCTGGACTTCGGTCAATAGGATGCCCGGCGAATCTTACGGATACATAGACAAGGTTCGATGGGCTGCTTCGGAACATGAACCAAACGCCATAAGCGCCGATCAGAATACTAGGGGCTGTTGCTACTTCAAATCGTGCAATAATGGTGCGGGTCCTATAGCGTTCGGCGATGCCTAGTTTATTTTCGCAGTAAAAAAGACCGTGTAAATTTTCTTTTGTGCCACCCTGAATATTTTTTTTTATTTATGTAAAAAAAAATAAAGCCGTATTTAATTTTTGTTCCGAGATATAAAGTTTCGAAGCTCCTCGAGGCGTGGAGATTACCAAGGTTTCGCTATGGTAATTTGCGCATCCATCAATAGTAGTAACTAATTTTCAACTTATCTTATGATAGGTTTATGACATTACACAGAATGCTAAAAATTACAAAAAAAAACAACAACATTGCCATAAAAAAATAGAGACACGTCAAATAAATGTGTTTTAGAGACACATTCACAATCACTTACCGACGAGCAACCGAATATTAAATGACGCAAAAGATATCAAAATGATTCTCTTTAAATTATTTTTTTACGGCTACATAAATATGTGTAAGACAGAGGAAGCAGGCGTGTCGTTCAACTAGCGACATCGATAAAAATACGCGTTTATTATTTATTCCGTTTCATTACCCTAACAACACGCTCATTACTTGCTTCGCTCTATCGTATAATCCGTAGCGGAATCACATACGAGTGTGATGCAATACACGTACGGGCTGCCACCACTTCGCAATACTCTAGGACGTACAAGCATAACACTGGCTTGGAACGATTCCAAGACCAGCCCGGCCTGCTAGCTCAGTCGGTTAGAGCGTCGTGCTAATAACGCGAAGGTCACAGGTTCGATCCCTGTGCAGGCAACTCTTTTTTCTTTTTTGATTAATATTAAGTTGATTTTATTGAAATGAGGACACTCAGATTATTTTTTGCTTCCCGCCTCGAAACTGTGGCCTTTTACATTAAATGCCGTTCGTAACCGTCCTCATTTCAATAAAATCAACTTAATATTAATCAAAAAAGAAAAAAGAGTGGCCTGCACAGGGATCGAACCTGTGACCTTCGCGTTATTAGCACGACGCTCTAACCGACTGAGCTAGCAGGCCGGGCTGGTCTAGGAATCGTTCCAAGCCAGTGTTATGCTTGTACTAAAACAGCTAAAACTAATCATGGCCTAGCAAATCTAACATATCGTGATCGGACTGACACCCTGTTCCGGAAAACATTAAGACTGCTTCACACACTTAAAAAAAATTATAATGTATTTTTTTTAAATTATTATTGAAGGGGCATTAAGATGAAAAACATAGCTATCTTTTGCCTCAACACAAGTTTCTTTTTTCATACTATAACGTAAAACTAATTCATGGTAAAGCGTAAAAAAAAAAAAAAAATACGGCAACAACAAGGTACCGGCTTTATAATCGGTTTTGTTTGTTTGTTTAAGACGTATTTTAATCTAACAAATCTGGGCAAGATGGTCTTCAGGGGAAATTGTGACAACCGGAGTGCCGACCGATCTACGGGCCATGATTTTTTTTCAATTTCGAAGCGCCATTGACATTCCCGCTTTTTAGCCTGGGTCATCCCAAGTGTTCGTTTGAAAGGGAGGCACAAGTGCTCATTTACAAACACAGGCGGCGATACAGCAAAGCCTAGGTCACGAGCAGAAAAGCGCTTTTGCTTTGCCTCTCCCAAGAAGCTCCGAAGCCGTCTACTCCGCGAGGGCCGCTTCTCCACATTACACCAGTGCGCGGCAAGAAGAGCACTTAACAGAGCTAACTAACCTGCCCAAACACACACACACAAAAAATACTAATAATAATAATTTAAAAAAAAAAAAAAAAAAACATTGCGCAACTTTTGAGAACTGCCAGAACGAATATGAAATCGTACAGTAGGCTATCCCAAGCGCTAATCGAAATTTCGGGCAATTTGCACGAGCCATCGGTAACAATCGGGCCTGAGCTAATAGATTTGGTAACGCTGAGGGTAGAATACACTTGGCCACAATGCTGGTGTCAAACCATCACACCTTGGTATAATGTAGCCTAACGTAGGGGAACCCATTGGCGCAGTATATGGCGTAAATTGCGCAGCAATCACTCGGCAAAAAGTAATACGTTGATAGTCAAATTCCGTGTTTCTTTTTTAAACGAACGAGTTAAATTAAAGCTTATATATTTAGCATACTTCCGATATCTGAAGTATGTACTCTCGATATATATTTAGTCTGAATCGTATTTCTCGGCGCGGTGAGCGCGTCGATTTAGTCTGGCAACAAAGGTTTGCATGCTGAAACTATATGATCAAATAAACTTCTAACAAAGTATACTTTATGCTTTATGGACACTTTACGAGGTGTTTCATAAGACAGAAAACTAGAACGCACACGTAGTGTCTACCTTTGTACTAAGGGCCAGCTCTCCGCCACTCAAGAAACGCAAGAGAAAAAAAAAAGTTACTACGCTTTTACATTTGCATTTTGTGTCCTCGGCTAGCACACCCTGAAAAGGCGTCAGGCCGGAACACACCGACACCTTTGGGGTCCGGCCGAAGCTCCCCGTTTCAAAGCAACCACTAAACGTAGGTAAGAGGCGACCAGTCTAGACGGCCCGCAGCCTGTATATCTTGTACTCTCTTGGTTCATTTTGCGATGCGGCGGATGCCCACTAGCCATCCCAGCCAATCCAACACTGCGTAAATGTCACGTGACCCTCGAAAAGGGGGCGAGTAGTCAGGTGGTACTTGGACTGGCTCGTAGCGTTCACGGCGGTCCATCCTACGCTAAAACCGAGTATGGAGGAGTCGACGCTGCGAGGCCTACACCATACGTACACCAAGACGTCGTGCCTATAATTTCACGCCTCAGCGCCTATCGCGACAACCAGGCGAACCAAGAGAGTCCTCATGCTCCGGATAAAAAGCTGAATAAACGGAACGGAAAAATAAAAGATCGGAAAAAACCGAGTCGTCCTTTTTTTTTTTTTTTTTTTCCTTTTATCGGCCTTCTCTGCACGAAGAGGGCTTAGGGGATCATTTCGTGTACGAACGAGTCGACACGCTCACACTCCACAAGCTCCGTCGTCCAACTCGTACCTTCAATTTTCGCTCGCGATGTAGTTGGTAGAGTGGGGTGTCGGCCGCGTGCCGAAGAGCTCGAAGCGTTGGGCGTTCAAGTACGCTTTTACTTCGGCCTAGGACTCAAGAGAGGTTCGTTTATTTCTTTCTTGGAATTTCAAGCCACGAAGAGGTGCATGTTCGCGGCAAGAGTGAACGCAGCTCCTTCGCTTATTCTTTCACGAGGGAGACCAAAAAAGGAAAAAAAAAAATAAAAACCAAATAAACAGAGTTAATATTCATCGTTGTCGAGGCGCTATTCACACGGAGGGGAAAGCCCGGGGATTTCTCTCCCGAGGGCGCATCACGTGACGGAAACATCAGGCTTTTGCGAAGCGGCGTCGTGACGCGTGAACTACGCGACCGGGGGTCGAGGGAGGAATCCTCGGGCCGTACAAACCAGGGCCGGATTGACGGTGAATGTGGGTATCCTTCCCGGAAGTGAAAATAGCGGCAGGGTGGGATTTAGAGGTCACGTGATTGTCTCCGTGGGGACAAGAAACTAAAGGCGCCTTGCTCGTTTTTACTTTAAAACCCGTAGTAAAAAAAAAAAAAAAAAAATGTCCGGCTCGATTAGTATTATTAATTTTCCCCTTTATGTGGATATATGTAGTTGTATTGTAGATTAAATACATGTTACCTTACCAAGACGTAAGCATTGCGAACGCCAAAAGCATCGCTTTTTCATCCGACAATCAAATCTTGTAAGAACTAATTTGCGCGGCGTATGAACAATGCGCAAAACTTCCTTTTGTTCTTAAGGTCAGAACGAGTATAGCGTTCGAGGTAAATGGCTACCGTAAGTCTGTCCGCGCTTCGATTACTGAAGTCCGATTTTTCCGAGAGAGAGACAGAGAGAGTGAAGAGGTGAAATGTAAAAGAAACGAATCACATTCATGTACTTCGAGAGAGAAGTATGTAAAGTTATTTCTGAGAAAGCTCGTGTTCAGCGAGAATTAAAACAGACAGGCTTACATGTGCTGAGCGGAATCGGCTGGAGCGCTATACCCGTTTTCACCTCAAGAAAAAAACAAGTTTTGCGCATTGTTCCTACGCGGCGCGAAATAGTTCTCGCGAAATTGGGTTGTCGGGGGAAAAAGCGATGATCTTGGCGTTTGGAACGTGTACGCCTTGGTAAAACAACATGTATGTAATCTGAAATTCACGTACATGTATCTTATTTATCCACAGAAGGGGGAAATAAGAGATGCTCCGCGAGGGGCCGGACTTTTTTTTACAACGGTCCTCGAGGTGAAAACGGGGATGGGCACTTTCTCCCCACCAAGCCGTTCAAGTGTTAACCGCTGGGAGGGATGCCCGCACTGACAAACATACCAGCCCCCCCCCCCCCCCCCCCACACACACACACACACACACAAAAAAAAGAATGGTGCATTATACTTAGGGTTTGGAGTTTTCGGTTTAAACCGATAAAAACCGATCGTACGCCGAATCCATTTTCGGAAATTCGGTTTTAACCGAAAAAGGTCAATTTGTAGGTTCGGCGTTTTCGGTTTAAACCGATAAAAAAAGGGGAGGGAGAAGGGGCTGTGACGTCTTCGTGATTTCCCTTGTCCACGGCTCAACATGCAACAAAAGAGACCTTGCGTGGTCCTTCGCGGGACATCTGGGCCCTTCTGTGATCGGGCGGGTGTGTGTCAAGTCCCCGGATCCCCCCCCCCCCCCCCCCCTCCAAAAAAAAAAGTTTGGATGAGGGTTAGTCTAAGGTTTTTCGCTTCATGCACTTCAGAGGACATCGAGTAAAGCCGCTAATACCTTTCTTAAAACCCACACTTTCTCAAAATTCTGTGTGGTTGAAAACATAAATGCAATAGATTTTTTTTTTTTTGCCATTTCGGTGGTTTTTGTACGGTCATCACCTCAGACGGTCACGCCGTCAGGATGCGAAGGAAAAAGAAGCGCGGCTGAAGATTTGCGTCCTAACATAAGTTGCAGCGAAGACCACGTATGCATCTGTGCCAGTATTCTTTGAGTGATCACAAATATCACAGCTATACAAGGATCATCTGATCCGGTGTCCGATGGTGTTTCTTTCATATTCATCGAAAAAAAGACGGTGAACATTTTTGGAAATAAATATATACCGAAAAAAAAAAAAAACACGAAAATTGATTTTTAAAGTAAACACTGAATTTCGAAATTAAGCCGAATTTCGAAAAAATAAAAACCGAAAACGCGGAACCCTAATTATATCGCGATGACGGGAAGTGTCCAGACAAGAAACAAAAACGACATCCCGCGATGGCCGCGTCACCACAGGGCAGGCAGCCTTACTAATGAGACACTTAACGCAAATTTATGGAAAAGCTTCGCATCAACTAAAGCGTAGCTTACAATGATCGTGGCAAGTAATGACAAGCAGCTAATTTCAGGGTGGGGTGTTCGTTCAATCGATCCTGGAATTTCAAAAATGAAAGCCCCGTGTTCCAAAGAAATGTTTCGACCGTTCTCGCGACGGATCCAATCTCCAAACCCGTTCCTCCCACAGCAAAGCAAAGCGGATAGAACCACTGTTTCCACTCCGGTTCGTACCTTATACGATGGACCGGAGCAGGCGCTACGAGCCATCCCAGCCAATCCAGCACAGAGAACGGGGTCACGTGACCACATCCCTTTCGGGTCGCTGCTCACCTCCTTCTTCCCCGGGGTCACGTCAAACTCACACGGCACTGAACTGGCCTCGATGGCGTTGCGGTCCATCGCAAATTGGGTACATGGAAAGCAAGTTCGTCTGCTTCTTGTTTAAGGGGTTGCGGTTACGTCAGAACGACGCCAAGTTCTGATTGTCTTTGACTGGAAGGATAGGGGGTAGACCTCAATGCCTTTAAGTCTACCACTATTTGTTTTTTCGAATCAGCCAATAAGAGCTCGGCGTCGCTCTGACGTCACCGCCACCCCTGCACAAGAAGCAGACGAACTTGCGCTCCGCATAGCAACTGAGGGAGAGGGGGAAACGAGAGCGCGCGAGGACTCCAGAGCGTCCAGCTCTGACTGGAATGATTAGTAGGCAGATGGAAAGCCTTTGCCCCTACTCTCTCTTCGAACGCGTTCGAGCGGCGAACGCCGGCGTCTGACGTTCGAATGCGTCCCAACACTGAGTAGAGACAAAAGCATGCAGGTTGCTTTTTGTCTACCCACTAATCATTCCAGAGCTCGACGCTCTCGTCTCCTCCTTTCCCTCAGTTCTCCCCTGGATGCTTATGATTGTGCATTCGCTTCGACTGGGTGCGTGTGTGCGTAGAGTACGAATGAATTGGCATGTTTTTGTTTCGTGCACGCAACTACTTCGTTATTTCTATTTTTGTAACGAGGGGTATTAAGTAGTCGCATCGTAAAGATAGCGCCAAAATCTCCATCAATTCTCCGGCGAAATTTAGAACCACCGATTTGACTGCCGGCTCGTGACGTCACCCCATAGACAGCCTGCTCGATGTGACGAAGCCGCATTGGAGAGCGCGCTAAAAAATTGAATGCAAGTTTTTGACGCAACATTCAATTGCTGTTTCTTTTTCAGTATAGATATTCTGCATTTAGAGATAATAGCATGTCGAGAACAGTAGCGCATGGGTGTTCGTAAAGCCGGGGTCCCTCATACCTCATACACGAGTCACCGCAATAACCGTGGTTCAAATGCCGCGTGCCAAGTTTCTCCTTGAACTCATTGCCAAGCGGCATTCGAAGCAGGACTGCAAACACGGGAAACTCAGAACTTCCCTTGCGGACACCTGAAATTTTCTTATTTCATCCGAAATTTACCTCCCTTCCCCAAAAAATTATACAGCACTAAATATACGTTGTTTTCCGCATCAGTTCCATCGTTACGATGAGATATATATTAAGTAGCCTTCACGCTTCGCGTACGGTTCGCAAAAATGAGTTTATAGGGCCAAAACAGTGGGCAAAGCAAATCTGGCGAGGGAAAGTGTTACCGGGAGTTTAACTCGGGTTGGCAGCCCTGATTCGAAGCACAGATCTCGCGTTTGAATTTGTTTGCCGACTGTATTTCGCATGATGTATAAGCAGTGCGACCCCAGCTTAAGATGCGTTTCGCTCGAATAGCTCGGAAAACCGCAGGAGCTTCGATTTAAAGAAAGCCCTCGGCAAGCCGGTGCAGAAGCTAGCACTCATTAATTAAAATCGATATCGCTAATGAATTCCTCCGGAGAAAAAGCCCGCCACCCGGCATTCACTTGACGAAGCGGTCGTGGCCGGGATCCTTCGAGGGCCAGTGCGTATTGAAGAAACACAGCGTCCCAATTAATTTCGACAGCTGTTGAGGTGCGTCGAAGTGTTCAGGGTCGCCCCCTCCGAGGTCCACGAGCGCTCGAACTGACGCGCTTTAAATACGCAATTTCGCGTTGATTTAGCGCTGGGCAAACGAGCTGTAATACATATAGTATTAGTTTCAGAATCAAATAAAAAACAGTGTAATGTTCTTTGTTGGTTGGTAAGACCTTCTGTGGCGATCGCAAAGTCGGGAAACGTTTGCAACGGAGCGCATGCCGGGACAGGCTGCTCCGGCCGGAGCCGCGCTCACGATCGCGGAGTTCGACCGTGACCTGGGACACGCCGTGGGCGCTGCCGCCGCGGTATACGGCGCAGAAGCCGTTACGAGACCGTTCACACGAATCACGACTGTGATTCTTTCAACTCTCGCGGAGACAGAGGAGAGTTGGAAAGAACCTCCACGCATCCGTCCGAACCACACCTCCTCGCTAACAAGGCCGTCTAATGCTGGCATTTCTACGTCACCTAGTGGAGGCCATCGCGGAGTTACGGGTTGCATACGAGTGGTGCGTCGGTGCTCGTCAGGGAGTCGTATTCAAGCGGTAAGAATACGACCCCCGGCCGAACAGTGACGCAGCCCGAATCGGGTAGATGACATAAAAAAGCCGGCACTACGGGCCTACCATCTAGCAGGTGTTGATTTAGAGGCCTCGTACGCACGATCTTTAACCTCGCGAATGTCCTAATTGGTACGCAATGGCCCCTACATGATACTGGACAAACAATGTCCGATGGTTCGACCGTGACCGAAATCTCGGATCGGTTCGAGCCAATATGGAGAATGACCAAAGTTATCGTCTCAATGCAGAGCGCAACTTCGTCTGCGTCTTTTGCAGGGGTTGTGGAGTGGTGACGTCAGAAAGACACCGAGCTCTGATAGGCTCTAATTGAAGGGTAGTAGGTAGACTTCAAAGCAAGCGATCTTGAGGTCTATACAGTATCCTTCAATCAGAGCCAATCAGAGATCGGCGTTTTGACGTCAACACAACCCTCGTAAAAAGCAGACGAATTGCGCTCCGCATTGGCGACGCGCGTGACCAAGCGCGTCGCTGTGGTCACCATTCGGGATTAGGCAAACGCTCGCTGTGACGCCTCAAGATGGATCAAGTAATGCCAGGCTATCAACATTCAAGGTGTTGGTTTAAGAACGCGATGACTTCAAGCTTTTATCGCGATTTTCAGACACATCATTGAACTTTTAGTTCGCAACTGAAGATAATAAGTAGCCAGGATCACAACTCGTGATCCAGGGCGAGGCAAATCGTGGTCGTGACGCCACAGACGAGAACCATAGGTTGGGCGCCACCGTAACATCTCGACGCTGATAGCGGTTGGCGTCTCCTCGAGTCAACCTGGCGTCCTCTTTCGATACTCGTTGAGCCACTTGGAATATGTCGCTGAGCTAGTGTATTTTATGTTATGAACGCAAGGTACTTATGAACCACAAGAAACAAGGCACACATGTCGGCTGACGCTAACGATAGAAAAATCAAACGAAAAGTAACATACATAGAGAAATGACGGACAAAGGTACTTACTAAGGATGAGCTGAGCTAGTTGGTTATTATACATCACGGGTAGAACCAGCTTCGCCTCAATCACCCTGCAACTTCAAGAAAAACTCTTTCTCCAGGGCGGCCTTCTTGTTGAGTATAAATAGAAGGAAATGGGGCAACACGATTCACGATGAAGAATAAAAAACAAAGCAAGTAGAAGCAGATGGATACGTATAAGAACTACTAGAAGAGGAGTACGATTTATCAAAATAGTTTGTAGTCCAGCGTTCAGTTGTCTCTTTTGTTTCTCCTTCTTTCCTTGTCCAGCTGGTTCCACGCGTGGTGTACAACGGCAGTTTTTGTCGATTCCTGGTTTGGGCAGTTAAGAACTATACCGCTCGATCGTCCGCCATGACAGTGATTGTAAGACACGTACGCAAATATGGCATGCAGTCAAAGGACAATTGGGTGCGTGGATATAGCGACAAAATGTAGATTTTGCTCAAAACAAAAAGAGTGAAAACAAGCTTCTTTTTATTTTTGAAGTTTTTACGAATAAAATACGGAACTAAAGTTGGGCGAAAACGAATTAATCGATTTATGAGAGCTGTTTAACTTTGTATTTTACTTGGTCATGTTGGTTTTCTCGTTGATTTCCTATACCCTATTGCTTTGTTTTGATTTCTATATAGGAAAAAGTAAGAGAGGGAATGGGGCGCTCCGGGTGGCGTGCGCGCGAGCGCTTGGGTCCCACTGCACTCGGGGTCAACTTTCTGCGGCAATATTGTAGCCAAAACTAGAGATCCGAAACACGCCGTTTTACTGCGCAGCTGAATATAGTCCAACCCAAATTACTTGCTGGGTGTGAATTAACGTATTAAAACTTATAAAATTGTTATCTTTATTTATTTATTTTACTTGCAATACCCTCAGGGCCATAAGGCATTAGGGGGGTGGGTGTTAAGTACAATGTTGGATACAGCTTCTCGGAATCTGAAGGGGTTCTGATTGGTGACGATGTTTTCGAGAAGATTATTCCGGTCCACAATTGCGTCAGGAACAAGGGCGTGCTGATGTGCTGTGGAAAAACACTTTGGCCGGGCTATTTTATTGCAATGATCGAGTCTGGAGGAAACATAAGCCTGTGGGAAAAGAAGAGACTGATTTAAAAGTGGTGAATAAAAAACTTTATGCAGAGGGCAGAGACGGGATATTTTTCGACGGGTGAAAAGCAATGGGAGAGAGAGATTTGATTTAATGAGGGAGACACTGGAAAAACTGGAGTAATCGGACTGAACAGAGCGCGCAGCACGGTTTTGAACAGATTCAACGTAGTCTGTTAATGTAGCATGATGAGGGTGCCAGATTGAAGATGCGTATTCTAATTTAGACCGGACTAGGGCAAGATAGAGGAGCCACTTTAGTTGAGAAGGGCCGGATCTGAAATTGCGACGAAGGAAACCCAAGCTTTTGTTTGCGGAACTCACAACTGAATTAATATGGTTTTCCCAGAAGAGGTTTGAAGTTAGAAGAACGCCGAGGTGTTTATACATATCCGTGGGTTGAAGAGGGATGCCATTGAGAAAATGAACAGGAGAGGTTTGAAAAGAGGAACGAGAGAAGCGCATGCATTTACATTTGCTGACGTTAAGCGTCATCTGCCAGTTAGTACACCAGCTCTGAACTAGGTCGAGGTCATTTTGCAGGGTTAAAGAGTCATGAGGGGATGTTATTTTTCGGTAAAGGACACAGTCGTCGGCAAATAGGCACATGGGTGAAGATACCTGAACAGGAAGATCGTTGATGTAGATGAGGAAAAGTAACAGACTTAGCTTCTATTTCATAATGTTGCTATATTAGTCAGGTTATTATCATCATCGTTTGTTTTCCTCGAAGAACCAACAGCAGATTACAGAACCTGTAAGCACATTTATATACAAAATAAAAATCAACGCAACTTGAACGATAAACACTGAAATCGATATAGAAGGGATGGGGAGGGAGGGAGAGGAAGCGGGCAGCTGCAAATATTTTGTGTGCTATTTATAGAAGCAATGTGGTCAGGTAGTGCGCTCCAGTCTTTTATGGACAATGGTAATTGTACAGATTTGATATCTTAGAGCCGAACTTACCGCATTTTTTTTTCAACTCCTTCGCTTCTTTTTTTTTTTCTCGTAACTTGGCCCGGCGGGCTTTTAGTTCCCTGCAACACAAACACGGTGTCTTAAGCGGGTTTCACATGCAGCGATTTTGGCCCTAGAGCGGCGCGATTTCTGCCGTCGCGGCGCTCGTGCCGCAGAATTGCTGGTGCTGGCCAGAGCGCCGCGACGGCAGAAATCGCGCCGCTCTAGGGCCAAAACCGCTGCATGTGAACTAGACTTTACTCGTGCGCATCGCTTCGTCGGATTCGTCGGTATATGGTGTATCGTCGGCACCTCCCGTGAGTTCGTCCCGTAGGGTTTCCGCGGAGTCTAGCAAGCAAAAGTTGTCAAGACGAACCAAGCAAATAGGTAGGCAACGTGTACGCACAATTGAGACTGATGGAACCGGAACACAACATTGTTTCCGTGTACCGGTTTCTGTATACCGGAGCCCAGGATCCCTTTCCGCAGCGCGAGCGTTTGCTATACGTGGTCGGAGATCTCTCTCTCTCTCTTTCCCTTTCTACCTTTCTCTTCATTGCCAGCAAGCTAGTTTAAAAAGAGAAACATTCCTACTCCATATCCTCGCACGGCCCCTTTAAGGTAAAACGAAGAACGATCAAGTGTATTATAGTCAGCGTGACCGCAATGTGGGACATCGCACACGTAGCCGGAATTATGCGTAGCCGAAACCGGAGGCGCTATAGGAAAGACCGGCGAATTACGCAGCTGTCGCCGACGCGCAAAGCCAGCGACACCGGCGAGGAGCAGCGGGAAAGAAAACAGCCCCCAGACTGCGGCGTTCATTAATAACCGGCACGCGCACACGAAGCCAGGCATCGATTAGGAAGCCTGGGAACAAGCTCAGGGCGGTTTCGCGGACGCCGCCGCTGCTGCTGCTCTTGCCGCCGCGCCACTCCGTCTCACGCTGTAGGAGCCACTTTCTATACCAGGGGAAACTCGGGTAGGGCGAAAATTAATTTCCCGTCATTTATTTTAGCCTAGCTGAATTCAATCCCATCGTCAAGCGACAAAGAACGCCCAGAAACGCCGAAAAGACGAAGCCAATTCCCGCTTATCCCTTGCCGCGTGGTGCAAATGAACGGAGGCGACGGCCCAGGCGCTGCACACTCACTATACGGCGGGAAACTGAGGGAGAGGAGGCGATCATAGTGAGCGGGGACGTGAAAGCGCCGGGAAGGATCAGTGGGCGGACGCAAAGCTTGTACGTCTCTACTCACTCTTCGAAAGCATTCGAAAAGTGAGTACAGACGAAGACAGGTACTCAAATCAACCCACTACAGTCATTCTAATAATTCCTTCTCCATCAGTTTCTCGCAGTATGCACATAATCACACTGTTCAGTAAGCATGGTATCGCGCGATGTCAGTGTTTCCTCACGAAATTTCGCTGAGAAATTTCCCGGTCACGACCTACACGAAAGTCGGCCTAGAAACCTAGCAAAATAATGGTTGCCGCCGTAAAATCATCTTTATTTGCATATAATTTTGCGGGGCATTTGCGTATACCTAAAAGATCCCTTAAAAAAAAAAAAAAATAGATGCTTTCCGCAAAACGTTGAAAACTGCAATATTGCGGAAGAGACGATGCCGTCAATACGCATGTGCCAGCTCGGTGTAGTAGCTGTTTCCGAAAGCTTTTGGTACTTACGCAAAGCGGCGATGGAGCAATAATCTGAACGGTTAGACCACGTGGTTTTCTTTTTTTTTTCTTTTTTTTTTAATCAACGCTCGATTAAAAGCTTTTTCTGTCGTGCGATATATATCTTTTTCTCCCCCCGAGTATTTGTTTTTATTCTGCTGAAAAACTGTGAATAGGTCTGGTCGAGCCAAGGTTTGTTAGTTTGTTGCTCAACGCGCCCTGTCACCTCTCTAATGTATGACGAAATTAACTGAATTTGAAGAGTGACCTATGCAACCGTTGCTTTATACAGAACTTTCAGCTCTTCATAATTTTGACGAGGATTATACTGTTCGGTCGAATAGTTATACCTGCTTGCAGGTAGAGAACTCATTGCTAACACGTTCTCCCACGTGGGTATACGTAACGTGCAGGGAAACACGCGAATTTCTCTCCGAGAAACCGCTGGATGAAATACGCCGCGCGACAATGTGAGCACACATACGACATCGGGCTTTTTTGCATTTTATTTCAAAAAGGTACCAGAGGATATCATCTCTTTTTTTTTCGTTTATTTTAGTGTCACATATCAGCCATTCTTTTCACACAAATAGTTTCGACGACACCCCACTGATTCCAGGAGAAAAAAACACACAACAAAAACAGCAATCGCACGAATTCGCGCTAACCGTGTTGCGCAGTGTTTACGTGCCAATTAGGAATTATAATCAAGGACGTGTTGATATAACGCACAATCGCAGGAGGAGGATGCATACACCGGGCTTTGTCGAGAGACGCAACGCGCGTCAACTTTTTGCAGGAGATCTACAACATCAAGAGTATAGGATAATCCAGTATTAGATCCCAGATTTGACTCGTCGCATCTGCTGATCCTGAGGCGGTCCACATCCTCAACCCAGACTCGGACGCTACTCATAAGTAATGAGGTTACGTGTAATAGATTAATTTTCAGAGGAATATGTAATCCTTCGATCATATTTATTAGGAAGTAATCGCACCAGTAATCCGATTACTTTTGGAAGTACTAAAACTAGTAGTAACCGTTACTTTTCTACCCTCCCCCTTCTAAAGGCGCCCTGCGTAACATTTCTTAAGAGGAATCCTCGAACTAAGTCTCCCGCAGGAGGATGGTTTAGCAGATTTGGTGAAATACGATAAGTGGTTTAAGGTTAGGGGATTCTAACCCAATGACGAACGGTACGGTATATCCACCGTTTTCAAAACCGGCATAAACATATGTCGTTTTACAAATCTGATGTAATCGGAAAATTTATGAAGTAACTGCCAACAGACCGATCTCACCAAGCGTTCGGCGCACGCGTGACGCCGTCATAACTTGAGTTCACAGGGAGTGCACGAGACTGTTCGTGCCCAGCACGAGCAGAGCTCCAGCGAGGTTGTCTGATGCGCAGAATGACTATTCAAAATCCCACGATGCGGTGGCGTACAGCCAAACTGGCTGGTGACATCTGTCTAATCCTTTTCTTTTTCAGGCAATCTAATCAAAAACGTTTTAACAGTAATTGTAATCGATTACTTTTTTTCAAGTAACGTGTACAAGACCAAGCGTTGGAACGGTATAGCCACGTGCTCACCAAACCGATATACGCCCGCTCCCAAGGCCACGTGAGAACACGACGGGACCCGATTGGCCCGGCCATCTCGTTCCCCGCTGTCCGCGAGGTGGAATATATGGATCATTTCCTCGGTCGCTTGTTTCCATTAGGCCAGTTGGGACGAAGGACGCGGCCGCGCTTCCTTTGAGGCCGTCCCCGGCGCTCTGCCGCACTCTCGAGACGCACACGTCTTCATCAGCTGGTGGAGCACAAACGGCACAAAGAATTGCGGGAGAGAAGAACAAGAGAGGGAGAGAAGGAAAGGACTCCTTGGACCCCGTTCACCTCTGACAATGTGGTGAAAGCTATATACGCGGTCGCTGGACCAGACAAACGTCCATCTTTCGCCACGTGACCGTGGTCCCCACCATACCCACGCGCAGAGAATGGGGTCACGTGATGGAAAAAAAGACGGTTACGTGGTCTGACGGGCGCGTAGCTCTTACCGCATTGTCAGCTTAGGGGTGAACGGAGTGCAGAATCCGCTTCACTTTAGGACGGACCGCAGAAGACGCAACGAGCCCATCGAAGCCAAACCCCATGCCATGGCACGACCTTCGGGAAGGACGCAACGGCGTGCGGAGGTCCCGGTCACGTGACACGCGTCACAGCGCAGGATTGGCTAGGAAAGGCTAGCAGCCTCCGATACGGTTCATCATCACGGGGCCTTAGTGGCAAGGAACGGCAGGCTCGGCGGCCGTCTATTCATTAACGGCGTTCCAATGGGTCTTTTCAGACCACTCTGCCTCCATCTTCTTCATCTCGGGTCCTCCTCCACCTTCATCGTCGGCTCATGCCCGCGTACACGGCCACCATGTTTTTTTTTTTTTGTTCTTCCCTTTTGTTCTTTCTTTCTTTTTTTCCTGGTTTCTTTTATTTGGTGTTTGGGAGACAGGCCGGCGAGTGTTGGTGGATGCCCGACGTAATAGAGCCATTCAGCGGGAGAATGCGGGTCCTTGGACAAGAGGATGCGGCACCGCTGGCACGCAACCAGCCGGGGTCCGCTTTCTTTGGCGAGCGTCCTTCTCGACACCGGACCCGGAGCTACCTCGTGAAATGCGACGAATAAGGTCCACGAGTCGAGTGGTACAGCAGCCCGCCGGCTCAGACCCATACAGTCCGATGCGTAAAATCTCATTCGAGTGTTTTGGTATATCATTCCGATGACTCCGATAACGATACCCGCCGTCTCTGTGCATACAACGATCGCTATCCGTGATATCGGAGGTATCTGAACGATCAACCATAAGTCTATTAACGCGGAATGTCCTATTCTTATTGTGATCGTCTCCATGACAATAAGCGTATAAAATAAAAATAAAACCCTTTACACGGTTGCTAAACTTAGCGAACTTACGTTCAGTGGGCCGACCTTTCGCTAGTATGAATGTCTACGTTTAACTTTTTACAGGCTTAGGTGGTGACTCGGTGGTGCTAAGTAAACCGTTTTGGCGTTCAAGTGGGAATTCCGAAAGTAATCTATATGGGAATATTCCAAATCACCTTATTTACCAGACGCAAAAACAAACGGCCTTACAAAAAAAAAATAATAATGCACGTTATTTGTTTGCTTGAAATCAAACTCAGTATTCCTCCGAGTTTTTGAACGCAAGTGTAAGCGAGAGCCATATAAAAAAAAAAAAACAGTGTTGTACACAATGGCGTTCCAAGGAACGACGCTCCTGGAACCTGTTCCTTATAGGAGGAACGCCGCCGTTCCATCTTGCATTGGTGGAACTGGAACGCGAATTAGATATGTTTTCAAGAAAACGGCAAAAAAAAAAAGGCTTTTTTTTTTGTTTTGTTATTGGTAGTTTTACCCGAATTTAGTAGGCATTTAGGATTTCGATGATCGACAATTTCGACATCCGACTTGAAGAAATTGTGAAGTGTCCGAGAGATAGTCGAAAGCAAAGAACAGGAAAGCATCGTGGCGACTCGACACGCACTTCAATGTGAATATTTTCACGCGCTTACTTTTCTTTTTAATCTGCGGATTATGAAGCACATGCTTTTATTAAACTGCGCACAGATAACGTTAATGTAACGACACATTCTAACTTTAGACGAGTAACAGGAACGCGTTCCTTTCGAACGACTGCGACTTGTAAGCGGGACTCGTTCGAAGACAAACTGAGAAGGAACGAGGAACGAGCTTTCGTTCCTGTTTTGGAGGAACGCTTACAACATTGGACAAAACCTAACATAAGATGTACAACCAAAATCTCCTTCTCAATTCTACGTGCATAAAACGATGCTATATTAATTTATGGATAAACACAAACACGAGTCCAATAGTGGCACAGTACGAGGCAACGTATCGGCACACAAAGAAAGCTTACACAATGCAAATTTCATTTTCACTCACCAAAAAAAAAAAAAAAAAAGTTACAATTACGTCATGGGCATGATAACTATATAAAAAACCATCCTTCGACGTAATCCAAAAGAAGAAGAAGAAAAAAAGGACCCACATTACCAGGACTTGGGACCGCCGGAATACACCTCGCAAGTAACGCTGAAAACGGCTACGGAGCTTTATAGTTTTGCGACTGGCTAAAGACACAACAGAAGCTCCGCCTCCAACACATCCTCGTTGCCTTTTACCGGTCTTGGCTGCGCGTGAGACAAGCTGTTATCAAAGGTAAAAATTAAAGGGGCCCTGCAATCATATTTAAGCACCTACCTTTTTTGCGGTTTTCACGTCTCTCGGGGTTCGGGCAAGCCAGCGGGCACGGAGAGACTAACTAAATATCAGTAGGTCATATTTTAACCGGACGACGCGGAAACCTCCTCCACCTACGAGGGCGACCCGCGTCGCCGAAAGCGCGCAATATGTGACGTCTTTGGACCTGGGCTTACTACTGGTCAGAGCCGCTAAAAGCTTTTCTTTTTTAGTCGAAATACAAAATATAAGTGTCGCGAACCGTTTCAATTATGTATGAAAGTAGTTCTTGTTCGGTATTTTAGATCAGAAAAGAAACAAATGCAGTTTATAAAGTACGTAAACAAGAAATGAACCGTCGACATACCCGCCACCAAGTGGCGGAAAAAACGGCGCATACTAGAAAAGGCTAGTGGGATAAGCCGCCAACGAACGGCGAGCGTAGAAAGGTCCCGGATGCACGCGGCGGCGCTGCGGTCGTATACCGGCTCGAGGATCCGACCGGTTCCGAGCGTTCCGAAGGCTTTCGGCGCGGGCTTGGCTGGCGATTTGGCCACTTGGCGGTATGGCAGCGCGAAGTGGCTCCTGTTCTGAACTGATATTTACCCCGTGTTTGCTATCGTTTGTGGCCAATGAAGTGTTATGTCGGATTAGTCTTTAATCGCGCAGCAAATGCAATGCGAGCCGCCCTGGCTGCCCGCTTCATTCAACCTATCCAACACGTGCTTTAGTGGCGCCCTCTCGAGCCGTCGACACGGAGTGCGGCAGCCGTGAGCACTCGGGAACTTGTACCGACATTGAAAAGGAACGAGAAACAAGCTTTCGTCTTCATTTCGGAGAAACGTGTACAACACTGCCCCACTGCAAATCGGACAGTTGCTGCAAATCGGACAGTTGTGTCTGTCTTTGACAGTCCCGCTACTCTCGAAACAGTCCAGGGTCCCTTTTCAATTTGAAGAGTAAGTAGCTAGCGCGCTCACTAACGGCAAATCTCGTCGTCGTGGCCCGGAATCATCCGAGTGCTTCGAGTGTCAGCACTCTACGCCGCGCGTTCGTGTCAGAGCGCATCGTGGGATCAAATAAGAGACTGTGTGCAGACAGTGCCTGAGGTCCTCCTTGTATAACGGTCACGTTGGTCATACGAAAACAGTCTGCAAAACTGTCTGCAGATAAGTGTGTCATAATGTCTGGAGCGAACACTGTCTCTTGTATCCTGTAGGAACAGTGGGACTTCGGCTCCGGGCATGTCTGCGGACTGTCTCTCGTATGATGTGTGACTGCGACAAAAATGGGAAAGATTAAACGTGCTCTCGAACAAAAAGAAAAGAGTTTAATGATGAGTTTTTAGTTGATATCGCTCTCCGGATTCAATTTAAAAGAGTAAAGCAGCCGGGTCTCAGACGTGCACGGCACGGATTCCCGAGTAAACAAACTATTAGCAACCAATATCTTGATTATTTTTTTCGTTGGATACTTCTACGGGTCACCTGATCACTCGTATAACTATTTCTGCTGACTTTACTGCTTAATCTGTAAGGAGCAGGACGACAAGTCAGGGTGATTACGCGACCTAGCGGTGCAAATGACCCCTTCGTTGCGTGGAGGTTACCTTCCCTTTTTTTAGTTCAATAGATCGAAAGGCAATTTCGACGGCATTTAAAGATGTCTCCGAGCAAAGTAATCCCCTTGTTGTTGTTGTTGTTGATTTGTTTTTTGTACTGCTGCAAATATTATATTTGCGAGAGACACCTGGCAAAGCGAACAGCACCGTCTGCGCCACCGAAAGAAACACCAGGAACTCAAGGTACAATCGCGGCTGTACCAGACGAAAGAGGCGACGACGAGCAATTGCGCTACCCTCTAGCTCTCTTCAGTGTCATGGGAGGGTAAGAAGGAGCGCAGAGGGTTTCGCGCGTGGCCTGTTGGGATTTTCGCAAAGAGGTTATTCCGCTCCTTTTTCTCGTGTCCCTCTCCTTCCTTGACCCGTTGTGTACTGCGTTCATCACTCCTCTTTTTCAACTGTTAAACCTCCTCAACCGCACCCTCGAAACACTGCGAAGTCTCCACAGACCGCACACTTCATGTTCTTGGGCATCTACGGCTTCGTTATCACGACGTGTTGGTGTAGTCCTAGTCAGAAGTGTTCAAAACTTTACTAATCGGTAACATTCATTATCAAATAAGACGCGAAAGAAGAAAAAAATATTTCAGAGCCGAGGGAAGACACATACGACAGGGGAGCGCACACCTACTGCCGTGTCTCGCTTTGGCCCTTTTTTATTAATTTGTGTTTTGCTGCGTTTGGTAATAACTACAGTTGCGCGAATAGTGGTTAGAATCAAATAGAGCTGGGTCATTCTTAGCTATTAGAGTGCGAAGAAAAACCACGACAACCGGCTCTCTTGACAGTCTTGAAACTAGGAATGGGTCCCACACGCATATAAATAACACACTTCCTTATTTACTAGCAAAATTTCGAAATTGGTTTCCTTCATTTTATTTTACGTTAAACGACTTAAAATGCATTCGTCAATGGGTTCACGAGCGTTTCTCAGCCTCTTGCATCCCATCTGTTTCTCTCTCTCACTGACCCACTGGCTCACTCACTCGCTCTCCTCTCTGAGACACGCACAAACAGAAGACGGTTATGGGAACTTCCTACGCACGCCGGTGACTGAGCGACCGCGTGCGTAATGGTGCCACTCCGACGGACGCGTAGCCTCGTCGGGAATGTCAAGGTCACGCACGGCCGCGGAAGTCCCTTCGTCAGCTTTCGAATTATAATTGAAGTGCCCCTCTCGCCCCGCCGCTTCCCCCTTTCAAGCGTCGGGGAACCAGGCCGGAAATAGTTGGCGACGTATAGTGGTAATACGACCGAGGCGGCCGGGCAGCGCACTTCAGACTTCCGGATAACTTCATCGGAATGTTTTTACCACAACGCGATGGCGCCGGCATTCGTACACCATCACCGCTAATCGAATGACCACCGACTAATTAATTTTTTAATTAGTTTCATGATTAAGGGCACTTCGTAGGTTCTGCACTGCGGGCGCTTGCTCAGTCCGAGCTCGAAGTGAAGGCTCCCTCTCGCTCAAGGGGTGTCCAAACAGGACACTACAAAACGCACGACTCCGACAAATCGTGAAAATTGAAGCGGGCGCGAAGCGGGCGCGTCCGCTTCCATTTTCACGATTTGTCGGAGTCGTGCGTTTTGTAGTGTCCTGTTTGGACACCCCTTAACAGTGCAAAGCTCTTGCATACGGGCTCAGGGTCGTCCCCCGGAAATATTTTGTCTTCGTAACCACATTTTGGCTTTCTTTTTCCTACGCGGAACCAAAGCGGAGCGAGAAAGATGGCCCCGCTATTGGGAAACTCGCCTCTTGTTCCGCATTTTCGCCTCTTTCCTTCGCTGTTGTTGTTATACACGTCATTATGTGTATAAGGTGTTAGACGTGTTATTAGACGCACGCAAACTCACTGACTGATACATACACTCACTCACACTAACTTACTCACACACCCATTCATACAAACACTCGCTCCCTCGCTCACTCACTACCACAAACTAACACAGACATATTCAGTCACACACACACTCTTTCGCACAAACACACGCTTGCTTACTCACACTCACTCACTTTCACACACGCTCACTCATACACTAATACATACACAGACTCACACATTAGTAGGCCGCGTGCTATATTGAATCTAGGCGCTGTCTCGTCCGAGGCCCCCTAAAGAGCAGGCGACAAAGTTCGAGAACCGAAGTACGGCCAAAAAAGTGGCACGGGGCCAAGGGCCACCCTGCTCGACCGTCCCACCGTCGGCCGACCCTTTCCGGTCGAATTGTCGGAAGTTGCAATTCGGGGCCGGCCGTTTACGTCCCCAGAAAATCCGGCGCTGGACGACGCCCGCGCAGCGGCGGCGTCATCGAACGGGGGCCACCGAAGAGGAGACGGCCGCCACGTCAGTGTTTCTTCCATTGAGCAATTAGGCCCCCACGACGCCGTTGCGTCCGACCTGGCGTTACCGCCGTCTTCCCGGAAAAAGGCGCTTGCCGCTCCTGAGCGCAGTAAACCGGCAAAGAAACACTAGCCGTGGTGTACCGCTACAGCGCCACTCAGAACTCTGGGTCAATAAGAACGAGGCGACAGCGGCAGCAAAG
The DNA here is from genome assembly GCF_016920785.2 of Ixodes scapularis. Taxonomy (NCBI): domain Eukaryota; kingdom Metazoa; phylum Arthropoda; class Arachnida; order Ixodida; family Ixodidae; genus Ixodes; species Ixodes scapularis. Next base: position 126,108 of record NW_024610158.1, read on the forward strand.
TTGCCGCCGCACACAATTCTTCGCCGACGGCCAAAATGACGCGGGTGAAATTAAAAAAAAAAAAAAGGAAGGTCTAAGTTTTTAAAGTTTTCACTCGCGTGTCTCTGTACATCTGTGTGTTTCTGAAATGAAGCTCATATTGAGGGTGTAGGAAATTCGCCGAGCAGGAGAGACACTTATTTTAAGATGGTCTATAATTCGAATATTTTCCCGACATATTCAAGAAATTATAATTTCCAACAAAAAACAAAAAGTTGATGCTATTTTTTTTATTTTAATATTTATTTTACAATATAGCACTTTATATTTTTTTACGGGGGCTAAAGAGGCACATTGTCTGAGCTACTCTGAATGCGAAGAGCCATTCTGCCTCTAGATCCACGAAGCTTCACATTGTGAATGGAGACCTCAGGCGACCTTAGAAAGAGCAAGGGATTTTTCAGCCCCGGTTGGAATTTGTAATTCGGTATTGCATTCATAACCCTAGTCGGATACAAGTTAAGGATGCGACAAATAAACACCAGCACGTAGCAGTCGCGGCATCGAATCGCTCCACGGCGGACCAAGCAGAAAAAGGATCGACTTGTGCGAGGGTCAGCGCGACCGCAACTCGGCGTAGCGGATTATTTCCGCATCGCGGAGGAACAGTGGCTGGCGGTAATAAGGATGTGGGTGGAGCTTCTTCGCTCTTTCTGGCGTGAGTTGAAATGTGGTAGCGCTAGGTGGCGCCAGGACACAAATAGCCCCTAAACTCTTCCGGTCTGAACTAGACAGCGGGTTTTGTAGTATCCGCGAGATCAATCTAAACGCTATCTTCGGGAAATTGTCGCTTATCACAATGTCGTACGTAACTTCACTCTTGTGGTGAAAGAATGACGCGCACAAAGATACGCGGACCGGAAGTGCGCCGGGGGTACCAGATGGATGGCGCCACAGAGTTTGTTGCGAAATATTAATAAAAAGAGGAGCCCGGTGCTCCCTAACCCCCAACAACTTAAAAAAAAAAAAGCTGCAGAAAGAAGCTTTTTTTTATATATTTATCTGACCCTCGCGATGCCTCAACGAAGTTCCCCTACCTTTGCGATTACGAGACACTCGGATTACGACAAAGCGGCACGACCGCTCCCCAGACCGCCAACACGACGCCATCTGTATCCAACGCGCTTTTGCCGGGTGAATCACCGACGCGGTGAGAAAGAGAAAGCGCATCGCGCACTGTCTTCAATCTGGTGAACTCAAGAACCAATCAAAACAAGAGGTAAGGTGAAACTTCGATTCATCTTAAGCCCAGACGCAGCCGACGTTACGAGCTGATAGCATCAACCATACAGCGTCAAAAACGCACCAACATGGGGTTCGCAATGTTTTTGTACATGTTCAATCATCGCCCAACCAAGCACGTACAGAGAAGACCAAATAACTTGCGCTTTTGTCACTCTTTGATTGGTCTGATCCCATCAGCTCGTAGCATCGGCTGAGTTTGGACTTGAGGTGGAACAGTGCTAAACGTGAGAATGTTTCAGCTATGGCGCGCAAGCTATAGATTCCGAGTCAACTGCCAAACGACAGCAAGAGACGACTTCATAACACGCGTGGGTTTTCAAACTCGAGATATGCGCATTTGCGAATAAAATAGGAGGAAAAACAACCCCGCCGCTTCCTGCAGCGTGACCTCATACATTTCGATGCCCGCTTTGAAAGTGTCGAGTTTACTTCCTCGGAGGGCGCAGTGCGGCTAGACGACAAACTGGAGTTGATTCTTTCGAGGTTAGCCTTAGAGCACCACGTCAAAAGGTTTTCTGACACCAGATTCAACTTTTTTTTTTTGTGTTTGATGTCGTCACTGGGTGCGAGCAAACTATGCAGACATTGCATACGGTGCATTAAGCTGAGAATGGGGATCGCTAAAGGCCCTGTCACACTGAGGCAGAAGTTGGACAACTCTATCCGGCAACACGGGGAAAACGTGTTTCCGGCGACCCTGTCACATCGTAGAAGTTGGACAACTCTATCCGGCAACACGGGGAAAACGTGTTTCCGGCGACCCTGTCACATCGTGGTAAAAAAAAAAAAAAAAAAAAAAAACAGTCGGGCAACATGTTGCTGTCGCCGGCAACCGTGTTGGCCGATTTGTGGTTCGACCACCCTGTCACACCGCGCTGAGGGCGGGGCCAACACGGGGAACACTCCGCCATATTGATTGTTCACCTTCGTTCGTGTGCGGCGCCGCGTCGCTGGAAATGAAACTCTGCAAAGTACTAGTGCATTCGAAGGGCTGGAAATTACCACGGGACGACATCAACCAGTGACGGTGATTAGAAAACTTGACAAGGGGAGTATTTTCTACCCTTTATTTTATCAAAATGTTCTTCATTCGCTGACAAAGCAGATAGCCCTAACAGAGGAAAGTGAGGTCGCTGATATATATTCGGGATTTACGTCACCGCATGAAGTATTTCTATCCGTTTCTTTCTTTCGTGCAATTCCTATTTCTACAGTAAAATTGAGTTAGCACCGGCAGTACCCCAAAGCGCCTTTTGTAGCATGGTGTTAAGCTGAACTGATATAGTGTTTAAACACTGCGACACCTACACGATCGGCCTTGGTAATAATTGGTGGAACAAATATATTTCAGTGCTGTCTATTTGCCCACCGCCTGCCATGTGATCGCTTCATTCCAAAAAACACCCGGGGTATTTTTGAAACATTTCAGGTGTCTGGTAGCGGCTGTTTCCAAGTGCCAAGTTCCAAGCGTCAACAATCATTATCAGAGCGGTCGTTTTAAAGCTTCCATTTTCTTCCTGGATTATTTTAATTATATTTCATCAGCAGATGAATAGGCATGCCATTTTCTTTCAGTGGCAGTAATGCGAGCTGGTCTCTCGGCAGTTCTAATTTGAACACCAGTCTGAAGGTTCCCGACCAGCTAGCTGTGACCATTTCGATAATATATTTAATTACCCAGTAATAAGATTCGTTAAATTATTTTAGCTGCACGCCAGCCCTAATTATTGTTTAATAATATTTTCCAAGCCTTTATTTGAGTATATAAGCTCTTAAAAAGATTTTAATAGGGTAATAGCTCTGCCATTGAAGCTGTCAGTGTTATCGTGTTGCCGGCCAGAAATTCGCTCAGCCAGCGACCAGGGCCACACAGGTTGTCCAACACAAGTTGCTGCTGTTTTTGTTGCCGAAAGCAGTCACACCGAGGCAACATTTTCGTTGTTGTGCATGTTGTGCTGCTGTTGCCGCGATGCGACAGGGTTGTCGGACAACACGGGAAGCAAGTTGCCCGACTGTTAGACGACATGTTGTGTTGCTGTTGCCGTCGTGTTGCTTCAATGTGACAGGGCCTTAAAAGACGACAGAAACACAGAAAAGCCTCGACACATCGTTGTGTTTGTGTCGTGTCGTCCTTCAGAAAAGCCCCGTCTCGGTTAAATGCACCGTCTTTAACCTCACAAACTAACTTGCAACCTCTCTTTTTTTTTTTTTTTTCGTATCAACAGTAAGGATTTTGATTCATTAATTTTAGACCATTCCGAAGATATGTGGCTCCCCCACCGTCTGCATGCCGCGTTGTGACGTTGCGATAAATGGCACGTGAGATTAGCAAGGAAACAAATGTTGACGATGGTTTAGCATTTCATCATTTCAGAACGCAGAGATGGCAAATTAAAGCAAAACAGAGTATGTACCAAAAGCGGCCATTTAAACTTGTTTAGAAGACATTAAACAGTCATTACGGCCAGTACTGTCCCCTACTGGCGGCGTGAGCGATCGAAAGCGTCGCTGTGATCGGTCTTCCACGATAGGCCGGAGGCTGACTATGACGTCAGCAAAGGATTTCCCATCAACGGAAATAAGAGGAATGGAAGAACTTCGATTTGGCGGTGTTGGCAGTGTTGGTTTGAGGGTGCTATGATTTCAAGCTTCCACAATGCTATTTACAAACACGTTCAAACTTGTAACTCACAAGGTAATCACGTCTCGAAAGGTAACCATTGGAGGGCGCCACCAAAACATCTCGCCGCTAATATCGTAGTAGAATTAGTGCAATGTGACTTCAGTTCACGTGAAATCAATTCCCTCGGTAAATTCAGTCGGGAAACTTAGTTGGTTCACAGGTCACCTGAGGTTAGGTTACGTGACTTGAATTTCCCCACGCTAAATTCCGCGGGCAAACTGAAGTGGTGTGCAGATCACGTGACGTCGATTTCCCGCTGAATTTAATCGGGGAAGTGCACGGGCAAAAGTTTAGGATTATCTCAATGTCATCTAGGGCAACACAACTATTTTCCCCCGTAAATTGTTATTGATAAAATAAAAATAAAAAAGTAACTTCCCGTTTTGGAAGACCGATAAAAAAGAAAAACTTCACCTTATTTTTACCTCCATACCGAACCAAGAATTAAAAAAAATCAAAAATAAACACGAAGCAGCGCATTGCAAAATTCACGCGAAGCGTGAATCTCGATGCGATACAGTATACCTGCAGAACAAAATAAAAGCTGAGAAGCGCAATGACCTCATTCGGCAAAAGTTGCTTTCGAAATGGCAGGTGACGTATAGCGAACTCGAAGGCCCCTCCGCTACAGGTGAAAGGGATCTAGAAATTCCCCCGACCCACGACTTCTGAGACATCGCTGGTGTTCGCTCGACAGCCAGAACAGATATTCCAGCTATAATAACGCGCCCAGGAAAGCGATCGATCCAAACGCTCGGAGGCGCGCCGACTTTTTGCTTCTTACATGAAATGGGCAATGAAACCGAAATTATCGGAATAATAGCACAGAGGTGCTGGCACCATGAACTCAATACATATACTATTACGCTTTCGATAAATACTATTCACGAAATCGTCCGTGCGTTCACTTTCCCCCAGAGCAGTCGGTGACACAATGCGGAGAGGAAGTCGATCGCCTCTTGCGCGGGAGTTGCAGTGACGTCAGAACGACGCCGAGCTCTCATTGGCTTACTAGAATGGAAAGTTGGGCGAGTTGGTATGAATTCATTTTGAAAAACAGCGCGAATACCACACGGACAAGAAGGAGGAACACACAGGACGAGGCGCTGACTATCAACTGTCTATTCAGAACACATACATAGAAATTCACGCGAGGTCGGCTTCTTCTTTTTTCTCTTCCAGTCATTCGCCATTAAGCACGCAACATATCAAATTAAAACACACGAGTACATTAAAACACACCAGCACAGGTATAAGTCATCGCGTCTTCCTCTTTTCTTCTTTCTTGGATCTTCAATCTTCAATTCTCAGGTCAACCCATGTCCAAAAAAATTACCTCACTGTCCACTAGGTTAGTGGATGGTTGGCTCACGCACCCGGGTTTTCGTTTAGCTATATGATGAGCTTCTACTAGCTCCCTCGGTAGCTGATCTTTGTGTTTAAACAGCACTTTTGTGTCACTAAAATTTGGCTCACATCCACAATCACGGCAGTGGACAGCTAAATGGGAGTACGCGTTACCTTTTAATGAACTGTGGTGTTCGCGTAGACGAATGTTGAGGCAACGACCCGTCTGACCTATATATGAGTGACCGCATGAGAACGGTATTTCATATACGGTCCCCTGTGCACAGGACACGAACTTCATGCCATGCTTGACGCAACATCCAAACAGTTCTGGCTTACTTTTCCTGTCAGCACGCTTGTTAACCACGTTTATAATTCTGCTCAGTTTGTTACGCGCTGAAAAAATTACATTGACCCCATACCTCGAACCGACTCCCTTTAACCCGTGTGAAAGACGATGGATGTAAGGTATAACGGCGACATTCTTTTTGTCTATCTTGGCTTTTTCTTTTTCAAGTTTACTGGAATCATTCTTGATATACCGAGTCACCTTATCGCAGGCTGAAGTAATAATTGAGTCGGGATAATTAGATTCTCTGAGTCTAGCGACCTGTACTGAGAAGCTTTCTTTCATCTTATGAAAACAGGTTTTTGTCAACGCTGACTGTAAGCAGGAATACGTAATACCGTTTTTTACGAGCTTTGAGTGTGCTGAACGATAGTCTAGTAGTTTCTTCGTGGATCTGGGGTGGTGCATCCAACATACGTGATCTTCTTTCACGTCAATTTGGATGTCTAAAAACTGGATTTTGTGCTCCTTAGGAGTCTCGGAAGTGAAGCGGAGTCCTAACCCTTCCTCCGCGAACGTCTTTAACACTTCGCTCATTGTTCTACTAAATTTGTTTTTTTCTACGAAAACCAGGTAATCATCTACATATCTGACAACCTTTTTGGTGTTGTTCGCCAGCCTGTGCTCAAGGGCCCTATCAACTTTACCTAAAAAAAATACTGCTCAGCATAGGGGCCACTCTTGAACCTATACATACACCTGACTTTTGTACATAAACGTTGTCCTGCCAATCGATAAACGTGGATTTTAGATACATAGACAAAAGCTCTAGGAACCCTTCAACTGAGACTCCACTTTTGGTCCTAAACCTCGTTTCATCGTTGAGTTCAAAAATACATTCTTTTACGCTCTTCATGAGCTCATGATGGGGCATAGAGTAATATAACTCTTCCACATCTATGCTAAATGCGCTACATTTTTCTGGGTTGTTGTCTTTTAAGAATTTTATAACAGACGTCGAGTTTGGAATGTTAAAAGGGTCATCAATCTGCAGTGAGTTGAGGTGGACTTGCAGATATCCTGAAACTGCCCTGAGCCAGGAATCTCGCTCCGACACTACTGTGCGGAATGGTATTTCTGGTTTATGCGTCTTTGCAGTAAAAAATACCTCTAACATAAGGTTTTTCTCTTTCTTGGCTTCAGCTAAGACCCTTTCCAGGTTTAAGCTACCTAGAAGCTGCAAGGCTTTAGCTTTAACCTTTTGTGGCTGTTCCTTGACCTGCCTAAAGTTCTTTTGTACAGCTGCGTTAGCCTCCTCATCAAAATTACCTTCCGGCAGAATAACAAAAAAGCCCTATTTGTCGGACAACAGAATACGCAACCCATTACTTGTCAGATAACTGATAACAGGCTCTAAATTTCTGCTTCTAGGGGGCTTCCCTTCATTTTTTGACAAAATCCCCACGCACTCCTCGATGCATCTGGGCCTTTGTTCCTCCGCGACCCGCCGTGACACAGACCGTGATAAAACCAGTTTATCTACCCGGTCCAACCCTGGCTCAAAGCAAAACTTCGGTCCTTTTTTTAAGAGATCTTGGTGGACCTCTGGAACCGACTGCTCTCCAAGGATCAATATCTTGCCTTCTTTACATGGCGTCTTCTTCTTGGGAGGTAGCGTGAGGCGGACTGTATGCCAAAGGAACTCCGTGGTCTGGACGGAGATCTTAGTCCATTCTTGATACAGGCGGAAATCTCGAGGATGCCGTGCGTTGTTGGTACATGCCACCCGAAGACAGTCTTTGAAGAAGCGAACTTGATGCCACCACTCGGATCTTAAAACTCGGCACATTCTCCTCGAATGACCCGGCGACGGAACCAACCAACCGGAGACAGCTTGTAATTCTGGTGGGCACATAGACATTTTTGCGTACCACGATGCCGCCCTGGCCTTGCACACGTATACGGCGATTAAAGCAGATAGCCATGAAGGGTCCGAAAGAAGGTGAGGAGAACATAGAAAAGAGCCCTTTGTAGTAGAAATGAAGCTTACTAGAATGGAAAGTTGGGCGAGTTGGTATGAATTCATTTTGAAAAACAGCGCGAATACCACACGGACAAGAAGGAGGAACACACAGGACGAGGCGCTGACTATCAACTGTCTATTCAGAACACATACATAGAAATTCACGCGAGGTCGGCTTCTTCTTTTTTCTCTTCCAGTCATTCGCCATTAAGCACGCAACATATCAAATTAAAACACACGAGTACATTAAAACACACCAGCACAGGTATAAGTCATCGCGTCTTCCTCTTTTCTTCTTTCTTGGATCTTCAATCTTCAATTCTCAGGTCAACCCATGTCCAAAAAAATTACCTCACTGTCCACTAGGTTAGTGGATGGTTGGCTCACGCACCCGGGTTTTCGTTTAGCTATATGATGAGCTTCTACTAGCTCCCTCGGTAGCTGATCTTTGTGTTTAAACAGCACTTTTGTGTCACTAAAATTTGGCTCACATCCACAATCACGGCAGTGGACAGCTAAATGGGAGTACGCGTTACCTTTTAATGAACTGTGGTGTTCGCGTAGACGAATGTTGAGGCAACGACCCGTCTGACCTATATATGAGTGACCGCATGAGAACGGTATTTCATATACGGTCCCCTGTGCACAGGACACGAACTTCATGCCATGCTTGAAGTTTTTCAAAATGAATTCATACCAACTCGCCCAACTTTCCATTCTAGTAAGCTTCATTTCTACTACAAAGGGCTCTTTTCTATGTTCTCCTCACCTTCTTTCGGACCCTTCATGGCTATCTGCTTTAATCGCCGTATACGTGTGCAAGGCCAGGGCGGCATCGTGGTACGCAAAAATGTCTATGTGCCCACCAGAATTACAAGCTGTCTCCGGTTGGTTGGTTCCGTCGCCGGGTCATTCGAGGAGAATGTGCCGAGTTTTAAGATCCGAGTGGTGGCATCAAGTTCGCTTCTTCAAAGACTGTCTTCGGGTGGCATGTACCAACAACGCACGGCATCCTCGAGATTTCCGCCTGTATCAAGAATGGACTAAGATCTCCGTCCAGACCACGGAGTTCCTTTGGCATACAGTCCGCCTCACGCTACCTCCCAAGAAGAAGACGCCATGTAAAGAAGGCAAGATATTGATCCTTGGAGAGCAGTCGGTTCCAGAGGTCCACCAAGATCTCTTAAAAAAAGGACCGAAGTTTTGCTTTGAGCCAGGGTTGGACCGGGTAGATAAACTGGTTTTATCACGGTCTGTGTCACGGCGGGTCGCGGAGGAACAAAGGCCCAGATGCATCGAGGAGTGCGTGGGGATTTTGTCAAAAAACGAAGGGAAGCCCCCTAGAAGCAGAAATTTAGAGCCTGTTATCAGTTATCTGACAAGTAATGGGTTGCGTATTCTGTTGTCCGACAAAGAGGGCTTTTTTGTTATTCTGCCGGAAGGTAATTTTGATGAGAAGGCTAACGCAGCTGTACAAAAGAACTTTAGGCAGGTCAAGGAACAGCCACAAAAGGTTAAAGCTAAAGCCTTGCAGCTTCTAGGTAGCTTAAACCTGGAAAGGGTCTTAGCTGAAGCCAAGAAAGAGAAAAACCTTATGTTAGAGGTATTTTTTACTGCAAAGACGCATAAACCAGAAATACCATTCCGCACAGTAGTGTCGGAGCGAGATTCCTGGCTCAGGGCAGTTTCAGGATATCTGCAAGTCCACCTCAACTCACTGCAGATTGATGACCCTTTTAACATTCCAAACTCGACGTCTGTTATAAAATTCTTAAAAGACAACAACCCAGAAAAATGTAGCGCATTTAGCATAGATGTGGAAGAGTTATATTACTCTATGCCCCATCATGAGCTCATGAAGAGCGTAAAAGAATGTATTTTTGAACTCAACGATGAAACGAGGTTTAGGACCAAAAGTGGAGTCTCAGTTGAAGGGTTCCTAGAGCTTTTGTCTATGTATCTAAAATCCACGTTTATCGATTGGCAGGACAACGTTTATGTACAAAAGTCAGGTGTATGTATAGGTTCAAGAGTGGCCCCTATGCTGAGCAGTATTTTTTTTAGGTAAAGTTGATAGGGCCCTTGAGCACAGGCTGGCGAACAACACCAAAAAGGTTGTCAGATATGTAGATGATTACCTGGTTTTCGTAGAAAAAAACAAATTTAGTAGAACAATGAGCGAAGTGTTAAAGACGTTCGCGGAGGAAGGGTTAGGACTCCGCTTCACTTCCGAGACTCCTAAGGAGCACAAAATCCAGTTTTTAGACATCCAAATTGACGTGAAAGAAGATCACGTATGTTGGATGCACCACCCCAGATCCACGAAGAAACTACTAGACTATCGTTCAGCACACTCAAAGCTCGTAAAAAACGGTATTACGTATTCCTGCTTACAGTCAGCGTTGACAAAAACCTGTTTTCATAAGATGAAAGAAAGCTTCTCAGTACAGGTCGCTAGACTCAGAGAATCTAATTATCCCGACTCAATTATTACTTCAGCCTGCGATAAGGTGACTCGGTATATCAAGAATGATTCCAGTAAACTTGAAAAAGAAAAAGCCAAGATAGACAAAAAGAATGTCGCCGTTATACCTTACATCCATCGTCTTTCACACGGGTTAAAGGGAGTCGGTTCGAGGTATGGGGTCAATGTAATTTTTTCAGCGCGTAACAAACTGAGCAGAATTATAAACGTGGTTAACAAGCGTGCTGACAGGAAAAGTAAGCCAGAACTGTTTGGATGTTGCGTCAAGCATGGCATGAAGTTCGTGTCCTGTGCACAGGGGACCGTATATGAAATACCGTTCTCATGCGGTCACTCATATATAGGTCAGACGGGTCGTTGCCTCAACATTCGTCTACGCGAACACCACAGTTCATTAAAAGGTAACGCGTACTCCCATTTAGCTGTCCACTGCCGTGATTGTGGATCTGAGCCAAATTTTAGTGACACAAAAGTGCTGTTTAAACACAAAGATCAGCTACCGAGGGAGCTAGTAGAAGCTCATCATATAGCTAAACGAAAACCCGGGTGCGTGAGCCAACCATCCACTAACCTAGTGGACAGTGAGGTAATTTTTTTGGACATGGGTTGACCTGAGAATTGAAGATTGAAGATCCAAGAAAGAAGAAAAGAGGAAGACGCGATGACTTATACCTGTGCTGGTGTGTTTTAATGTACTCGTGTGTTTTAATTTGATATGTTGCGTGCTTAATGGCGAATGACTGGAAGAGAAAAAAGAAGAAGCCGACCTCGCGTGAATTTCTATGTATGTGTTCTGAATAGACAGTTGATAGTCAGCGCCTCGTCCTGTGTGTTCCTCCTTCTTGTCCGTGTGGTATTCGCGCTGTTTTTCAAAATGCTCTCATTGGCTCTGACTGAAGGATACTGGGTAGACCTCAATGCTGGATGCCTTGAGGTCTACCCACTATTTCTGACGTCACGCCTGTGCGGCGGCGCTTCTGTCGGCACGGCGCAAGCGCACACGCTTCAGTTCGGGCGCATCTGGTTCCTGCGAATGCTTAGTGCCCGTACCTGGTGTGGGCAAACACTGAGTCGGTCGAAAACTGCGCGCTGGTCCATTGGCCTAAGACTAAAGTCAGCTCTGCGACAGAGAGAACGACGCGATCACATGCAACATCACGCTCCGCGTCACACACGTCAAGTTCATTTTAACGCACAACAGGTTTATGGGCTGAATTGAATGGGAAAAGCGGACCGCGGTCGAGTGTAACAAAAAAGCGTTGCACGCAGGTTTAAGGGATGCTGAACCGAAATTTTGATTCCACAAAACACGGTAAAAGCGAGCAACGGGATACTATACGAACACCAAAACATCACTCATACAGCGATATCCCGAACGGAAGACCAAATTTTTCAAGAAAAGGAGGCGCATTTGACAGAGATGATGTCATCAAGTTTCTCCGAGAAGGAGAGGGAACGGCCTCGCGTCTTCTCCGCCTCGCGGCCTTGAGGGAGCGAAGAGAGGAGGAAACTCGGTGTATTGACGTCACGCGCCTCGTCGGCCTGGTTCAATCTCGACCTCTTTTTCCAAAAATACGGCCATCCATTCGAGATATCGCCTTACGAGTAGTGGTGTAGGGATTGTGCGTCCCGCCTACATTTCCTGCATTGTTTTTCTGGAATCCGAATTTCGATTCACCATCCCTTTAAGGCAACATAAAGCGTACCGAGCCCATATCAGGCAATGCGCAATAATCGAATAAAAAGTCATAATGAATCGTACAAGATTGCAGTTGGACATAAATAATTAGGAGCGACGAAGCTCGTTCGTTTCATACAGAGGTAGGCTTAGAATATGTCAGCAGGCAGTTTTTGTATGATCAATGTGACAACATCGTTATTCGAGGTAGAGACACGCCTCCGGCAATGTCTGCGGACTGTCCTTTGTGTGGTGTATTATAGCAGTCTGGTCGCGGCTTTAGAGGCGTTGGGGAAGAGCGCGGGGAGCCGGAGGAGCCACGGCCTCCTCTTTCGACACCTTCTTTCCCTCCTTCGATACCCTCACAACCTAGGAGAGGAGGAAAAGGGATCTTCTGCCGTGCAGAACAAGGCCTTCCGAGTCTGCGAACGATATTCGGCATTGCTCCGCGTAACTGGGGTCGAAATGAGATGCAGATTCCGGACGAACCGAAGCCATGAATGCAAAAGGGGCTGGACGCAGACCCCAGCCACGCACAACCGATTCTCCAAGCTCGCTGAAATGGGCACGCATCTGCGATGGTGCAAATGAGCGGCGCCCGCTGGGAGTCTAATTAACCGCGAGCCTCTTAATCGGCCCTGCCTCCTTCGGGGAGGGGGGAACGGACACGTTAATCATCTCGCAACCTCACCCGCCGGCATTTGTACTCAAAGCCGCCTTTCTGTCCTCTGTTTTAGCGAGCGCAATCACCGCCGCGAATAAAAGTACGCGTCTCGCGGCTGTACACTGACGGGGACAACTAAAAATATAGAAAAAAGAAAAATACGGATAAAGGTATAAAGTCGCAGGCACTGAATGTGCAGCGTGCTTCGAGCTGCGCTGAGTGTTTGTGTATGAACGTCCCTAAGCTTAGGACTCACCCTAAACTCCGCTAAATGTATCGCAGTACCCTTAGGGCCCAAAGGGCATTACAAAAAGAAAAAAGAAAGTGAACAAATAAACAGTAAAAATAAATAAAAAAACATAGAAATTGAACACAGTTACGGGACACTCACGCAAAAATAATTATAAACGACAGTCTTTAACAAATCGAATGATGGTATCGATATTATACTTGCACGCAGGTGGTCTCACTCTGACGATGTTCTAGGTACGAAGTAATCGTTATAGGCTGAAGTCTGACCACGAGGAATGCAAAACTTTGAACCGACGGTCGATACGTGAAGAAATGTAAGATGGGTAAGGGAGGAGTGTTCCTTTTAGTATAGGGTTAGTATGTTATACGTTGTACAAGAGATATCTACATCGCAATAAAAGAAAAGGTAAGATATGTTAGCTTTCATAGATTAAACCCTGGCTGTACGACGATAGTTGGTAAGTATAAAACGAGCGCTGCTACGATCCTGAAGTGACCCGATGGTTATAGCTGCGAACCTAGTCTGACCACGATCCCAGGTTGCAGCAGCATAGTCTAATTTCGAGCGAACAAGAAATTTGAACAATAAAAATATTTAAAAAAAAAACTTTTTTTTTTTTTTTTTTTTTAGGTAGTTTGGTTTAGCAAGCATGAAAAAGAAATGTTGCGTACTCGCGTTCCGGGACGAGCATGAACACCAGAGCGCTCACGCTCGTCGTCTTCGTGGGTACGCTGACAGCGTCCAAACCAATCACACAAAGAAAGAAAGAAAGAAAGAAAGAAAGAAAAAAGCCTTCGTATCGTGTTGTATGCACTGTGCGCAATCTGTGTAGCCGATGAAATTAAAACGTGCAAAGACGACGAGAGCCACGGCGATGCACTTTCGCCTCTAAGATATTCGCCCTTAGAAAACGCACATTATAGACCCTCGCAGCGGAGTAATACAGCGTTTCACGAACTCGCTGATCACCACCACGTCCATGGAGTATATAGCGAGCACGACCACCAGATGTTGCCACTGTGTAGAGCCCGAAAAAATTGTGGTTAGCGGACGGATTTTCAATTTCACAGAAATGGAATGTTTCTCAATTCATTTCAATGCACATAGAAAGTTTCTTGGCAGATAAGGATTCGTAAATACATTTTACACTGCGACTCGGAACTAAATACTTGTATTCATTCTTTAATTTCATATTTGGGACGCTTCAAAGTGGTAGCTAAGTAATAGGCTCTTTTTTCCTCGGAATTCGAGGCCCCGTAAAACAAGAATGAACACGAAATCGAAAATGTAATTTCGCCAAGATGTTACATTTGTAATTATATTTCGAATACATCCACTTCGACGCCAATAGGTGCAGTAGTTGCTGAGAGCAAGGGCCAAAAGTTTCCATAGGAAATGCATAGGCCACGAAGATAATAATAATAATAATAATAATAATAAATCTTTATTTTGCCAACAGTTTACAGTTGGAAGTTGAAAAGGGAAAAAAGCTGTGACACAGCTTGACTAGTCCCGAGCCACCTAAACAGCAGTTGAGACGCGGGCACCAAATTATTTACATATGATTAGGACATAAATGAAAACATGAAGAGAACCTTTGCACGGAAGAAAAATTGATTAGTGTCATTATATAATGCGAATTCGGTTTGAACAGACTAGCATTAGTAGACGAAACGCGGCAAAAAACAGCTTCGACTCCCCAATAATTAACGCTTGTTAAGTTAGTCCGGCCGAGGTCTATGCCAGATACTTCGTCCAGGAGCCGCTACGTGGCGCCACTGTCTCGTCGCACTCTGGTCGCACGCTTCCAGTAGTGATTAGCACTTCTCGATGGTCTCGTCGGGCGCGCGCCCTGACGTCGAAGGTCATTGACCGCTTTCTCAACACCATGTAGTTAACAAGGCCGTAGTACTAGATCTTCTACGTGACGTACCGGAGGCTAGCTCGGACCACACACTGAAAGGAGTGCTGCGTCAGGACTCGGCTGCGACTCGTGCCCTCACTGATTGAACGGGAATCCCAGCGCAGTAACGCCGACGGAGCACCCAATCTGTTCCCTGAGCTCGCCTGCGCTAGGTGACGTAGTAAATCGGGCAGTACGGCCTTGCTCTGGGAGGAGTGGCGCCAAAGGCACCAACATCTCATTTCATCTTCAGGTACAAAGAAGCATACGATGGTAGGTGACAGAAGCCCTTTTGTTCGTGTGTGTGTGCCGCCCTCAAGCATCCCGAAGCCGGCTTTTAGTCGAAAAACCAGACTCGAAGAAAATGACCGTCATGAAAATTGGTAAAGAGATCGTCCCATGTGGCACTCAGTTTAATGCTGCAATTTCGTTCGCAAATAAAAAAAAAATATTTATGGATTTTAGCATTTATTCGATTGTAACGAACAGCCAGTTGTTCTTGCTGTTGTTTTTAGAGAAATACAGATCAAAGCCGCATGCGGGTTAGAACTGGATAGAAAACCGAAATCGGGGGCCTGCTAAGAATTCTTATTCTCGGGTATAAAATTGGGTGCGCGTACAGAATCCGATAAACACGGTAATTGAGATAAAAAGTTCCGCCGAAGACAGCTTCGCAACTCCTGCAAAACGGTGATCCAAGACGCAGTTCCGAGGTGTAGACGTACAAACATCCTCCAAACCAGTTGAGAGGTTTGGCTACAATGTATCAGAGCCTGGAGGTTTGTATGTGCATCCTTTGGGCGAGGACGACTGTAGACACTAAAAAGGGGCGTCGGCTACAAACGCTTTCCCTACACCCCCAGCTCTTTCTCTCTCTCTCTCTTCTTTTTTTTTTTTTTTCTTTCTTTTATTTTAGACGTTTTGGTGGCTTTGAGGCAAAGCGCCTGCCTACGGATTGTTAGGTTTCGGGTTCGAATCCCGGCCAATGTGCCCGCAATTTGACGGACGGTTTATTGCGGAGAATCCCGGCTATGTAACCGAGGTTTTGGTCGCCCGTCAAGAGATCCCCAGATATGTCTAAATTGATATTCGCAACGAGCGTGCTGGTATAAGTGGACTTTTGGAAGAAATAATCTAACAGTAAGAGGACAAGGCACAGACGTGTATATTCTTTCAATTGACAACATGTTGTAAATTTAAAGAGTCTGGCCGTAGCCCCCCCCCCCCTCTCCCCTCCCCCCCCCCCCCCTTCTTTCTGTTTTATTCCAACTGTAAATTAATCGTAAGTCCTTCACTGGGACGTGCCAGATGCCTTCCGTTGGTTTGGCACGTAAACCCTCATAAATATTCTGAATTTTTTTTTTTTTTTTTTTTTTTTGGGGGGGGGGGGGGGGGGGGGCATTGGAGCACGCGTTAAACGTGTTACACTCCCTTCGAAAGCCCTAGAGCCGGGGGTCACACTGCTCATACATCATACAAAAGACAGTCAGTGAACACGAGTCACCGCAATATCCGTGGCTTGAATGCCGCCTGCCAAGTGTTCTCCTTACACTCATTGCCACGCGGCATTCGAACCACGGATATCGCGGTGACTCGCGCTTGCCGCAGGCTGTCTTTTGTATGTATGACGTATAAGCAGAGTGACCCCGGCTAAAATAGGCCGGTTCGGACATTTCCGTCTGACTGTGACCGATTGAGTTACAAAGGTCTATGGCTGCTAAAGGCAACGAGCTGGTCGCTATGGCAACGGAGCTCCACGCAACGCGTCGCAGTGGAACGCAAGCAGTCGTATACGCAGTCGACCACGTCTCCAACGCGAATATGTATGAACCAGCCTTAAAGGGGCCCTGCAATGACTTTTTTACTAATTTTTAATTTGCACCGAACCTGAGCGCACTGAACGTAGTAACTTAGGGAAACTTTTCTTTTCTCGAAATTCCCTTTATTTTAAAAGTTATAGGCAAATTAAAATTACAAAAACAAGCAAAAATAAACCTCCCTCATGACGTCCTTGGTTGCTTGAGAGTGGTCGTGAACTAGAGTGAGCTCATCGAGCGCTCACGGCTGCCGTACTCCGCGTCGACGGCGCGAGAGGGCGCCATTGAAGCGTGTTGTGGATAGGCTGTATGCAGCGGGAAGCCAGAGCGGCTCTCATTGCATTTGCTGCGCGATTAAACACTAATTCGGCATGACACTTCATTGGCCACAAACGACAGCAAACACGGGGTAAAGATCAGTTCAGAATGGGGCTACTTTGCGCTGCCATACCGCGAAACGGCCAAACCGCAAGACAAGCTTCTCACCGAAGGCATTCGGAACGCTTGGAGCCGGTCGGATCCTCCTGCCTATACGACCGCAGCGCTGCCGCGTATATCCGGGATTTTTCCGTGTCGGCGCCTGATCCCACTAGCCCTTTCAAGTATGCGCCGCCTTTTCCACCGCTTGGTGGCGGGTATGTCAACGGGTCATGTCTTGTTTCCGTACTTTATGAACTGCATTCGTTTCTTTCTTTCACCTAAAATACTGAACAAAAACTACTTTCATACATAATTGAAACGGTTCGCGGCCACTTATATTTTGTATTTCGACTAAAAAGAAGCTTTTAGCCGCTCTGACCAATAGTAAGCCCAGGACCAAAGACGTCACATTTTGCGCGCTTTCGGTACAGCGGGTCGCCCTCGTCGGTGGAGGAGGTTTCCGCGTCGTCCGGTTAAGCTATGACACACTGATATTTAGTTACTCTCTCCGTGCCCGCTGGCTTGCCCGAACACCACGAGACGTGGAAACCGCAAAAAAAGGTGGACGGTTAAATATAGACCGACACGCGGAGCGGCTCTGTTTACCAACACGGCCGGAAGGCCGCGCATGCGAGGTGGCCATGTGGGCAAAAGCGACCCGGCCCTCTGTGTTTTCGCATTGCGTTGTGTGGCGTGCGCTCGTTGTTGGCGTTGTAAAGACGCTTCTAGCTTTATTTGTGAGTCGTATTTCCTGGCAACGTATGTCGTATGCTATGCCCGACTATTTGAGCTCGCTACCCAAGCCTGAACGGCGGCGGTATCGAAACAAACTGTGCGTGGACGGCGTTGCCTACGAGGATCCGTACACCGTAAACAAGGCCTGCTGGACTTCCTACGTGAAGTTGCTGCCACCGAAGTCGACGGCTCACGTCGTCGTTTATTTCGTTTTTTTCGCCAAGCCAGTTCACGGCCGACACGGAGCAGGCGTACAAGTCTCTCGAGGCCTACGATTACTTCGAGTCGGTTTCCGCACTGCCGTCGGGAGCAGCACACAGCGTCTTCAAGTCAAGGTATGCTACTTTTCCTACTCTCATGACCACAAGGCATGAGAAGCAGTAACGCTTTGTCCGTTTTGCAGTCTTGGCGGTAACACGTTACAAGTAACGGCTTTACCAGGAACGCGTTACTTTTTTCAGTAACGTAGTAACCTACTCGTTACGCTTTCGACACAGTAACTGGTAACGTACTTACGCTACTATTTCAAGTAACGCAGTTACGTTACTCGTTAATACAATTTCACTTCAAGTTTTTCCGCGTTTTTAGGCGTCAAGCCATGTTTTTCTTTGCGTTTTTTCTCGTCAGTATTTAGGTGAAACCCTAAAAAGAGATAAAGTAATTATGTTCTGTTTCTGCATGAACATAATGTTTCTTGATATATGAGCTTATGCATACCTGTATCGCCAAAACCGTAAAACGTGTTCAATCATAATTTAAAAAGTAACGCAGAAGTAACGTGCGTTACTTTTTATCCGTAGGGTAACGTGTTCCTTTTATTTTTAGGCAACGTGGCTCAATAACGCGTACTTTTGATTTGCAAATAACGAGTAACGTATTTCGTTACTTTTTTGTGGTAACGCCTACAGCACTGCCGTTCTGTCGCCGATCCCCTTCTGCAGGGTAGCACGGGCGTAGCGAGCCTCCGACAAGCGCTTGGCCGATGCTTTGTGCGCGAACACCGTGGGAACAAAATCCGGGTGGTCTCGATCAGACGACGGTTTCCCTGCACATAAGCAAGCCTCGGGACGGAGATTGAAATGGAAGCCGTACTTGCTTCCAAGAAAGTGCTCACCGCACAAACGCGCGAGGCGACCATAATTTTTGATCCACGGATATTATCCACCTTCTATGCCTTTCAGAGTCTGCCGGGAACTTGTAGAAGCTCACTCCGCTACTTTTCTTGTACATTTTGGTGAGATTAACGGCAACACAGCTTCGCGGCACGCTGAAATACTATGACGCCCATGCGAAACGTGCACCCTTTTGCCCACACCCCTCGGGTCCGGCGCGATCGCAGCGCCGCCGCAGCGCCGTGACGTCAAGCCCGCGCGTCGGTCTATATGATTGCAGGGCCCCTTTAAATGCAGAAACACGATTCCGCCCAGTCTCAAAAGCAGTCATAATGGATGTGCACGCCGTCGACGTATAGGAAACACTTGGGAGACGACTCGGAATTTCGGCTCGAGACCTCGAGCCAAAGAGAAAACTATTTGACATTAAATCCAGAGTTTCGTTTCTTGAACCGACAGAAAGAGAATTCACTGTCAACAAACGCACGCTCGCAGCATAAAATAATAAAGAAAAAAGAAGTACCCTTGGAACTATTCTGAGAAACTTTTAAATTTCTGAGAATGTAGAGGACAACGAGTCAAGTCCTGGCGTACACATGCACGTGAGCCCCCCTTTCATCATCCGAAAATGGATTTCTGTGTAACGGGGCTTCTTTTCCTGGTGTAAAAAAGTGGAAGGGGGAAAAAAAAAAGAAAAAAAGGAGATTGATAGAGCTCCTTGAATGAATATCGCATCCCTTCTGACTGCCACCGCTTTGAACAACAACAAAATTCTGACAACCGAGGGACCTTGAAGCTTACAGCTCTAAATGATGGTTCTCCGACCAGCAATTTTTTTTTTTTCGTTTTTCTGTTCGCCTTTTTGTCGAAGCCCCCATTAGCTTTAGAGCGCCATTTTATTCATTCTGAAATAACCAGGGAACCAGCTTCATTGGTACGAGCAGAGAAGGTGACCTAATACTGTTGAAACACACACACACACACACACACACACACACACACACACACACGCACACGCACACGCACACGCACACGCACACACACACACACACACACACACACACACACGCACACGCACGCACGCACGCACGCACGCACGCACGCGCACACGCACACACACACATGCGCACACACACACACACACACACACACACACACACACACACACACACACACACACACACACACACTTGGTGTTGGTCGATAGAGTCTCGATACATCGCGAAAGAACGTCCGGGACGTCCACTCACACAGGCTGATGTAGTACCAATTTTTCTTACGAAAAATTATAATGTACCGTTCTGGAAATACTCGGCGCCGTCCCAGTCTGAATACCACGTTGCGGCGTTCCGATCATGACCTCCGCAGAGCCGTTTATATTGAGAGAGTCTGGCCTTCTTAGGGAGATTTCGACAGCCTGGCAACCACAGCAGCGTAACCTGACAACCGGGAGATGACTCCTTCCGTCCGCCATTTCGGGGCTCTGACTCATGGGAACTATATTCGATTTCTCAGGAACAAAAGAAGATAAAGAAGTAACGCCATATTGTGTGATCGCGAAATCCGCTGGTTCTAGCGGGCAACAAGCTCCGCCCATTGGCCAAACTCTATCAGTATAAACGGCTCGGGGCCTCGAGATTTTTCGCGCGCTCCGCTCCGGCCTCACCAACTCATGTTTACAAACAAACCGGAGCGCCCCTAGCGGACGCCACCGGCACCGCGCATGCGCGGTGGATGGTGGGCAAGAAGCCCGCCGTCGCCCATAAACAAACCATTGAATTGCGTTGATGTCGGCGTCGGTGGGAGTCCCCGTGCCCTTTTTCGCGTTGGAATTGTTGATGCTACGTCCTCCTAACAATGTCTGAATATTTGAGCGGCTTCAGCAAAACTAACGAGGCAAAACTTTGCGTGAATAATGTGACGTGCGCCGATTCATTTCACGTGGACGCCGCAGAATGGGCGCTAAAGCCTGACTCCCACGATGAGATTCCGCTCGCTGTTTTCAGATGCGACGTTGCTCGGACTGCAAAAGCGCGGACCGTAGCTGAGATGGTGGACGTCGATACTGAAAACCGCAAGTAGAATCGGATATTACAAGTCGGTGATGGCCACTGGTAACAATAATGATAAACATCTTCTTGTATCTGTTTACACTTAGCCTACTTACCCCAACGAACCTTCAAAAGTGTTTTGAGGCCTGCACTTAGTTCTTATCGCAATTACCGGGTCAACGTTTGGTTTCCGGGCCGCTGTCGTTTGGACGAGCTGACGACAAAAAGCAGCCAAGTTTGAAAAAGCAGACGACAGTTCGAACGCATGCGTAATGGGGTACGGGCAAGAAGCACCGCGTCCCGCGTCAACAAACCACTCGAATGTCACGTTGTCGGCGTCTGTGTGAGTCTGCCTACTCTTTTTCGCGTTGGAATTGTCGATTCTACGTCCTCATCGCAATGTCTTACCATTTTAATCGCTTAAGCGAAATTATCAAGGCTCGTTACGCCGCTAAACTTTCCGTAAATAATTTGACGTGCGGCGATTCATTCGCATGAACGCTGCAGAATGGACGCCAAAACCATGATGAGATTCTTCCAGCTATTTTCGGTAGCGACGTCGCTCGTGTTGCAAAAGTGTAGAAAATAGCGGCGATGATCGACGTCGATACTGAAAATCGGAAGCGGGAACAGACCAAGCGTAACAAGTCGGTGATGACCACAGGTATCAATGATCAACATCTTGCATCTTCTTTTTACACCGAGCCTACTTAAGTCTTTTGAGGTCTGCAATTACTTCTTATTGCAATCACCGGGTCAAAGTTTGGTCTACGGGCCGCTTTTGTTTGAACGAGCAGACGACAAAAAGCAGTCGTTTGAAAGAGCAGACGAAAGTTTGAACGATCAGGCGGCCGTGTGATTTTGAAGACGCACTGAACCCGTGGGTGGTTCGGACAACTTGGCGGTTTTTTCTCGTTTATGTTGGAACAAAGCAAATACATCTGGCGACCACAAAGTGTTGCCCGCGCACGCAATTGTAGTTCGACAGCGTCTGGTTCGCCCTTTTCACGGCTACTATCCACGTTCTCGGACGAACGGAGGGGGCAAAAACACATGAAAACTGATCTTCAAACCTTCCCAGACTCTCTTGGTACAACCCCCGTCGCAGCATTTTGACGAGAAGGCAGGTTTTTTGTCTCGTTTCTTCCAAGGGAACACAGGAATGCATGTCTGACACGGCGACTTCTGCCCACCGCCACAGACCGGAAGTGCGTCCGGCGCGCCACCACCGCGGCGTGACGTAGGAGAGTTGAGTTGGTGTATAAAGGCTCGTCTTCCCAGCAGAAAGAGCGAGACGAGCGCAGTTCTCTAGATCTCCGCGTGCGGTGCTTATAGGCAACCCAAAAACGGAAACAGAATCGTCTCCAAGTGTAAACCCGCAACATGAAGCTCGCATTTTCATTGTTCTCATCATCAGAATATAGACAGGCAAATCGATCTCTCTTTGTTCGTGACATTTATTCGCTGCTCCGGTCTTTGCGCTGTTTCGCTGGATGATTCCACATAATGTAAGGTTTAGTGCAAATCAATATTTGTCCTCTGCGGATACTGTCTGGGCACGCGGGAAAGGCATAGATATATATTTTGTTGTCACGCCTGAGAACAGGTTTCTGAACTTCATTCACGTGCACGGCCATTTGTTCTACACCTTCCGCGCTTCGAAAAGATGAACCTTCAATTTTCGATCAACTTTCTTCTTGCCGAAGGTTTTGCGGCGAGAGGTAGGGAGCACACTTCGCGCTGCTCCCAAGTTCCGTAGACCGACAATAATGGTGACGACGATAATTCGTGGCTGTTTCTCTTGAGTTTGATTTAGAGTTCCTGTATAGGCTCCCTAGGGGAGCCAGAGTTGCGCGTCTGTTTTCCACGTGCCGCCGCGCCGCTATTCGCCGAGATCCGATCACGTGAGGAGCCGGATCAACTGCCGTGCAGGAAAGTAGACGTTGCACGCGCCCCGGCGCACGTTCCCCTGCTTTTGAGCGCGACGCTCGCCTCGAACGCCCGGCACCGCTATTCGCCGAATTCAGTCACGCGAGGAGTAGACTCCGCATGCCGTACAGGCAAGCCGGCGCTCCGGGGGTGAACGCGCAACTCTGGCTCCCGTACAGGAACTCTAGTTCGATTTGGTTGCGAGTGCCTCCAAGTGCCCCGCAGCCACAGTCGCTACCGGCGAATGCAAAGGCCTGAGCAGCCCAGCCAGCGCGCGAAAAATCTCGGAGGCCATGTGCTGACGGTATGTGAGATTATCTAGGAATCGAAGATGAAGTCGACTTCGGTTTTATACTTTGTGATTTCCGGATGCAGAGAAGGCAGAAGGAAAGTAAGACAGAATATGTGATGACCTTCTTCTTTGTTCGCTTTCTTTTTTGTACATTCCGAGCTCCTATATATTCCGTTTCATATTTAATATGCAACGCTGTCAAAGGTACTGGCGCGAGCGCGTAGCTTCATCTAATGTTTCGTTTGCGCAAGAACGCGTGAAAATTAACAACGGGAACAAGCCCAATGCTCGCGCCAGCGGCTTTGGCAGCGTTGTACAGTAAGTATGAAACAGAGTATAATGACACAAAAAAATTAATTGCGCCGCATCCAGGATATAAAATGTTCCGAGTCGGCACGAGCGACCACGAGTTCTCCTGGGATTTTAAAAGAAATTTTTATTTTGAAAGCGTGGTTAATCTCGTAGGAGACACCTTTCAACGATATCTCATTTAATTTTGCACAATGCCATATTCACCTTTACAACATCCGGTTCATATATATATAACATATATCGATGCATCTTCAGAAATTTCATTTTTCCTTTTAAAAGACTCTAATTATTCCCATCGGAGGAAAACCATTTGATCTCGGAAAACAAAAAAGCACGATACATCGTGTGGGAAACCAGCGACTACAGGCGAAACGAAAGGTCAACTCGGTTCATTCCATAGCGTTATCTCCAGCCGATATCAAAAATCAGTCAGCGTAGATCAGGTCCTCGCTTGTCATTCGAAAATTTTAGGGTTCCTCGAATTGCATCTCGTACGCCGGCACAGACACGTGAACCTGGAGCGAGCACGACGTTAGAAAACCCTGCAATGCAATCGCTTCGGATTCGTAGCGTGAAAGTCTGCAAGACCCGATTAGTTGAGAGAAACAATGAACCGGCAAAACTTTTGGGTCGGAGCACTTTCACTGGAACCTGGGCTTCGATGTCGAACTGCAAAGTTAGATTGATTCGGCGAGTCTGCGGATTTCTGGAAAAATTCGACGAATTTCAATTTCATAGACAATATCCTAATTTCCAAACATTTTCCCTAGAGAGGGGATATCGCTCTACACAAAATGTATGATCTTTTTTTTTTTTTTTTTTTTTAGAAATAAAATATTATGCAATATTTTATTTTAAGTTTTTCATGATGATTATATTAATGTTTACACAGTATAAAAGAAAACGTATACATTTTAAGTTATTTAGATAGTTTGTTCAACTGCTTCACCCTTCTTACACTAGGCGGTGCCAGCTCGTTTTTAATTTCCTTTCATTCATTTTTCTCTCGGGGCCCGACGGCATTAACGCGCATGCGCATAACAGTCCAACGCATTTCGAACTTTTGTCAAACATAGAGTGGAAAGTTCGAAAAAGTCCAAACTGGTCAAACTTCAACTTCAGCAGGTTCGGTACGAATCCCGGAGAAAAGCTCACCGAACAAAAAGCTCTTCAGAGAAAAGCTCACCCACTTTTTGGCCGGTTCCGGAGATAAGCTCACCATCTTCTGGCAGATTCACAGTAAAGGTTAGCTTGAATTCATTCGTTATGCAATCTGGTCTTAATCAATTCACTGCTTATTTGATATAAAGTGAATAATTTGTTCCAGTATTCTGGGACCGGGTTGAATATTTTAGAGCGGTAGCGCAACAAAACCTACAAGCGTGTCCCAAGCAGGCGGTATACACATTTCAAAGCAGGGCACTCTGCTGCCCTCGTTCGTTTTTATGTCGACCGTTTGTACGTGAATGTTGCCATATCTAACTAAATATTTAAAAGTTTATTTAAAAAGAACATTGAAAGCGTGCATCTTTAAATGTTAAAGTGTGACGTTTGGGAAATGCAGGGTCGGCTGCTACATGAAAGTCAATTCAATGTAGAACAACCCAGGAACTACTCAAACTGCGGCCTGCTACATTGGTTACACTTTCCCCCTGCTCAATGCGCGAAATACCGTTCTATGGAAATTCTCTTATTTCATTTTCCTCAAGCATATGATAAGCATATAAATAAATGACATGCTCGTGAAGTGCAGAATAACCGCATGGACGTACGGCATCCAAATGCACTTCAGTTGAGTGGACCCCATGGATTCAGAGGTGAGCTCTTCTCCGTCGCCCGTTTGGTATGTCCCTACTTCTCACGAAGCGGGCGGCGACGGAGCATTTCCAAAAGCAGCGAAGCCAAAGCAACGACTCCCATGTTTGCGGCTAAACACAGCGGGGGACACCGAGAGGCCTGAGCGACAGGCGCGTCTAACGCCGCGGGCGTCCTTGCTCGCCCCAGGATAAATAATCCCCGGATGAAAACGTCTCTTACGAGGGCGTTCGTATACCGCGGAGTTCGCTTATAGTCCCGCCGGTTAAAGTCACCACCCCCGTTAATATACTTACACTCTATTCGCGAACAGCATTCTTATTATTATTTCAAGGGGCCACTAAAGTGGATTTGACGACCGTCTTTTCAAGGTACAAACTACGAACTCGATCTTCGCACCCCCATTAACAAAGTGCAATCTTTTCACGTGAAACGTGAAAGAGAGGGGGGGTCTAGAAATTTGTGAAGCCGAAACGTGAAGCCGCCGATTAACTCGACGCTGATTGGCTGAGCCAGGTGATGACGTCACAGCCACCTATCTCGACGCTGAATGGCTGGTTCAGGTATGACGCCAAGCCCGAGGCCACGCTCACTCGACGCTGATTGGCCGGTGATTGCGCAATCAGTCACGCGCTTCCGTTCGCTCGCCAGCAGACGGTAGTTGGATGTCGTCACAGAAACATCTGCGGCTATGGAGGGTTCTGGAAGAGAGCGATAAGTTTAAAACCCGGGTTAGAGCCGGTATCGCCAGTCCGGGATTTGCTATCGAGTGGACATTCCAGGCATTAAGCCAGTCGCCAGACTAATCGATGAAAAGCGAACAGAGCGTAGATACCACACGTGCCATGTACAACATAATTGCCCAACATTTTTTTTTTTCCTTGTCAAACGCGACCAGAATGAAGGCGATCCTTTATTCGTGTCTTGAAGGAGGAGTGGAGGACAATAATTATCATTGTATGTTCAATGCACTCGAAATGCACTTTAACGTATTCACGGGCCTTCCTTTAGATAGCTTTGGATATTAGGCATTCACATGCCTAATACCCGAAGCCACGGGAAAGCTGGGAAAAGCGTAACTAAAAAGTTCCGACAGAGGAAAAACGGCGATTGCTATGTCAACGGACGTGGTTCGGGGGATTAAGAGACCCTTTTTTCAAAAGTGCGCGCCAACGACAGTCCGCCATTGCTTGCTCACATACCCACATCATGTATTGGACACGAGGGTGACGTCAGCGTTCGGCGTCAACTCGACTCAGCTCGTGCTGATAACGAGCACTGACGTCATCGTTCGGCGAGGACTCGGAGTCAATCACGCGCTTCGTGAGCAAGCAATGGTGACCGAACAATGTTGCTCGATGAACTTTTTAAAAGGGTCTATTGCTTCACGAAATCTTGACAGTCTGTGTTTGCAACTACCTATATTCTTTTTGCGTTGCTGTGAAGAAGGCAGTAGCAGCGCTATGTCCAGCGAAGCTTTTTCTGCATTTATCAAACTTCTAGCTCAATGTTACTGAGGAAACAGCGTCTGCGGTTGCAACTTTGAGGTATCAACCTAGTAAACGAATTATTAAAAGCCACCGTTTCTTTTTCCTTTTACCCCCTACAGTCTCAGTGTCAGCTGTTGCCACGTTCAACGTACACGAAGTGGCCTATGAAACTATTTATTCGAGCAGCATATCCATCCCAACGGTTTTTCACCGGTATCCCTGTTCGAATCTTGCCGGCGCTACGACGCGGTCCGAGTTAAGGCCTGTTCACACATGCAGCGGAGCGCTACAAGCATAGCGCTAACCTCGCGCTTAGCGCGTGCTGACGGCAGCGTTCACCAGCTTTGTATCGCACCGTCAAAACTGTTGCTCATGGCAGACGATAAGTAGCTGACGACACGTGAGGAGCGCTACATCAGCGCTTCGCTGCATGTGAGAACCGGCCTTTACTACCACCTCCCCGCACACTGATCGTCTATTTGTTTGTATAAGGCAGCCCCTGCAATGCAACTACACGCCAGAAAGACGTGAGGGACAGGAGGAGCGGGGTGCCCGGCAGCTACAAGTTTTTTTTTACAAACCCGCGACGTATTATGAAGAGTGTCACGTGACGGCACGTCATGGTATCACTTCACACTAGTGTCGTGACGCCATGACATTAGATCAGTGTCATGTAACGCTATGGCGTGACGGGGCGTTATTGGGTCGCCAAGGCTACATGCTACATGCATGCACGCAACCGCTAAGAGCTGTAAATGCTATGCATTTCATATTGACGTCGGGCTGCATGTTCCGCTACCTTTCACATACCTCTTCATTATAATATATTTGATCCCTCCTCCGTCCTCTCTCTGTAAAGTCTTCTCGGTTCTGATTGAGGACGTTAAAAAAATTATGATAATATTTTTGCAATGATAATAATTTTCTCTTCTAACCCAATATTGTGTTTGTTGGAGCATAAAGGAATTCCTATCCCAGCGGCTTCGTCCAGCACCCCAGTTACTGGCAGACTGCAGTTCCAGTCCCTTCCCCGCTTTAAACACACACCGTGCCTCTATCCGGAATGAACTGATGATCTAGTGCACACAAACGACGAGAGGAGGTTCCCTCTCCTGATATTCGGCTGCTCGGCGACGACGACGGCGGGAGGTGACCGACACATCCGGCTCCCCCCTCCCCCGAACCAGACGGCATGCATCGGAGTGCCGCCGGTGGTACCCGCCGCCTCCGTCGTCTTCGGCGGAAATTGGCGGCATTCTTGCACGCCCAAGGCGACTTCCTCCCGGGTGCACCACCCCCCATCCAGCCGGGGGAACACAGCGGGGCGACCGGAAAGCAAGGGCAGGCAACCACATGCCCGCCAGAAGGCACCAGCCACCACCGACTCGATACGCCCCGGGGCTCGCCCGAGAACGACGCGAGAACGAGGCCTTCGAAAGTTCTCAGTAGAGTTTTTATACATTGTCCCGATACCTCCGACAACGATAACCGGTACTTCGCAGACACCTGTGCGGATGCATCGCATCGTTATTGGGTATCGTCAGCGGAGGTACCGGAACAATCTGCTATACTTTGTTTCATCTTAGGTCCGAGCGCGGCCGACGTTATGAGCCAAAGGGACAATCAAACAGCGAAAGAGGCACAGCGTCATGGCGCGCTCTCTGTACTTGATAGGACTAGCCGGTATTCGCCGTCTCTCCGTGCGTGCTCCTCCGCCGGCTAGTCCTATCAAGCGCAGAGAGCACGCCATGACGTTGCGCTTTTTGCGCTGTTTCATTGGCCCTTCGGCTTATAACATCGTCCGTGCTCGGACATAAGGTGAAACGAAGAATAAACCTCTTTATTACGGGGCTTTAGTAGATCGTTTCGATTACTCCGATAAGGATACTTGGTACTAGAGAGTTTTAGTAGATCGATCCAGTAACTCCGATAACGTTACCCGACACTCCGCCGACGCCTTTGAACGTGCATCGTTTCGTCATCGAGTATCGTTATCACAGGTATCGGAACGATATCCTAAAACTGTATTAAAATATTTTCGTAAATCATTTTCTTTTTTTTTTTTTTTTGCGCTTTTATAACGTTACCCTACAACGATACACGGTGCACGAACAAAGGCGTTCGCGGAGTTCGGGCATCGTTATCGGAGTTATCGCAACGATCTACTACTGCTATCTACTGTTAACTCCGACAACGATCAATTATACGAGTATCTGGTATGGTTAACAGCGATAACGACCAATTAGTACACGAGTATCTGGTATCATTAACTCCGATAGCGATACCCTGCACTCCGTCGGCGGCTTTGCGCAAGCTTCCATCGTTCGTTATCCGGATTGCCGAACAGTCTACTATTATTTATTACAACATTTTTTTTACAGCTCGAAAACGACAGCACTCTCAGAACACAAGTAATGAACGAGCAGGGGTCAACCCTGCTGACCCGTGATGCTAAATTACCCACCTTGATTAAGGCTAATGCTTTATACAATTACATACAAAATAGAAAGCAACTACACATAAACGCAGTTTCATTATAAAGCCGACAGCTGTTTCACATCTGACCGTTAAATGAATGCGACAAACGCTAATAAACAAGAAATAAAAAAAGAGAAGCACTTCGTTCTCAAGCTCTGCATATTAAAATAAACTCATCCGTTTCGCATTCCCCGTACGGCATGAAAGAAGTACAGAAGCTCCTCCTTCTTTATGATCGTTTCCTTCCCGCTATTCTGCGTACCAGACAAGTAATTTCGGAACCAAGTCCTTTCCTTTTTTTCGGGTCGTTTAAAATCTCACACTCTGTTTCGCCAAACGATGGACCGCAGCGGGGCCTACGAATCATCCAAGCCAATCCAATGCCGTGGGGATGTCACGTGACTTTCGGGAGAGACGCCGCGATGCGCAGAGCGCGTAGTCGCGGGTTAAGTTCCAAGAGCTAGATTGGCTGCAGGATAGCTCGTAGTTTCTGCTGAGCTCCGTCGTAAGGTGAAAAAAATATATAGCGTATTTTCTACGTTGGACGTTTGTACGCTGTAAGCAGCGTGCCATCATAATGTCCTACGCGCGGAACGACCAGCCTAAATAAATAAGCTCACTTTTTTCCCAAAGAAAAAAAAAATGCCGAGCGAAGCAGCGACGTCGTTAAGATTTTATGGTGCATTAAAACGTCTTCGCCGGCCCAACACACGCGGCACATTTCGACTCGTTAAGACGCGAGGCGAAATGATATTCCTTTAACGCGAGCAAGCTGCGCCATTCTTGTAAGTATTGTTCACACAGGGGGCCGCCATCCGTAATCGCCGTCCGCCGAAGTTGCCGGATGCCGGTAGTGGACGCAGAAGCGGATCGGCATGCCGTAAATGTGGCGAGTGGCCGTCACAGTTGGTGGCAAGGCGACACTATTCGCACCTTGGAGAGTTTATATCAATATACAAACTAAAAGAAAAGGGAGTATTTGTACACCCGTAGTCCCATATAATACACCCCGCCACTCTAGTTCGACGTACAGCGCTCTGACGTTGATCTGACGGTACCAACTTTCACGAGGGGCTTGATAGCCGTGTGGTACAACTTAATAAAATAGTGTACGTGTTACTGACTACAAACAAAAATAATCGGGGTTTTCTTGGCCCTACTGCAAAACCTCCGTGTTTTCTTTAGGTGGTCTTTGATTTGTACTTTAGCTATCTTAGTAAGTTGTACCACACGGCTATCAAGCCCCTCGTAATATTTGGGGCCGTCTGTTCGACTATAGGGCGCTGTACGTCAATTTGAAGTATCGAAGTGTATTATATGGGAGAAAAGGGTGTAACGGTGATACCCTTTTTTTAGAGTGTAATTAGGGTTACGTGTTTCGGGGTTTATTCATTTATATCTTTCAACTCTGGGTTTAATTTTTCCACTGATTCGGTGTTTTTCGGTGTATTTATCGCTGTTAAAATCACAATCTGTGTTTATCTGGACCTGTGGACAGAAAAGACCAGTACACGGGCATCGGATTTACCAACCTTTAGGGAAGGTGCGCGTAACCCGACTATATATAGTACTTGGAAAACGTCCCGATACCAATCAGACAAAAGAACAAGGCAAGGGGAAAAGTTCCCTAACGCAGTGGGTGGCTGCGTTTCCCGTGAACACAAAATAAACCTGTATACCGATATTTCTTCCCACGAAGGTTGGGTTTCTGCTTATTCGAGGACAGCTCCAATTCATGATGTTTTCTGTTTTCCCCAATTTTGATAAAACTGGTTCGAGGGGTTACTTTTCCCGCGTTCACCGGTATGCATATACCGAAAACACGGCTATTCACTGGACGCCATAATTCCGGTCGCTGTTTGGAGCGCATGCTCAGGAGGAACTCACGTTAATAGGCTGCCAAGACCGGCAATCTTGATGATGTGGGGAGACACGTTGGAAAAAATCTGTGGAAGCTCGCCATCAGCACGCGCTCAGCAGTGGCGCACACAGATATGGGCCCCACGTAATACTCCCTATTAGCGGCGAGATGTTTCGGTGGCGCCCTCGTTTGCTTACTTTTCGGGACGTCATTACCTTGTGAACAACAAGTTCGATGGTGTACATCCTTTGCTGACGTCATAGTCAGCATTCGGCCAACTGTGGTCGGTGCATATTGATATCAAACCAAAACAAAAAGAGACACAAGGTCAAGTAGACGAAATCCACAAACATAGCGCTGACAGACGACTTCGTTTTCATCCTATTTATATTGTTTGCATGGAGGAGGATGAGAAAGAATACCAAGTCGTGAGTCAGCGCTGTGTTTTCTCCTGTTACCTCCATCGGCTAGCGTGAACTCCTTTCCGCTGTTTCAGATCTCGACCGCTAAGCTGCGGCATTTTTCGCCAGATACTTGGATAAGCTGTTGCTCCCCGCTTCTCTCCTATTTTGTTTTACAAGGTTTCTTGCAGGTGACTGACAGTTAACGAGAGCAGGGTGTGGCTTGTCGTGTTCACGCTATTTGCTTTGTGATTAGTTCGCAATCTGATTGGCTGCGGGGCTGATTGACGTCATCCGAGAGAGAAGGACGAGACAATAATAAAATAACGCCCATCCACCAAGTTTATCCTCTCACTTTTTTTGCCTCTCCCGGTATGTTTGGTTGTTCATGGTACAACACTGATGTTTTTTTTTTGTTCTTTTTTCATTGGGTATTTGAACAAGCTCGTTAATTATTTCCGTTAATCTGCATTTTTTTGTCTCATTTGTGTTTTGCTATGTATCGCTATGTAGTGCTTTCCATCCCTATATTAGCCCTCACGGGCTCCCAGTGTGTAATGATTATAGCACAATTGTTGCACACACTTACTGGTGTTGTAAGACAAACGCGCGAGGTTCGGTGGTATTTGCATTGACTTACGGTGAAAACAGGCATTTCGAAATAATAACGAAATACAGGTTTTCACCTTAAGTGTATACGCAAACGTAATCTATCCCGTATTCTTTTGCAACTCGAATACCAATGGGCGGCAATAAAAGCGAACCTTTTCTCTCCGTGGGGCTCAGTCGCCGTAAATTCGGTTTCGCCGTTGTAGGGATCGCCCGGTCGCCGCCTCCCGCGGATCGGGCTTTCTCCCGACATTCAGGCGTGTCTCACTTAAGTCCCCCCTCCCGGCCCGCAGAATTTCGTAGAGCCGGATTACACACGGGCCACCACGCCCATGCCAGGCCGCGCAGCGAGCGAATGGAAACGGCAAGAAATAATGATAATAAAGAAGCCTATCGCGAAACCGAGAGCAGCGATCAGAACGCGGACAACAGCCGAATGTCCGTCGATTTCTTATGCAAAAGCCTCGCGCGTGCAGTTTCGACAGCTTGTCGTCAGGAAACGCGGGCGCGCAGAATAAAAGGAGAAAGAAATAATCTGCGGCGGATTCGAAATGCCTTGAAGCAGCTAGAAGACAAGGCCGGGGAGCCTTTCCTCCCCAAACGTCATCACTGGTGGGTCTACGCAGTGCCGTCTAGCTGGCGTCAGCGTCACCAACCATCGCATCTTGTAGCGTCTCAGAAGCGCGACGCTAGCACGCGACGACGCGCCAAGAAGAACGCATCTACCGCACTGCGGAGTCCTTGCTGTGGGTCGGGGACCCTCCTACAATGACGTCATGCACACAGGCCTTGTCTTGTGGGGGCTGCTCGGCGAACTCCACGCAACGGGCAACGGCCTGCTCGAATGGGGTGTAGGATGTCGGGGACGGTCAAATCCACAGCCTGATCCCCCCCCCCCCCCCCCAACACACACACACACACATAAAAAAACACATTTAAAAATTTCATATTTTTTATTTTTAGTTATACACACCCGATTATGGTTTCAAACACCACTATTATTATAGGCAGGCGAGCTAGCTCGTTGTTATTCGACATCGTTCGTCGTTTGAGAGAGAGACGTTGTTTGAGGCTAGAGTGATGCATAGAAACGAGAAAAACAAAAACAAAAAAAAAAAAAAAACAGCGCAAAGGAAACGACGGACCAGTAGAAGATACACGATGTAAGGAGGGCACCTGTGTCGGTGCGCCCTCTGTGGCCCTGTATCAGAAGAAGATAGAGTGTATCGAGCAATGGGAGCGTGGTGTTCCGTGACGTGTGTATAGTGGATTGTTCGGGTGTTTCGCGGCCTTCGTGTTTTTTCCTATTCAATTTCAGTCGTAAGTCAACGCATTGACCGTCGTGCTTTTTTTGTTTTTTTTTTTCTTTCATTTATTTTGGTTTTGGTTTCGAATTTAAATGTCCGACAAATAGTCTGTTGCTTCTCATAGGTTTTCCACAACGAAGACACGGAGTTAGCTTCAAAACCTCGTAACATTTAAATTGTAGGGCTTGGATGGAGGTTCTTCGTTATTTTTTTTTTTTTTTTATTTTCATTTTCGATTCCAGATTTTATTTAATCCAACAGACTTTTATCGAATGTTTCCATTCAGAATACTTACGTCGGTGAAAAGTGTGCCAAATGTAGTATCGCGGACAAGATGAGCTAAAACAGTTTTTCGTGCTTCTTCGGCGTACCTGTAAGCTTTTGAGAGTCGTGGTTTGAACTAGGAATGGGCGAAGTTGAGGTCCTATACTTCGCGCGATTGGACAAACTAAGGGATGAGAGCTCGTGGGATCGCTACAAGCTCAGCAAAGGAACAGTCCCACACCACACCCAAAAACCTCACAAAGAGTTAAGAAAATGCACCCAGAATAACACAATTCGACCCCCAGTGTCCATTCCGCAATCAACCAGGCACTCTCGGACACACAACAACCCGGACATGCCACCCCCTTCCCCTGGGCAGTGGCAGATACTGCGACATCCTAAAGTGCTCAATAAAAATGTCTTGTCCTTCTCTAGTTGTAACTCGAAAAGAGCTATGTTCATGTCCTTTGTTTGCCCCGGTTATTTCTCCGTGTAACGCAAAAACTACCGTCCCGCAACGTTCGCCGCAACTCGCGACAAGATCCAGATCTAGGCAGACAGGGCTAGCGGCGCGCATTCACCGTTGCCGCGTCTTCGTTGCGGACAGCGTAGAGGAGAGGAAAGAGCAGTGTACGAGAACTCCCTAAAAGGGCTGTCCAAACAGGACACGTTTGATGCAGTCGAGTCTAGGCCAACTCGTCGAAAGCCAACTCGTCGACGGCCAACTTGTCGGCGGCCCATTCGTCGAATAGGCCAGTTCGTCATAGGGCAACTCGTCAAAGGAAAACTTGTCGAAGAGGCCAACTGGTCGCCGCTGTTTCAAAGCCACAATATATAATTTTGTCCTGAGATATCGAAGCAAATCCCGCCCTATAGTAATGCGTAATATCGTCGCACGGTAATAGCCTCCAGTGTGCTCTTTCTTGTCGAAGATAACAACTTGCAGCTTTCGCCGCTTTCACGGTGCCGTGGGAAGCGATCACTACGTCGCGCGTGTATCACAGGGCCGCGCGTCAACCTACACGGCCCACCCGTTGACCCCGCTTCGCGGCGACAGTCTACGGCGGCTCAAAACAGAAGTGCTAACCCACTCGGTCCACCAGTCACGCCGCTTCGCGGCAACAGTCTGCGACGGCTCATTACAAAAAGTAATAAAACAAACAAACAAAAGGACGATCCCGAAATGAACATTTCTCAACTTGTCTTAAGATACTGCCCTGTTTTCGCAGTCCTGTGATTTTTCTTTCCGTCTTGTAACCTAAGAAGGACGCTGTGTCCAAACACAAATAAAAATTTAGGTCAAAATTAGTAATGCTCCGATAGGAGCCGGACCTTTTCTTACTACGGTTTCTGAGATGAAAGCGAATACGGGTACAAGCGAGACAACGTGGCTCCTTTTCCCGATATACTGCAATACCGCTGCATAATCGCCGAGGAAAAAAAAAAAAACACGCATTAGTTTGCCGATCTGCTGCCGCGTGTGACGGTTACGGGAACCAGTGCCCCGTCATCGGGAGTACACGAAAGTCACCAAAACCCTGCGGCACTGCACTCTCCGTCAGCCCCGTGGTGGTCTTTTGTCTCGATCGCTCGCCGCAACCCCCGGCGATGCTAATCCTTAAAAAGTCGACAATCCCGCAAAGAGCACTGAAGCACAGAAGTCGCAGAACGCAACGGGAAACCAGGTGGTACTCCCAGCGACGTCACCCGAAATAGGCGTGAAGGTGAAAGCGTACTCACACTTTCATTTTCAGACTTTCATTTTTATCTTCTTTATAGCACTTTTCACGTGGAATTCCCGCATTTAGTCAAAGTCCTAAAAGAGTTGCATCGTCCCTTTAAAGTGGGCCTCACCACCCGCCGTGGTTCGAGGAACGGACACCGTGCGGGGCAGCCACTCCGACAAGGCTCGTCATGCCAGAGACCCGCGTTCCACCGGCAGCAGACCCTTCCCAACCTAGGGTGCCTTCATGAGCGCGCTTCGCCGACCTTTTGTGGGTCCCCTCCCTCCCCACAGCTGCGCTCCACGGGGCCCCAAAGAAGAGCCCGTCACCTGTCACCGGGGCGCGACGAACGGCACAAAAGGCGTCCCCCGCTCCTCTAGTCTCGAACCGCACACTCGGAGAGGGCCGCTAACGCCTCCTGGATAACAAGGCCGTTTAGTGCCGCGATTCCTGCGTCACGGACCGGAGGCCAGCCAACACCTCCTGCACTTTGTTTCTTATACACTTTCAAGGCTGGCTCACATACTTCCGCTGGGTTACAACGGAGCGCGTAATAAAATCTCCTCAACGGAAAAGACTGGCCCTGACACCAACACTTGGCAGTCCTCTTTTTGGGCTGAAAAAATGTTTGTCAATGGTATAAACGACAATTTTTCAAAGGTAGTACGTATATTTCATCTCACAAATATTGCAAAACCTTCGCTCTAGTGAAATGCAGTTCCCGGGTCACAGCACAGATGGCGTTAGCGTGCTCTCTCGGTGTGAGAGATTTCAAGAGATTCTAAGGTCTGGTTCACACACTTGCGTTCGACTAGGACCGACTTCGACAAGGCCGGTTTCTAAGGTCCGTTCACACTCTTGCAACTGAGTACGACCGAGAGAGACCAGACCGGTTTTTATGCCTCTTGCGACGTCTTAGACCCAGCTCCGCCGCAGCGCATCCTTTCCAAAGTGGTCGCAAAAGGCTTAAGGCCCGTTCACACTCTTGCGACCGAGTAAGACCGAGAGAGACCAGACCGGGTTTTAAGCCTCTTGCGACGTCTTAGGACCGGATGCCCTGCAGCGGAGCTGGTCCTAAGAAATCGCAAAAGGCTTAAAAACCGGCCTGGTCTCTCTCAGTCTTACTCGGTCGCAAGAGTGTGAACGGCGTTTTAAAAGCCGGTGTGGTCTCTTTCGGTCGTACTCGGTTGCAAGAGTGTGAACGGACCTTTAGCCTCTCCGGTCGTTAGAAGTCGCGTGTGTGAACGTACCTTTACAAGTAGAACAAGTCTCTTGCGACTGCTTGTGACCGGATGTGCTGCTACGCAGCCAACCATAAGTAGTCGCAAGAGGCTTAAAAAGCGGTTGTGGCGCACCGGGTGTGTGAACCGGCCTTTACGATGTCCCCATGCCACAAGCATTCTAGGCAATATAGCGCCGTCAGCGTATCACGCCGGGCGGAGAATAAAAATCGAGATAATTTGAATCGTGACTGAAATCGTGATTCAAATCGTGATTTAAATCACACCAATTTTATTATGATGCTTTAAAGCAAACTTTTTTCCCCCAGAAAATAACGCCGAAATATATTCCCTGGATACAATCCCTTGGACAAGTGGCACGGGCCACTTGTAACGTTTGTCTAATATTTGATGCTTTCTATGTCCATCTGCTTTGCGTTTTAATTAAATATTCGTCTAGAAATATCTATAGTAGGCAGAACACGAACAAGCAGCGGTGCTAGCAGATCAGAGCGTTGAGATTCCCTCTTACTTTGTTCGTCAGTTACACAACGACCTCTGCAAGAAAATGGGAACGCGAGAGAAACGAAAACAACAAACGTAATGTCCTATTGCGAAGAAATCAGAACACAAAAGAAAAAGCAAACATTTTTACAGCGGAGCTGTTAAAGGTATACTGAACCAAAGAACTTAGTGTCCATAATAAATGGCGCACGTTCTTTCCACGAGCCAGCAGCCGCCGGTGTGAGCGAGCACACGCAACAAAAATGACGTCAAAGATTTCCATTCGCGCTCAAAGGGTAACTGCAAAGAAAAAAAAAAAAGTGTATTTTTAAACAGCCTAATTGGGACAAGCATGCCACAAAAAAATTTTGCCGCCAAAAACAAAATTTTTTACAGCAATATTTATTGCGCGAGACTGATTTTAGTTTGCGGCTATTTCGTCCGCTTTAAATCGCGCGCCACAAAGTTGGTATTATACGTCACGTATAACAGCCACTCCGCGCGCGTCGAAAGAGCGGGAGTTTCAAATGTGGAGAAGTTGTGACTTCGACTAAATTACGTCCTGTGGCGTAAATATTGCCAAGCCCATTTGTTTTTTCGTGGAAGATTTGTTTTGTAACATGCTTGTCCCAATTAGGCTGTTAAAAAAAATTCTTTGCTTTTTTTTAAGAGAACATAGAAATGCATGGGCTTCGGGCCAAAGGAGAATAAAGACAGGCTTTTCATCTCTACAAGTGAAAGCTACGTGCTTGTTAGACCAAATAATCGCTTACCTTTTACACCAGACACCACGGCGTAGATGAAAAACTTGTCCTTATTTCCCCTTGGCCTGAAACCCATACATTTCATTGGCTACGTTTACATGGATACGACAGCAGCGCATCGGATCCAGTTAGCGAATCGGATCCACTTCAACCACTAAGTTTACATGGATTCGGATCGACCAGCAGCGGCACCTCGTGTCGAAGGATCACAACGCAAATCTCGTGACCTTCAGATTGTTTTCGAGGTGTCCGGTTTGCCTAGCGGCAGGCGAAGCAAAGCTCCCGTAATCCCTCGCTCGAGCACTCGATTCGATCCGCTAGCGCATACATGGAGAGTCTCGATTCGGATTGACCATCTCAAACCACCCCGTCCCAGCGGATCGGATTGGATCCGATCCGATCCGAGTTGTTTTATATGGACCGATTCGATTCGTTAACTGGATCCGATGCGCTGCAGTCGCATCCATGTAAACGTAGCCACTGTCATCTTACCCGCGAAGGGGGGTCTTTGACGTCATTTTTGTTGCGTGTGCTCGCGCACATCGGCAGCTGCTGGCTCGTGGAAAGAATGTGCGCCACTTATTATGGACACCAAATTCCCTGGTTTAGTATCCCTGTAAGGGACAGGTTCCCCAAGATCGTGTCCGTGTATGTGAACACAAACTACACAAACCTACCTGGACAGCTACCGCCATCTATAAGCAACGGCGGCAAGCACACAACCAGTATGGTTTCCGCCGTCGCTCGTAGATATCGGCAACCTCTCCAGCTATAATAGAATGGATAGTTGGGCACGTTGGTGGGAATTCACCGTAGGAAACAGCGCGAAAAACAGACGACGACAAAGAAGCACACAGTGTATCGAGTACAGCTCCGCTGGTCTTCCTTCTTCACGAGAATGGAAAAGCTGAACGATTTTTTATTAAACAGAACAATACGGTTTTCGTTCTAGTATCGTATGCTTTGGATCAAGGCATTTTGTTAATTAAATCGTACTTTAGTCCGCGTCCTTTTCACTGATCGGACGGGTACATCTACTGATAAAGAACCTCATTTTCGAGCTATAATAATTTAAATAAAATATATCTGACCTAAATTAAATAAATCTTATTTAAATCAAATAAATCCGAATAACTTTTTTTCAAAAGATTCGTGTTTTCTGTGACTGTGTTTTTTTTTTTTTTCCCTGTCATTACGTCACTACGAGCTCCGCGCGCCACTGCCTTTTGCTAGTGGCCGTGACACTTATTGGATTGGCCCGCTGCGGTCCATTGTAAGCTGAAAGAGAATGTAGATAACAAGGCTAGATAACACTCCGTTACTCGGTTTCTGCAGAGTGTTATCTAATCTCGTTATCTAAACACGAACACGAGCCCCAGCAGAATTCTGACGGAGTGTACACTATGAGCACCGTGTTTGCCTCCGGGTGATGACGTAGAAATTCCTGCACCCCGGCCTTTGGCACCTAGGGTATGTTGACCCCCCCCCCCCCCCCCCCCTTCTCGTCCCTTTTCCGCTTCCGACATTTTGGGGCCACTTGTGGAGACGGATGAACGCGCAGGCTGGAACCATTCATTTATATTCAATCGTACACAAAAAAACAAAAAAAAAGTGTTTTTTTTTTAATAAGCGGGGGAAAAATTTTTAAAGAAAAAGCTGCGAGGAACCCGTTGCGTTTGTATAAACACACTTAAAAAAAGGAGAAAAAAAAAAGGTTTGAGTTTGGTTAGTCACGCGACCTAACAAAGTAAATAATAATAATTTCGTCGAGTGTATGTTTATTTATTTATTTACTTATTATTATTCCGTGCCTCAGAACGACTGAAGTCAGTCTTGGTATGAGGCACATGCGTACAGTGAACAAAACACATGCGGGAATGCTACATGACTATGAATCGTAGAGTGAAATTTCAAGTTCACGTTTAAAAGAGATGTAATCTGTAAAAGCGTCTAAAGAAGATTTCGATGAAATGTCATTAAAACAGAGCTGCATACGGGTGGTCGGACAGAGCTTCTCCTGTGAATCAGGATAAAACAAGCATGCGTGTCGGCTGAAACGTACCGGAACACGAAAATTAAAAGAACATACCAAGCTGCTATCTATCTGGCCATGAATTATCTTGTGCATCAGTAGTAAATCTCTCGCATTTCTTCGACTTGATAACTTTTGTAAGCCGAGATTCCCGAGTATCTGGGCATAGTCGTAGTAGCACCTACGTTGAAAGTATCGGTCGAAAACAATTCTAATAAACCTCTTCTGAACATTTTCAATCTGTAAAGCACCCGTCATTGTAATAGAATTCCACACAACGCTTGCAAAGTCAAGCCGCGAACGAATAAGGCTAGAAAATAATCGAATAATACATATTGGGTTTGAAAACTCTCGGGTTAGTCGCGAGATCATGCCCAGTAACCTTATAGTTGAACCCAAAATCTGAGAGACATGATGAGAAAAAGAGAGATGATTGTCGAAATAATCACCGAGGTCACGAACCACTGACACACGTAATATAACAATGGAATCAATAAAGTAGTCGTTAGAAATCGCCTCCCGTCTTCTACACATTGATAGCACTTTCGTTTTATCGGGATTAATCAACAAAAAGTTTGACGAACGCCATTCCTGCACTCGTGACACATCCTCTTGGAGAAGTTCACAGTCAGCGACTGATCGGACATTCAAAGATAACTTCAGATCATTTGCAAATACAAACAACTGTGAGTTCTTTACGCACAATACATCATTAATGAATATAAAAAACAAAATTGGTCCCAGGTTAGCCCCAGGTTCCTTCGTCCGGTGTCCCCATGTGGGACACCGGACGAAGGAACAAACGAGTCAGAAAAACTTTCACCAATTCGCACACTGCTTTTACGATCAGTACGAACACCATACAGAGAGATGATTTACTCTGTCAAAAGCTTTGGACATGTCGAAGTAGACGGTATCAACTTGACTGCGAGTGAGAACAAAAGGAACAGAATATGGAAGGAACGAACAAAGGTTCGTTTCCACCGAACGACCCTTCGAGAAACCATGCTGCAGAGCACTTAGCTTATGCCGAAAGTAGTAAGACAGTCGGGCATGGATAACTATCTCAAAAACCTTAGAAAAGGCACATAGTAAAGAAACCGGTCTGTAGTTGTTTACCTCAGAAGCGTCACCGCTTTTGTGGACTGGTACGACAATCGAACTTTTCCACAAGGACGGGAATATAAACAGGCGCAAAGAAAGGTTAAAGATGTGCTCCAAAACAGGCGCAAATAACTGTCCGCAGCCCTTAACGATAAAGCTCGGTATCTGGTCAACGCCCACTGAAAACTTTGGCTTCAAACTTTGGCTTTATACAGCCAGAAGTTAGTCAACCCTAATAAGCGTCTGGTGTTCCAGCTGTAGATTAGGAATTCAGCCAGTGCAGTAGAATTGTTAGCCCGGGGTCTTTACGTGCACCACGCTGTAGTGATACATGACCGCACGCTGGTACGATGCTCACCCCTTACCTAGCAAGGTAATAGTGAAATAGTTTACAATAATCAACGGAAGGTAATCAAAAGGACGAAGCCAGAACTATATTTGAACACAAAGTAAGAGCGCTAACGAGCTGGTATAAATTGAACACTGGACAGTACAATGAAACTTGGTGTCTGTGCTCTCTTTCTTTTGCCCCTACCTCGGGGCACATAAACGAAATATGAAATATACCCGTCGTGTTTAGAAATAGGCTGAACAGAATCCACAATATCCGTAAATGACAATCACACGTTTTTGTATTTTGAGCCTGGTGGCTGTATTTTTTTGCTATAAACGGCCCATTCTGGCGAGCGCCCGGACAACAACCAGCGTAGAGCACATGACATTCGCCGCAATCGTGACGTAGATTGTCTCGGGACGAGCAAAGCTGCGGCGAGGCTGACGTCGAGAGGATGGCCTAGCCTTTCCAGCGACCGAAGCACGCCAGCGATCGGGCCACCGCAAGTAACCCCAAGGCTGCTTTCGTACGAATTTTGAGCGACGCGTTAATCCTCTATAATCTTGTAGACAGACAATAGCGACGTCTGGGCACACAAAAGAGAGTCCCGGTTAGAGGGGAGTTCCTCCTGCCCCTC
Source organism: Ixodes scapularis (assembly GCF_016920785.2). NCBI lineage: Eukaryota > Metazoa > Arthropoda > Arachnida > Ixodida > Ixodidae > Ixodes > Ixodes scapularis. Next base: position 167,929 of record NW_024610158.1, read on the forward strand.
TTCCTTCGAGGCGGCCGGAGGCGAGAGAAGCATCGTCACTACCTCTCAAGGTTCCTAGACGGGCATTACAAACAAGGCGTTAGCGATATCCACCAGGTGTTCTTAGCTAATCGTTTAATTCGTTGTAAAATTCCTTTTCGTCTTTTTTTTTTTTTTTTTTTTTTTTTTTTTACCAAGAGATTGGCGTGCCGGATGTGATACTGCTCCACTGAACACGAACAGACCAAGAAATAAGCCCCAAAATTTCGTTGTAGTATCTCTTTAAGACAAAGCGAGACATCTTTCCAACTGTTTTACAATTTAAGTATTTGCTAAATTATTCTCAAGTCGAGTAATCTTTTAATCCAATCAAGTAGATTCTGATCAGTAAACGTTGCGAACGAGAACTCATTTAAGATTTCAGAATAAAAGAAAAAAAACGAATTAAGGAAAAGAAAAAAAGAAACAAAAAAAAAAAGGAAGAAATTGCGCTTTTGCTTGCTTCTCCGGGCACGTGGGCGCAAGTGCCTCCTTCGAGAGCTTCTTCCTTGTGCAAACAGCCCGCGGGATCAGACTCAGAGGGGGCCCCCCCCCCCCTCCCCCTCCCCCTGCCCCTGCCCCTGCCCCCCCCCCCCCCCCCCCCCCCCCGGACTCAATCAAGATGTCTCGCTCGCTTTATGCCTCTGTTCGACATTCGTGGCTATCATTCGGCCTTTGTCGCAAGCTGCTTTCATTTTCTTTTTTGTCGATATCGAGCGATCGTTCTAATCTACACAAACGAGCGGAAACGGTAAACATTCGCTTTTGGAGCGGGCATATACTAAGATAAGCCGACGAGCACGGCCGTGCTTTATCTCGTAAACTGGAAAGGATCGTCGATCTGGCTGAGTTTACATGGAGCACGTCGAATCGAGATTCGACGACTCTGATTGGGTAAAAAAGCAACAGACAGGAAGGCGGATTTGGTCCGTGTGATTGGTTCGCTCCAAATTCGATGCACTTCGGTCAAATCCACGCAAGGGTGCCTGTGTCGTTAAAATCTATTCCCCCAGCTACGCTTACTCCTAATCTCATTAAAATATATCCCGATCATATGTTCCTAATATCATTAAAACATATACCTGCAGTATGTTCTTAATTTCATAAAACCTATTCCCACAATCTGCTCCTAATCTCAATAAAACCTATTCCCACAAACTGTTCCTGATCTCAATAAAATCCATACCCACAATATCTTACTAATCTCATTAAGACCTGTTCCCACAGTCTGTTCGTGATATAATTTAAACCTGTTCCCACTATCTGTTAATAACATTTTTATTACCTATTCTCACATTCTGTTCCTGATCTCGTTAATATATATTCTCACAATCTTTTCCTAATGTCATATAAGCATAGTGCCAGAATCTGTTCCTACTCTCGTTAAAACCTACTCCCACAATCTGTTACTAATCCAATTAAAATATATTACCGCAATCTGATACAATCCAATTAAACTCAATTTCCATAATCTGTTTCTAATCTCATTGAAACCGAGTTCCACAATCTGTTTCCAATCTCATTTAAATGTATTTTTACCCAGTCGGCTATTCCAACCTAAAGCTAAATCTATTCCTAATCCCTTAAAATTGATTCCCACATAGGATAGAATATTCTATTACTCTGTTAAACAATCGATCGTGCATATATATATATATATATGCACGATCGATTGTTTAACAGAGTAATAGCAGAGCAATGCGATCTGTGCATGCCTGCCCGTTCGAGGTTCGTGAAGAAACAACACACGCCGAGGCTGATATTATATATACATATATCAGCCTCGGCGTGTGAGCCTCGGCGTGTGTTGTTTCTTCACGAACCTCGAACGGGCAGGCATGCACAGATCGCATTGCTCGTGCCCACTTAAACAGGGAGGAACTAAAGGACATAGTCGGCGCACAGGGATCACAGTGTGGAAACCAAGCATGCTCATCCTGGCGACGCTGCCATAGTACTTTTCAGCGCCTTCCCCAGCAGGGGAATCGCGACGCAACCTCGAGACAAATCAACCAACCTCCTCCGTCCCCGCTCTCTGCGCCTGGGGTATCGGTGGAAATTGTGATCACGTGGGGAAAGAAATACGTATGACTGGTCCACCCAGCACGTACAAATATGCGGGTACTATTTTCTCTTCAAAGGGGGGCGTGGCATCATCGGGTTCCCATTACCTCCATGAAATTTGACCAATGAAAAACGTTGAGCATTATATTTTGACAAAAACGTCCAATCTTTGGGTGTAGGAGATATAATAGATAAATTATTTTTTGAAAACATCGTCCGATAGCGCGCCCTGGTGTCTGCTCCAAGGCGCAGAAAAAGGGGCGTGTCACGACCTTTGATACGTTTTTCAATAGGGAAATCGGCAGGCCATGAGTGTAATTTCAGGTTTTTAGGGTACTCAGATTCTGTAGATTGAGTCATCAACAGAAACAGAACACTTGAGTGCCCCTTTGCGGCTGTTTCAGACCGCACCGCTTTCTTAAGGCCCGTTCACACTCTTGCAACCTAAAGCCCCTCGATATGTTTCTGTTTGTCTTGCAAGTACCGTCAAACGCGCGAGGGCACGTGGCCCGTGTCTCGAGCGGCCTTTGGAAGCAAATGGCGGCGCAGCACTGAAATGAGCGGCCCTAGGAAGCGAATGGCGGCGGAGCATCCGCTCGTGGCACGTGTCTCGCACATTTCCACAACAATGGTTGGCGGTACTTGTAAAAAACGCCTTTATCAAGGGGCTTTATTGCAACCGAGTACGACCGAGAGAGACCAGACCGGTTTTTAGGCCTCTTGCGATTTCTTAGGACCACCTCCGCTGCATCGCATCCGGGTTTAAGGAGTCGCAAAAGGCTTAAAAACCGGTCTGGTCCCTCTCGGTCGTACTCGGTTGCAAGAGTGTGAACGGGCCTTTACGTTACGAAGCTTACGTACGCCTACGTCGAGGTAAGGCCAGTTTACACAGCCCCGTTTGCTTACGTTCCGTTCCGTTAGAGAGCTTACGTCTGCTTACGTCACCGGAACATCTGTACTTCACACGAAGAGTGGCAACCAATTGAAGAAGTAGCTTTGCACGTGACATACAAACAGGGATGTCTTGGTGATTCGTAAGAAAACGTGAGCACCGGCTCACCCATGTTTCGTATTCCGGGTGTCATGCTACTCCTCTGACTGCAACGCCTCGTGTACACAGCACGTATGTGCCGGTGGCGTGCGGCCGCATCTCGAGGTAAGCGTATTACGTAAGCTTCGTACGTAAGAAAACAATGCCGTCTGAACTAGGTGTGACTATGAACCATCCTTTACGACGAGCGCGGACAGCCCCACCACCACCGACCGCGAGTAGCGCGTGACGCTTTGTACGCAGCGTGCAACCAATAGGCCTCTTTGAAAATCGAAGCGATCCTAGCAACGTATAGTGCCGCACAAAGCACCTAGGGATGCCAATGGCACCACTTTCGGCTTGGATTTTCCAATCTCACTTCACGAACTCCCGTCACGGTCAAATACAGTGCTTGCATTTTCGAATATGTGACTTGCTTCGAATTTATAATGATGTTGGTGTTGCCTACCAATATGAATAAAACGCTAGGGCAGGTTTTTTTGTTTCGTTTTTCTTTTCTCTCCCGACGTACCTGAGTTTGTTCACAGGTAAACAGACGATAGCAGATGGAAGAAGAGGTATACTAGATCGATCATTCTGATGATCTGATCTGATTCTGATCACTCAACGTCCTAAGCTTCTTTAATGATCCGCACGCCGGGAAGGCCATGTTGCACTCTGGAGTGGTAACCAGGCCACCAGAAAGGCATGGGACTCGGCCGGGAGTATACTCCTACTCTTCGCTCAGTCTAGAGAGGTCCTTACGGCCGCCGGGTGTGCATGCTTCGACTGGGGCTCTCACGAAGATCAATAGGGGTCATGCGAGCGAGCGCTGACCTAATTTTTACCAGTGCTGAGATTCACAGCTTCGTCAACGGGGCAACCGAAACCAAAACCAAGCCACTCCTCTGCATGACCAAAGAGTTCCCCTAATGCACCGCGCGCAGTGTTGCGTGCCGGGATTTTCGGAAGAGGTCTAATATCCGGGCACGCAGCAGAAACACAAATGTGCCGCCGGTGACTCGCGGTCGTATACCACGACGTAACGCATAGTCAAACGCCGTTCTGTGAATGGGCCTCGTAACAAGGTAAGTCAAACGCAGCTGCGTGAAGAATACATAGGCCCCGGCGTCCAAGATGCAACCTTGTTGGAAGAGAAGACGCTGTCCGAAAGGGCCCTCAGTTCTCCCTCTGCAGGCGTGCGTGTAGAGTGTACACTGTTTGCGCAGGCGGGGGTCAGGGTTCGTTCCGGATGACCCTTCGGGGTGAGCGGAAGACAACCGAGGCGTCCGTTCTCCCGAGCTCGGTTCCCGAAACGCCCCTCCGAGCAGGGAGCACGCCCTCGACGCCGGAGCGAGATGCGGACGGAGCCCCACCGTGAAACGCGCCAAACACGCTCCGACGAGTCACCGAAGACCTCGCCACCCCCTCGGCACAAAGCCTCGCAACGCCGAGGGCTTTACGATACTTTTCGATATTTCGGTGAAGTTCCCCTAGCAGATCCTCCAGATATCTCCGATAACGGTACCCGATACTCCGCTGATGCCTTCGCGCAGGAACAGTATATTTATCGGAAGTATTAGAACGATCTATACTAAAACTCTCTATTTACAAGTGAAACACCCATAAATGCGGCGGATTCGGCGACGGTAGTCCGCGGTGAATCTTCAGACGCATCGTTCATGACGCTAGCTTTACGAGAGGATATATATTCGCTACTTCCGGTGAATACGGTATGACGACTGCCTAATCATTCATAACGCAGAATGTGTTTCATCAGGTGAATTCCAAGAGAAAACTTTCACGAAGAAAGTCGCGTCAATTTCAACGCTATATTTAGGGAGCAAATTATTGTCCCGTGTCGTCAATTTTGACGATAAATTTAGAGGGGAAATTGACGTCACGCAACCAAGCATAGAACCAAGTCACGTGATGTTCCCCACTATATTTACCGGAGATCGACGTGACATGACGTTATGTGACCAAGTCACGTGACGTCAATTTCGGTGATCTGATTCTGCGAGGTGGTAGTTTGCGCCTAAAGAATTCTGCGCTCTCCGGTCCTTATCAGCATGATCACGTTTTCGCGATGTTACTTCCATTTACCGCGCACGATTGACAAAATTAGGATTACAATTTCTCATCACAAATACACTCAAATATATTTGATCCGGTGCGTGCGGCTCGTACATAAACACGCTCGCAAGTACGCGTCCCCTGGGCGCCACCATCTTGTTTCTGGTGTGCGTAGAACCGTCTGATAATCGAGACTCGCTAAAGCCTGCTCACGTTTGCCGGACTGGCGTGCCCCAACAAAGCGTTTTCCAGCCACGGTGGCCAGACTAGCCTTTGAAGCGTGGCGACACGGTGCTCCAGGCAAAAGCGGTACGACGACAAAAAGCCAGTAGAAGCAGACGGGGACGCCACACGAGCTTCGACTCTGACCACCTGCGGCCTCCAACTGCTTTGAAAAGACGGACCCCCATCCAGCGGGGTTCGACACAATCGCTGTCCATCGAAGCGTGATGAACCGGCGCTCTGCCAGAAATCTGGACCGCCCCCACTCCCTGTATTCTTTCCTCTATATCTTTCTTCGGTTATTTCTTTCTTCCCTTCCAAAAGACAGGGCACATAACGTAATATGCAGGCAAGCTGGCGAAAGTGGGTTTATATTATATATTTATTCCGCATGCCTCAAAGGCCCACTCGGCACCACGGTTGAAAGGAAGCTCACGAATACCCCAGGGTGGAAGCCACTAGTCTTCGACGCTCGTAAGGAAGTTCCTTTGCAGGTTCTTTTTAGAAGCTTCTCGGCTACCCATTTTGAGCTCAGTTTGAGAGACTATAAAGTTCCACTGCAAACGCGAACACAAACAGAGGCGAAGGAAGGTAATAAACGACGGTGCGCATAAAAATAAAGGAGCGCCTTCTTTGTTAGGTCCGGGAGCGGGCTGGACGAAATGGACTTCTGTCCAAATGGTCTGTCGCCTCCTTGCATTCGTACCTACACGTTAACCAATACCACCCTGCTTTTTTCTTTTTTTTCACGAGGTAAGATGCGTTTGAATTTTCTAGAAGGGTGAGCAACGCACCCTTCGTAGAACAAGACATAAAATTGAACGTGAAAGAAATCCCCGTTGACGAACAACACTGTCAACTTCCGCCTGTGTTGCGTCAGTTTTACAGAGAGGGACTGTACCGGAAATCCAATCTAAACCTAGGCCACACTGCCAATACATCTCCCACAAAATACAGCCAACAGACACTGTCCGAAGCGTGTTCCCTCCCCGCATGTCGGTCACGCATGAACTGTCTGCAGGAACGTTCGAGGTTTACACATGTACGAAGCAAACCTGTTTCCAACATGCACGAAGGCTGTCCGCACATGCTTCGGTCATCATGCAAGGCACGAACATCGCGTCTCTAGAGAAGCTAAAAAAGTTACTCAAAGACATAACCCAGTCTCTTCTAAAGTAGATCGGAAATAAGGGAACCATTAGAATGTGCCCCGTTCATTTGGATTCGAGTCAAAGTCCGGATGAACGGGGTGCACGATTCACGGCTCATTCAGAAGAGAACATAAACACAGGGACAATCACACCTGTCAGTCCGTTTACGTTCTCCCATCAACTGCGTGAATTGGCTGCGAGAGAGGTGCGTTCTCAAAACACTAGTCCGTCTGGCCATCGAGAAGTAGCCCTAATAGCGTAACGAGATACTGCCAACATGTGACCAAGTCAGAGGTATCATAAATCTATTCCGGGCCAAACCCGGAACACCATTCTTCAACACGAAGGAGCACGCATAACTTCTGCTACGTTCCACACTAGCACGCGGCGCAATCTATGAGTTAGCCAAGGAACGCTTCGGATCTGCGTTTAACCAGATTGTAGGTTCTTCACCGTAATTTCGAGCCCAAAGTGTGCACAGTCGCTACGAGAAACGGTCGTTTATACCAACTGTCAGAATTATTTAAAACCCAAGCTTTCAAAAAAAAAAAAAAAAACATTTGTAGATTGTAAAGGGCGATTCACACACTTGCGTTGAATCCGACCGAGTGCGAGGGTTGCTATGGCAACAGCTCCGTCGCCCCCTTCCCCCTCCCCCCCCCCCCTTTCCCCCAGAAAAAAAAAAAAACGTTTTTTTGTTTTGTTTTGTTTTTTTGGGTCGCCGCTGCTGTTGCCATGCAACCCCCGCACTCGGTCGGATTCAACGCAAGTGTGTGAATCGCCCTTAAAAAACCCTAAAATAAAAAAAAAAAATATATATATATATGCTTGTTTTTTGCTTTTCTTTAAGAGAAGGCCGGGGGAAGGGGGTGCCTCGTCGTCTGGTGTCACTCGACGGAGGTCAATTTGCGCGCTCCAAGAAGCCGCCGGAGCTTCGTGGCGACAGGGACTCCCTCAAAAGAGAAACCTCCCGAGGCCGGAGCGTGACAGCGAGGGGCCGCAGCCCGGACGCCCCCGCCGCCGAGACACGCCGAATGTCTTTCCGCCGGATTGCGTCCGAATTGCACGGGATGACACCGCCTAACTGCCGTCCGCTTCTTCGCATTATGAAGGCGGAGATCCGTCGGTTTCTTCGAGCTACACAAACTGTAAACAGAGAGAAACAAATTGTTTTATTAGATCCACGACGAGGTTAACCAAGCGGAACGGTGCTGGCTTGTTACCTCGTGCTGGAGAAGGGGTAGGAAGGATGCAGAAATAATAATAAAAAAAAAAGTATAAAGACGAATTTTAAAAAAATCGTTACTTAACGAGCGTGAAAACAAATAAATATATAAAATAAAATGAAAGACATAATATGAACGCCATACAACTGAGTCAAAAAAATGTCCGTTCTGAGTGGGAACAGAAAGAAAACAGAAACTTAAGCTATGACCATCTCTTTACCTTTGTATTTTCAAACTAAACGCAATTTCGGAATACCCGAGCCTTACCCCCTTCCGGCAAGCTATTTATTATCTCTATAGTTCACATAGCTATTGACGAAATGGCAAATGAAAGTGATGCCAGAAACATCATTCAAATATTCCCGCGCTCTCCATTGAGGTGACGTCACATGTCAAGTGCCTGCATGACCTAAAATCATGCAGGGCAGTAAACAAAAAAAAACAAAGAAAAAAAAAACAGCCTTTTGCGCGTTTCTGTTTTCTTGTTTTGTTTTGCTGGCGTGAGTCTAATCAGCATTCATTTCGCACCATCAAACTTCCTGTGACTCGTCGGGAACAAGCTGCATTGACGATAATGCAATTAATGCAAATGTGCGAGCGAGTTGGACAAGAATCCATGGAGATGGGGAGCATGGGGACAAAAGACAAACACAAACGCACCACCTCCACGTTGCCCTATCATACAACATGGATGGATGGATGCTAATGGCTGTACCCTCCAGAGCGGGCGGTAGCTTGCGCCACCTAGCCTAGAAACCAAAAGTGTGATTCATCCCCTCGCCCTTCCAAACCAATTTGTTCCCCCTCTGCATTATTCTAGCTATTATCAAGTAGTGTGGAATATAGCAGGATGACGTATGGGGATCGGGCAGCCACGTCACGTCTTCATATTTGCCACGGAGCCTCTTGGCCTACGGCAATCCAGATCGAAACGGGCAGGGTTAGGGACTGAGCCCAGGATCCCTGGGTTCTGCAGCCAACCTAACTCTCGCTCTATACGCTGCACTAACACACTCGGCAACCACTCCCTCTAATAGGGAGCTTCAGCATATCGTTCCGGTAACTCCGATAACGTAACTCGATACTCTGCCGACGCCATTGCGCATTCATCATTTCGTCATCGGGTATCGTTATCGGAGGTATTGGAACGATCTACTAAACGTCCCTGATATCTACGGAGTAACAACACTTCTGCCACCTTGATGCTTCAAATCAGGTTTGCAGTTATCGGAAGTCTAATCTGACGTAGCAGGAAATGTTCAGGAAATGTTTTCCGTGCTCCGGAAGTGCAAAAATAGAAGGGACACGGCTGCACATTCCATGACAGAGTCCTCGGAGGACACGCCACGAGCATGTTCCAGGAGCTTCATACATGTCCCACAGACAGTGTTTGTACGACCAATGTCCTACACGCCTCAGACGGTGCACTGCCCTTTTGTGCCATGTATTTGTTGTGTGACCGCAAGCGTAGTTCACCTCGTCCTCCGCGGTCCGTCGTATGAGGAGGCGCTCTCGGGCCGTCAGTCGGCAGGAAAGTCCAAAGTGGCGGCCGACCCCGATGTCCATGATGGTCGCGTAATCCTAACGATGCCTTCTCGGAAACTTTTGCGCGTCTCGCTCGGGGCCCGGTCACGGCACGGGCCGCCGCCGCCTAACCTCGATCCGCGGACGGGCTTAGAGTCCTCGACCCACTGACCCTGGTGCGGGCTGCTGTACTTGGCGCGTCAAAGCGGGCAGCCTTTTGCCCAATCGAAGAAACCTGGCTGCGGGCAATACCGCTCCCTTCCCCAAACGTAATCGCTAGAAGATCGCTGACGCACGCAGCGCCGCCTAGCGTGCGTCAGCGTCGCCGCTGACGCGTCTCAGGCCCTGTCAAGTGTCGGCGGACTCGGGTAAGCCTCAGTGTATATCGCCAACCGGCAACGAACACACTGGTCAACAAATACTAAACATATATAAACTTTTCCGTGGAAAAATGCCGAGGCACTGGGCATGTGAACGCCCATGCGTGTCGTCCGATATTCCGCAAATAAGAGCTGCACTTTTAAAAAAGAAAAAAAAAGGAGTAGTTTTACACCTATTTGTTCCATATGTAATGCACCCCAAAACTTAAGTTCGACGTACAGCGCACTGCAGTCAAACTGACGGCCCCAGCCTTTACGAGATGCTTGATAACATTGCGATATATCCTATCAAACGCCCAAAACTCGTATCAAAGACTACAAAACGGCACAGTTCGAATTCCAGTCAGCGATACAGAGATAACAATAGGGCAAAACTCCCGATATGGTTCTCGAACTAGACAATCACGAAGTGTATATAATGGGTAAACGGTATCGGTAATTCCAGGAAGGAGCGCTCATCCCTTATCTTATTGAGTGTTTACAAAACAAGTAGAGGGGTCAGGGAGCGAGCCGTATACCTCAGAAACCATCGGGATGGGTGCAGATTCTGGATGCATATCCGATAAACGCCGCAACGTTTCTCCAAAGACGAACCGCGAAAATATTTGTTTATTTATTTATTTTGCGAGCGACAGCTTCGTAACCTTATTCAAGATTCCTTTGTGAGCTGTTCGAAGTTCACGATCTACATGGTGAAGAAGCTGCGAAAAAAGGCTCGAACTATACACTTTCGTTCCACCTGAAGTCCAGAGGCGACAACACTACACTCTAAGAAAAAGTGAGCACCCCCCCTCGTCATCGTGCGTTTTGACGGCTGTAACTACCCCACAGGCTTACTTAACTACCCACTGGGCTCGAGCCATTGAGAGTTAGCACCCTGTTGGCAGGTGACAAGCATGGGGTAGTCACGTTTTATAAACTCTTGAATTGAACATTCAAGTGCATGCAGTCGTTCAATAGTAAAAATCACTTCAAAAATCTCAAAAAGTACTTGAAACTTGTTTTCTTTGTGCGTTGGTTATCATTTATTGAAATTTAAACCGGTCGAAACAAGCGTGTGGCTCAGTTCGCCTAAACTGGCAGAAAACAGACAAGTACAGGCAACCTTGGTAGGCACCTGCTAAAACCCGAGGCAGATAAAAAGTATCGCGGTTGTCCTTTTTGGTTCTGTCGCGGGTTTTACCATGTACAGTAGTAAACAGCTGGCAGCTGGCGTCGTGCTCGAGGAATTTAACCAAATCTCTAGAAAAGCACAGGAAGCTACGCACAGGCGTGAGTTGACTTGAATGTTCGCCGGACGAGACACTCTCGTCGCCTTTAAAGGAGCGGTGCAACGATATTCAATTCGAATGTTTCTCACTTGACACGAGCTTACTGGCACTAGTGGGACTCAAGGATACTCACACGCAACGCCACTGGCCAAGAAACTCCTTTGTTGCGGTGTAATTTCAAGGACAAAAGCGATCATTTTCATTCAATCTCTCCTTTGCAAAATTTTATGACGTAACGTGGGGATCCCAGTACACCCAAGTGACGATATTTGAATGCGGTTCATAGATTGGACCCGAGCATTGCGTGGGCACTCGACTTGGGCTCGTGATAATTGCTAGCTCGAGAAGCATTCGGGTAGTGAGCCGTGTCCAATCGCTGCAACGACGACAACAGCCGAGCCATAACAGTGTCTGGAACTCAGCGCGTGTCCTGTGCCTTGCCAACTCCAGCGCGTGGCTATGATCAACACTGGCGGCATATAATCGGCTCCAGATCACGTGGCCGCTTGTTCTGGCTGCGAGTTGAGGGAGTGAATGCTGCTCGTTTTTCTTTAATTTTTTTTCTGGGACTTCTATTGCGTGGGGTGAAAAACGAACGCGTGTTTCATAGATTATTAACGTTAGGAATCCGTTTTAAGCGGTATTTGCGCAAAGTACCAAAATTGTTGCATCGCTCCTTTAATTGTGCGGTTCAGTAAAGAGCGTGCTCTCAATAAAGGTGTGATCGGTCAGTTCTGCGTGCAGATCAGTTGCAACTGGCCTCCTTGGTTCCGCCGAACTTGCGCGCCTGTCGTACCCAATTTTTTTGCTTTCAAGTGCAGTGAAGTATAAAGCATTGAACACCACGACTGAGGCCGGACAGGACGAACGTACAGAGATATCTGGGATCATGTCCGTGTATTTCACTATTTCTCTGTCTCGAGGTACAGGATTCGCCTTCTCTGGTTCATTTGGCACATTTCATCGAGCATACTCGATAAAAAAAAATGCTTCAAACAAGGCCGGTTCAGACACTAGCGTTTGACAGCGTTGCGTCGAGAACCGAAAGCCACTCACCGGCACGTCTGCTGTGCTTCGTATCAAGCGTGGAATCCAATTCAAGGAATCATCTTGGCACGCGATATAAGCAGCAGGGATGTCCTGATTTCTTGCTGCCGCAACGCAGTCAGTCGCACGCAGTCAAACTCTACTGTCTCAACCAGGATTTAGATAATTTAGCATACGTATTTCGCGTTCGTTGCAGGTGAAGGCACGGGCCCGAAAGCAGCAATTCTGCTCTGTCCTCTTGGCGCGAGCGCGAGCGCATAGAACGGATATTTAGCGAAAAGAAGAAAACTGAAATAACGCTTCGGGGAGGACCGGCGGACGGGCTTCGCTAAAATCACCTGCGCGTGCTCAGTGTACTCAACGTGTACCCAACCGCCGCTAAAGTCAGTCTAGATATCTAAAAAGAGAAAAGAAAATGCATCAGTGTGTTAAGAAAGTTGTGATTGCAGAAATTGGTTTCGATAATTAATACAATTAATTAAACAGGCTTCAGTATACTTGAAGTGTAGGCAAACGAGAAAACGAAACTGTTCAAAATGTGACGTGTAGCAACTATTCAAATTTATTTATAACCTGCAGTTCACTTTTGCAATGGCCCTACATTAGAGATACGAGCGCTTTCCTAAGGGCAGTAGAGGAAAATAATATATACGGCTAAATCTTGCACAGTCTTTTCGTATTTATGCAAAATATGACAGTGGTCACCATCCTAATCGGTCACATAAAATACAGCAGTATATAAGCTGGTGGTGTCGACTACACGTGTGTATAGGAACGTAGAGTGTCAATATGTGATGTTGTATCTTGTGATGTTTCTGAACGCGTTAGTGTATAAAATGCTGTGATGTCTGTATGTCGCGTATGAGTGAAGTCTGGCGTGGGATATGTACATACGGCATTGTCTGGCGAGGCGCTGAAAGCAAGAACTGCTGGTTTCTTTTTTTCTTTAGTTTGAGCGCTGTCCGTTAGGTGGCGCGTGTCACCGCCCAATTCAAGGAGTCGCGCGTTTATGTGTCTACTTATTTGAGTGAAAAACATGGAGGCGTTCCATGGCTCCACGTCGCAGCCGTAGCAGCCACAAAGGGTTCGGTCTGGTTCGGTTCTCGGCCTCCCGTCCAAATGGGATCAGTCCCATAGCCAGTTGAATGGGTGTTCCGTGCGGTGAATAGCGCCAAGTGCGTGCACAGACGCGGTGAGGATTACCAGGGACTTGAAAGTGGATAACGAATGCTAACAGGTGAGCAGGAGCGTTGAACGATCGGAACCGACGCCGCTCAAATCGGTGATGCTTCGCCTCGCCGCTGTCAACCGAAAATGCCGGATCACTTGCGGCGAGCACAGCAAGCAGATGCTCTGTTCAATAAAGACATCATTCCATTTGTCGCTATTTTGTTTCCTTCTTTGAATGTTTTCTGGCCGCGAAGTAAATGCAGCCGGCCTCGCGAAAGCAATCGCGGACAAACCTCCTGGAATGCGCCCCCCCCCCCCCCCTCCCCCCTTCCCTCACATCGTCGCCCATACTCATACTAGGTGCGGTGCCGGTGCTTCGAGGCGCGTTTCGGAGTGCTTTGTGCGCACGGAAGGCAGCGAACGGGCGTACGCACTTGAGAATCGTATTTTAGCAAAAAGCAGTCCAGCTCGCTAGGCCTTACTCGTATTGCTCCACTGTCGCTTGCCAGCCGCCATGTTGCTTTTGGGGGTGCTCACTGTGAGCACCTGCTGATTGCGTGCCGTGTGACTGCCCATGGGGTTGTTAGTATAACGAAGGGGGGGGGGTAGCGATATCTGTGACGGCTTCTGACTACCCCAAGTGTAGTACCCTAGGACAACCCTTTTGTTGAGAGTGTACGAGGTGATGGGGCCAACCAGATGGCGTCAAAAGGGCACCATCATGGCGTTCGTTATGTCTGAATACGTTTTCTGTCATCGCTCAGTCAATCATAAACACCGCTTTTGAACTCGCTTGATCGGTCCCAGTAGCAGATAGCGTGGGCTTTGAGCCGAAACGAAGTATAGAGCCGATAAATGAGCTATACGCTTCAATGTATAACGGCACTTCAGCCACCTTGGTGCTCAAGATCACTGTCGCCAATTCATCTGAAGCCCTAACCAAAATCGGACGAAACGCTTTCCCGTCCTTCGGCAAACAAGTCCGCGACAGAGCATTTCCAAATTGTAACGAGTATAGCTTTCACACTAAGTCCGGCCACATGCCCTGATCGAGGCCGGACTCGCACCAAAATGGTGGCGCCAGGGAGAAAATCAGGGTCTGGAATGGTTACTTACTCAGTATATCTACTCGTTTTCTCCTCGAGGAAAAATGAAGTTTTGCGCACTGTTCATCCGCCACGCAAAGTAGTTCTTACAAGATTTCGTTGTCGGAGGAAGAAGCAATGCTTTTGGCGGGGGAAACGTCTATACGCCTTGGTAAGACGACGTATGCGTAATCTAAAGTGCACTTACATATACCCCAATTTTCTGCATAAAGGGCGAAATTAGTAATGCTCCGCGAGCAGCCGGACTTTTTCTAGTGCGGTTCTTGAGGCGTTGCAGGAAAAAGGGCGTCTAGAGCTTGTCGGAACCACTTTACATCCTTCCCACACGAAAAGCGTCAACTAAGTTGTTACGCAAAAAAAAAAAAATAGTACGAACAGTGAGCTGAGCATTCACGTAAGACATTAGCATACGAAGATGGTTTAAGGAAAAACAAGATGACAGGCTGAGAAGCAGTCTTATCGCGCCCGGAGTCGTATTCCCGCACATTCACGTCGAAATTTGCCTAAGCTGACGTGCCAGAAATGTCTATAGATCTTGAACAGAAGACGATTGAGGTTGCCGGTGGCGTAACTGGAGCCGGATGCGTTGGCCTCGAGCCAAGCGAGCGACGTCTCTTTCGAAAGGGTCGAATAACAAAATCTCCGCTTCCGTCTGACAGGTGACGGAACGAAACGTTCGTCCCTAAACTGTTTAGCGATAAAGAGAAAACCGAGATAAACATCCCACGCCGTTGACGCAACGCCTTCGAAAGCCACAACGGGGAAAAACGAAAACAAGTACATAAATTTAATTAAGAAGAACCGCATTCGGCGGGTGGCACGTGGCTGATATGGCCGAGACGGGCCGAAGGTTGGCTCAGTTTCTTTTCTTTTCCGGTCATTGTTTTCTCGCAAGCAGCGAGAGCAAACGAGCATTGTTGTAATAACATGTTGCGACTTGGACCGCCTAAACCCCCTTCGCGTGGAGAAGCCGCGTTGCTCGAAGAAGGTGGGGAATGCGTTCAAGAAGCAGACGTCAGGGGAAAACTCGTTTCAGGCTGAGAGTTTGAGTGGCAGCAGTTAGACGCCTACACCCAAGAAAAGGGCTGCGTGGAACCGGGTTCGGCTTTTGCAGCCGGAGATCCTTGTAAACTTTCACAGCGGCAGCTGCTCGCGTTACTTTACGGCGTCCGTATACGCAAAAACCCACGTGATCGCGGGTTGCCCTTCGTGGCGAGACGCGCTATTGCTTCCCCTCTCTCCAGAGCTCGGCGTTCTGACATCCTAGCGCGCTCTCGTCACCTCCTCTTCCTCAGTTTCTCTGCGCATTGATGGACGACCAATGAGCAATCTTTGACCCGCTCGCAAGTTCACGATCGGGCAGCCACACATGAATGTCCAGGAAGGTCCCGCGGCATCTCATGACCGTTTAACGAGTGTTCTGTGTGTGCTTCTTACAGCGAAGCTGTTTATGGCTAGGGTTCTGTGGGTTTTTCGTGTGCGTCAACAAAAAAATCCGGTCCCGAATTGGATACAAAATTGCTTCATTCTATGCAAAAGCTTATGCTCTTGGATATGCAATTTCAGCAGTCCCGTCGCGCGTGTCTAGATTTCTCCGGCTCCTCGGGGCGGGTCTGTGTCGTCTGCTAAACAGCTTCGCTGGTCATCCAAGTTCAGAGAGTGGAATATCTCATGATTTTTGTATGGAGCATGTTTCTCTACTACGATTCATTCACGATTTGGTAACTTGCTGATATCTAAGTTTTATGTATGATACTTCCCTGTTGTATTTTGGGGGCTTAATCAACCCGACTTAACAGATGCTTTTTTTCCCCACACTCTATTTCCGACGGACAATAAAGGATAATATTATTATTATTTGTTTGTGACGAGTGCTCCTTTATCCACCGGTGGGTGTAAGCTAGTGCATACGACAGCAGTAGAGCTTGATATTTGCGAAGAAAGTTCAATCAGGGGTTGTTGATTGCTGCTTTTGTGAAATAGCAGACGATGAAACAGCAGATGAAATAGCAGAAAGAAATAGCAGGCAGTGGACGGAAGAAAAATACAAAATGTAGACCATTACAAGTATCTTGGCGTTCTTAATGAAAAACTAACTCGGAACCAACATACTGATAACGTTGTATGCAAGGCTAGAAATGCGTTTTTTACTCTCAGACGAACCTTTAAATTTGCAGACACTGACAAAAAAAGTGTGGCACAAAAGACTCTAATCAGACCTGTGCTGGAATACGCTAACACCATTTCGTTTCGCCGAACGGCGGAAAGATAAAAAGCAACTAAAAGGCATTAAAAAAAAAGTCTCTTAGATTCATTCTCAAAGCATTTAATAACCGCATATATGTATAGCATTTCATTAAACGAGCCAACATTCAACCGTTAGAAACTAGGGCAACAATACATGAATTAAAATATTTGCATTTATTCCTTCATGGCAATATTAATATTAACGTTGAAAATTATATGCCCTTTTCATCCACAGGATCGGCCAGGATCAATCACACCCCAACTATAAAGCAACACAAATTTAAAAACAATGTTAGACTGGGATTCGTTCGAAAATGATGTAACGCTTTCTTCTATCGAAGATTTCACCGCTGCACTTCACGGCAATTTTCTTTTTAGATGCTCGTGTTTATTTTATTTAACGTAATTGCCATAAAAAAAAATCATAATTACAGCTTGTGTCCGACGTCACTATGCCGCGGCAATCGCTTCGAAACAGACTTTGCTTTCGGACCCATTACGAGATGAGCTGAAGGTATTGTTTTAGTTTCATCCGCGAATGACACCCCGTAGCAAACCGACAACCCGTCAGCGGACGGTATCTCCTCATCGGTGACCAAAATCGGCTTGCTCAAAACAGAATCTCGCAAGCGCATGGCACTGTCCGGACAATATAGATGCTTAAAAGTCCCAATTTTTATACGGTGTGGAACATCGATTGGTGCAGATTATACTACGAGTATTTATTTCTCGAAGATCTCGAGGAAGACAATGGTTATGACGACACGAGACGGATTTTGCGCATGACAGATTATGTTAAAGGGACACTAACACCCCCAAATCTTTTTTTTTTTTTTAATTTTTTGCCAGGTTCTTTATTATGGTGTCGGAGGACTATTCAATTAATATTTTGCAACAAAATAGCGTATTTCTTAAATAAAGCCAAAAGACGCAACTGCTCGAAACCGAAACCGAAACCCGACGGAGGTCGGAGAAGTGGAGAGAAGAGAGTGAGATGCGGAAGTCACGTGTCTACACCCAACCGTATTTTTTTTTTTTTTTCTCCTTTCCGTAGCAGACGACATGCGGCGTACGGGAACTGTTCGCCGTGAGATTCTTTTGCAGTTATGTATGTTCCGCTCGTTGTTCTGTACTCCAAGATAAGTTGTTTTGTACATTGAGGAGTTGGAGATGAGTAGTGAGTGCCCGTGGTGAATTTCCATGATCGGCTCCGAAAAGAATACACCGAAGATGTTGCGTGAAGAGCTGGCTCACATGTCCTGCGTCCGAAAAAATGTGGCATTGTGCAAAAAAGTTTCCGAAAGATCAACGGGATCGGGACCAATGGCTGGCTGCAATTCCTGTAGACCATTTACGGGCACCTCGGAAAGCGGACGCTACCTGATTTATATGCTCCTTGCATTATGTGGAAAGTGACTACATTGAGTTCGCAGGTGTCAAAAAGGAAATCCCATACCATTTAATTCAGCGACGTGTCGTCCACAACATTGGTTTCTTTTTTCTTTTTTTGTTTCTTCAGTGATAATTGTAAAGAAAAAGAAATGTGAACATCGGAAAATGTTTGAAAAAAAAAAAAAATGTTTCACGGGGGATCGAACCCGGTCCTACCGCGTGTGCAACGGACGTCTTTCCCACTGAGCTACTGGGGCATCGCTTTCTTGGGGGATCTCTTTCCTTAGTAATAATTCAGCCGATAAACTGTAAGTTGGAAAGTTTGCTGCCGATTTTCCTTTAGCAAAAGCACTCCCGGGTCGAAGTCGGGAAGCACCACGCATTGGCGACATTCGCACCTAGTAAAGAAATCGTACGCGTGCATATTCAACTCGAAGTAGACACGTCGTGCTTGACGTTTGCGCGAGCGATGTCTTCAGTCACGAGAAGGGAGCGACGGCTCGGCGACGTCTTCGTGCAAATCGGCTTGGTGGTCGGGCGTGTCGTACGGGATGGATACCAATTCTTTTGATCAGTCCCAGATTTCTCTTTTAAAGGCAGACAGAATTCGCCGGTACCGCGAACGACAGTTCTGAACTAAAAATCCTACGCCCGTCGTCCGCTGCCATAGCCGTCCCCGCGAGTCCCACGATACGCGAAGCGACGCACGCACAGAATGCTTCCGGTTCTCTGTGGAACTTTTTTTTTCAATCAACGTATTTGCAGCTTTTTAGAAGCCACAAAAAATGGGTTTCATATTTTTGTCTATTTTTAACACTGAGTGTGTGCCTTCAGTGACCAACGACTTTGATTAAATTTGGTGGACGCATCGATACCTTGGAAAACGGCCCGTGACCGCGGAAAAGAGAGTGAGCGAGACTCGAACCGGCCAGTTCTTGATCGGCGGTTTTCGGGCGGAAAGAAACCGAATTTCGAGCCGCAAATTCTATTCTGGGTAGTTGAGCTCTGACATGTCACGTACAACTAAAAACTTCAGCGAGCATAAATACCCTGTCAGTGTCCCTTTAATGATGATTTCAGTACGACACGAGCTTCTTTTGTGAGATAATAAAGCGGGTATCTGCGTGGACCATGAACCAGGTGGGTATTATCTGGATAAACGCGTTCCAGCCGTGCCGTCACGACCAGGATTTGCCTCGCCGTGACGCCACGAGTTATCACCCTAAAAACTTATCGTCAGTTCCGACGATAAGTTAGATGATGTGTCCAAAAGGTACAGCGGAAGCTAGGAGCAATCACATTTGGGGCCTTAAAGAAAGCTGGAGTCGGAAGTTCGCAGAACGCCGATCGGACGTCGGCGAAAAAAAAGCGCGAAGTCATCGTCGTGATAAGACAATCGGTGCGCTCCGTCAACTTGGGCCCCAACTTTGTGTTTGACGAGTTTAGAGGCCTTGAAAACGAACGTCGTCGAAGTTGACAGTTTGACAATGCTCTGGTACCCTTCTGGCATCGACGATCCTCGAAGGCGCGGCTGGATTCATTTCGAAGCCGTCCCAGCACGGGGGCTCTCTTCCACAAACGCGAACGGCCTTGAATGGCGTCCGAGAAGGGAACAAAGGCCCGGAAAGGCGGCAGGAAGATGCGACGGGCCCCTAATGACGCGCCTATCGGACAGCGCGATCACGGCCGAGAAAGGTCGCCGTGGCGAGAAGAGAGAAAACGCCGTCAGCGCCACTCGCTAATCGGAGACCGATGGCTTCTTACGGTGGACCGCCGCGAACACCACGAGCCAGCCCGGTCAAGCTATGCTGCCTGGAACGTGTCTTCGACTGCCGCGTTCTGCCCGTCCTTCCCGCTCCTACGTCCAGAGCGCCAACAACGCGGGACAAGCGTGTCTGCTGTCGCCATCTTGCCGACCCACGAGGCGTGGGCAAACACTCAGTTCCAACACGAGCGTCCGCGCACGCTCCCTGTCAATAGCAGAGACACGGCAGCGGCGTGGCGTCAGGAGCACCGTGTTGGTCTATAAGTACCGACCAAACGTAAGAGTGAACGCGATGGTCGCTTGTCGTCGCGGGGGTACCACAATTTCGTCACAATACATTCTGTGTTCCACAAAAAGATATCGGATCTCCTTTTTTTTTTTTTTTTTTTTTTTTGTGGGGGGGGGGGGGGGGGGGGGGCGTTTTGCTGGCGAGGATGGAAGAACAGAAGAGCAAAGGACTAGAATCACTAAAACGAGGTACGAAGATGGGCGGAGAAGCTCTAGAGAAGCGAGATAACTCAGTATCAGCAAAATTATATCATGAAAATTACATCAGCAAAACTCCCAGCAAAATTAAAAACGGAGGGGGCGTATATTGTTTTAGACTAAGTGATACAAGCTACGGCCTGATACAAAGGGTGTCAGGCGGCAGCTTGATACCCTTTTGAATATACCCTTGATACAAAGGAATCCCGGACAAAAGCTCACCGGACAAAAGCTCACCCATTTTTTCACAGACCCGGACAAAAGCTCACCAGGAGAAAATCCCATCCTATCCCAAAATTCCGCACAGCTTCCCAAAGTGGTCAATTGTCTTGTACCTGTCCTAAACGCCCACCTCCCGTTTCTTCAAAATATTTTTTTAAAAAATTTGCAACTCAATGATTTGTATATCACAGTTTTGCTTCAGTTTCCCTTCCACATCACCCTCAGATAATGCTTAATTTCAAATACATTTACAACGCAGAATGAAGAAAACAATATAATTTTCTTAGCCATTCACCCACTTCAAATATTAACCTGAAACCCCAACAAACCCATTCATTAGTTATGAAGAGACTTCTCAGCTCCACTCCATTTCGGTGACCTATTATTTCTTTCTAAAATCGTTGCTTCTCCGCCTGTTATGGCTTATCTGTCGACACCTTTGCATGGGATGGGGGTTAGCAGTTTTCTTGAAAATGGTGCAATGTTCATCGCGTCCGCACTTTATCCCAGCCCGTGATTCGCTCCAGGTAGCCAAAAAAATAATAATTAGGTGAGCTTTTGTCCGGGTCTGTGCAAAAACGGGTGAGCTTTTGTCCGGTGAGCTTCTGTCCGGTGAGCTTTTGTCCGGTTACCGATACAAAGGATATCAAGCTACCGTCCGATACCCTTTGTATCAGTGCGATGAATGGATGGGCTACATAGCCCATTAATTTATCGTGTAATAAAAAAGCTATGCGTGCTGGAAGTGCTCTAGTCGTCTTCGCAACGTCTCGCGAGAAAATGGAGAGAACTGGATAGGACATCACTGTACAAAAGCAGCTGCCCGCAGAGGCCCCGCAAATAGTGCGTAGTGCCGATGAGAAAAAAAGAAAAGCGGTTGGGACAGAGAAGCAAGCTGGGCTCGTTCTGCTACGACCAAGGGAACGAGGCTCGTCTAATGCCCGTGCCACATGGGCAACTCGAATGCCATTTAAAACGAATGACATTTGAGCGGACGGCCAATCAACGCGCGACACTCCGGGCTGCATAGCCCATTGAATAGCACGGCGCATTCCACGCGCGAAAGATAGCGAGCTGATTCGCCGATCACACAAATGTCATTCGTTGAAAGTTGCCCGTGTGGCACGGCTATTAATTTGATCAGCGGAATTTATGGCCTTCATGGAAGGAACTTGTATGTAGTCTACGGCAAACACCACATGCACAAACAGCCTTCCTTTTCTTTTTAGTTTTGTATAAGGCCGAGAACTGTTTATGTACAGGGTAAGCGAAACGATAAGCAAACAAACTTTTGGCTATCGAAGCTGAGGTTCGTGGACAAGCTGGAAAGTGACCTGCAACAGAACGGGCGTCTGGCACTTCCACCACCGCTGCTGGGACACCGCCAGGATGCTATCACGTGACACTTCACGTGACACGTCTAGGATGTTATCAGGACACCAGTCTAGCGTTGTGAACTTTTGTCACGTGACTACGCGCCCTGCACGCCTTTGAAAGGTCACGGGTAACCGAGTCTCAGCTTTTTAGGGGGAACGATTCTTTCCAAACTTGAAGGATTTGGAAGGGCCGATATCGCGATTGCCATAGCAGCAGACACCGTTCAGCCTATCGGCGAGCGAGGTTTCGAGTCGTATGTAAGTTAGCATCTGTTCCTGCCCTGCTAGCAGGCAGGGATGACAATGGCGTTAGTTTCCCGGGATCTAGCGACTCTATTGGCTTTGAGGCTCGTAGAATCCGCCACGGTCCATCCTAAGGGAAAACAGAGTATAGGGGGTGCTGGCACGCGCCAGCAACAGCTGCTGGCCAAGCGCCGACACGCACACCACACACACGCTCGTTGCCGGTACACAATGCCAACGAGCGGCCAAATTGGAGGAGAAAGCGCGCGCCAAGGCGGCTCGCTAAAAAGCGGGCTCGAAATCTTGGCTTGTTACGTGGGACGTCCCGGAAGGTTGTACGATGACGGTAGAGTTACAGAAACGGAAGACGATTGCGAACACGGCGCAGAATATACTCTTTCTTGAGCCAACAAAAAAAAAAATGCTTTTCGTATTTTTCAAGCGTAATAAATAATAGAGGAAATATAAGAGATAAAGCTAGAACACCCACCGCCTTTCTGGAGATAGTTTAAGTGGGACGAAAGCCTCAAACGTTCGTACCAATATGTGCCCCCATACGAAAACGCTCCGCCCCATACATTGTATGCGGATCGGACATGTCGTTACAATCCTGACCTTCCCTGGAATGAAACGTTGATGTAAAAAAGGAGTGTGTTTATTTCACTTGTATGGTTGTACCATTTAGAGCCCTCTCTGGGCCTGCACAGCAGTGTTTCCCAAACCATACACCCCACAAAACAACTTCAAAAACTTAAAAAAAACGCAAACTTGGCTTTTTTTTTTTTTTTTTTTTTTGCAGTGTCGTTGATGAAAACAAACAAGGCGGCGTCGATTCAAATAAAGTACCAGAAATAATAGTTGCGGTGTACAAGCTCCGCCCTCGTCTTGAGAAACAGTGCTTAACGAACAAGTTCACTTCAGCCGTTAAGAACAGTAATCCCTGTTAACATGATTTCTCTTTATTCTCTATTGCGCTGCATTTTTTTTTTATTCACTTTAATTATTTAGTGGGAGATATAATCTCAGTGTAAATGTTGTGTATTGCTGGTCGTACACTGATATCAGAAAGCTTCCGGCATCGCGAAAAGCCGCGGGAAAGGGAGGGAGGGCTGAAAAGGGGGGAGGGGGGGGGGGGGGGGGGGGGTCGCGGCGAGACTTATTTTTATTTTTATGGGTCACAGAGGGGGTAACAGAGTTTGGGAAGCACTGCTGTACAGCTACGACTCCTATGCTTAAAATGTGTAAGTGTAACCGAGATAATTACGTTATTGGGAAGGGGATGCTCAACAAGGAACGAATCGAGAACAAAAGGTAAGAACAGAACGGATTGAATGAAAGAGGTTTTCGAGTTGCGCCTCGAACCCAACAGCCGCGAGTCGTCGGAACACCACCACACCCACAGTGAACAGTTCATTGACGGAATATTCCAACAGTGGAACACAATCACACTCACAAAGAATGTCAGCGCTTCGCCCTGAACAAGAGAAAGTCAACCACGAAAATCCGCGGACACGTACAACTGACGAGACAGGAAAGGAACAAACACGAAGCCACCATCGACGCCGACTCGTGTCAACCAGTGCGCGATCAAGAGCCCCCGTGGGAAACCGTAACACGACACTGCTTTCCGAAAGACGGCGATCTTTGTTCCATCCGTCGCGCTGCCAACCGTGCAACGACGCCTTTTAATAGGCGTGTTCCTGCGACGACGTTGCTCCGTCGGCGCCGACGCCTCGGGGGCCACGCCGTGCGCGCGTCGTTGACCGCCGGAGGAAGCTTTGCGTACACCCTGACCAAAACGGGCGAACAAAACAACGCTGACATCCTACCTTGCCGAGAAACTTGCCCTTGAGGTATGTGATCTTGGTCTCGGGATCTACAATGTACTCCGGCACCTCGATGTTGTTGTTGTTGTGGCCAGCGGACGTCGCCTTGCGGTCTCCTCGTGCAAGCTCGGACAAGTCCGTGGTCCGGCGACGAAGCCTGCTCGGGCTCGTCGCGAGCTCGACGAGCACGCTCATGGCACCACGCTGCTCTGTTGTGGTCAGTCGGAACGGACGAGACGGATTCTCTAGGCGCGACGCTGTCGGCACGCACGCATCGCGGGCGGGACGCTCGCTATCCGTTCGGGGGCAGTAGCACGTCACCGGCACAACACAACCACCAGCACCACAACACCGACGACGACGATCCAAACAGACGCGCTCGTGTCGTCAAACAAAAACCGGCGGCGCCGCGCGGCACGCCAACACAAACACTGTTGCTCGCACGCCGTCGTGGGAGCAGCTGAGAAGCGGATTCCTTTTTACCCCGAGGCACCGGAGAGACAGCGACACGCGCAAGAAGGCAACATTGGGTGACGAGGAGGAGAAAGAAAGAAAGAGGGACAGAAACGAGAGGAGAGAGTGCAGAAAGAAACCGAGGGAAATTAAGATACATTAAAATGAATGGAACTTCACTGGCGCCATCCCGTGTGTAATGCTGAAAGCACGCAAAACCAAAAGAGGGATGAGTGCGCAGAGATGCCGTGAGATGACGGCACACAACAGGCGCCCTCAGAGAACGGTCAGAAAACGCACTCAGCGCTCTGACATAAAAAAAAAAAAAATAATAATAATAATAAAATTAAACGATTCAACCAGAGGAAAGAAGGGAGGCAAAACAGCTGTGTTTAGTGTTTCGGGGCGGATGAGTTTACGTGTGCTAGCTCGCCAGCTGTGTTGCATATGGGTCGCAGTGATTCGTGGCGCTGGAGCGCTGGTGTGCCTTGAAGTGGAAACTTTTCTTGGCTCTTGGGCAGAGTCATCTTGTTCATGTGCGTACGGTATTGGCGTACGCTGAGGTAAAAAGTGCCCTCCCATTCCAGCAAAGACGAAAGCAAGAAATCAGCAGCTTCATTGGTCCCTAGCATGTGCTTTTGTGCCGAACAGTTGGAAAGCGATGCGTTGATCCGTGATGCAAAGGCCGACGAAGTTGCGAATTCGGTGAATGACTTTCGCTTCGAGGGAAGTTGATTCAAGCTCAGGTTGAGGATCCCTGGAACATCCGTTCGCCTTCGCTGTAGAATAGATTGGAAGGGAAGGTGATATGACTACTCCAAAAAAATAAAAATAAAAAACGTAAAAGGGTCTATAAGATATTTTACCCTTGTAAAAGGCTACGAAATCCGAAGTTTTCGAGACGGGCCTGTGGCGCAACGGATAACGCGTCTGACTACGGATCAGAAGATTCCAGGTTCGAATCCTGGCAGGCTCGAGATATTTATTTTTCTCTGACCTTTTCTACGTAGCGACACACTCGCGTTATTATATTTTTTTTATTTGCAGTGAATTCAATATTTTTTGTAGTTTCGCGATCACCGTTTGTCATGTGTTTGCCCACAGCGTATCCACTGGAAGGAAAACAGAAACCGAATCCAATCTTGGAAAAGTTAATCAGCGTTCGCCCATCACCACAACTTGAGCTAGCCTGAGCGGATACGTTTTGCTCAATTTAGCGGTGTGTTTGAATCATAGAGTTGTTACAATAAACGCTAGAGGCTCAGCTGGCGCTAGTGTGCTGTTGCATTTTGAAGCAGACAGCAAGCAGTCAGAAATTGATTTCCGGTAATGCATTTCTATGGGAAAAAGCGAGTGCATTTTCTCTCTGCGCTCGATTATAATAGCAAATATCACGAATAATTTGTACTTACTAGGCACATTGGAACATTTCTCAGTCACGCAGACGAAATATATTGGTCAGTTACGGCATTTGTATTTGAAATTCGCGGCAATAAAAACGGTCTTAAAACCGCTTCGTACGTGTATTTATGTGCACTGTCGGACACTGTTAGCGGGAACACGGCGTCGACGCTTTCCAGCATGGGGAATGTACGTGCCAAATGAACGAACGACATGTGGAAAACCAAGAGAGACGACAAGAACTACGCAGTAACACTGGGTAAGTAACTCCTTGTGCTTGCAGACGATCAAAATAAGTTGAAAGTCACGTAATATAGTCCGATTTGCAATACATACTGCTTTATTCTTTCTGCTCATGAATATGTGCGAAGATGCTTGTTCTGTGTTCAAATCATCACCCGCACGCTCCAAATCTTTGCAAGTCGGGGGAAGCCAGAGGTCAGGTGCGCGATAAAAACTGCTTAACATAAGAAATAATAAGAAAACACACCTTTCGTAGCCCACGTACTTTATTCTTTAAGTTTCGAACGTTTTTTTTTAACCACTGGTAAAGATGCACGACGGGGTCATTTTCATATAGTGAGAAGACAGGCATATTAGCCATATATATGCACCAACGCAATGCTGGCGAACTTTGAACACACTCTACATTCCTTTCGATCGTTATTTTGCTTAGAATCGTCGCTCGTTTCTACATACCTGCCATAGAACAGAGGTTTGGGCCTGGGATATAGCGAAGTTTAGCATCGTTCAGTGGTAAAGGAAAAATGATGTAACTAAAGCAATTACACTTTCAAAATATTAATAAAGGTACATACTACCCGGTACAACCGAAATAACAAAAGTTATTCAAGTTATTTTCCGGCGACGAGACAAAATTCACGCGCGTTTTCCCATAGGAATACTATGGTGGCTATAGGAATACACAGGAAGGCTGGAAAAGTAGACTGCATGCTGTCTGCTTCAATTTGCAACCGGAAGTCCCATAGACACTAGCGCCAGCCGAGCAACTAGCGTTTATTGTAATAACACTATGGTTTGAATGCTGGAAACTTTCATTGAAGCAACGAAACTATGGCTGTGTTCCAAAATTTACTCGATCCGACTCTGGAGTAAAAGTTTCGTATCGTGGCGTTTCCAAACTTACTCGAGCTTACTCGATGACCTCAGAACTCCCGTTCCAGAAGCGGGTTGTTTACTCCGGAGTAATTACTCACGCTACCCTCCTCGTTCGTCGTCTGTTCGTCGTCTGCTTTCTGCGCCGACATCCGTCAAAGCTCGCTTGCTCCGTTGGTTTTGGTGGCGGACGTCCGAAAGGACAAAGAATTAGGTGCAGCATGCGTGGTAATTGCGATTTGCTATTTTCAACGCAGGAATTGACTGCATTACATCCAGACCGTCCACCTTCCCCGGGAAGGTATACTTGTTATTATCCGAATGCGAGCCGTAAACAGGAGCTTCTCCGTATCCTCGTCCTCGGCGTTGGGGGAAATGCCGTATTCTCACGTTCAAGGCCGAACATGTTTGAGCGCAGTATATGATAATGTAGTATTTTTGTTTTCTCCAGAGTGTGTATGTGTAATGAGAGGATAACGCTTGTAAAGCTTCAAAAATTTCACTGTAATCACATTCGCGTCAAAGCGAACGTGTGTTTCATATCATTCTAGAGAAAGCACCCTCGCGCTGTGCCGCTACATCGTGTGGAAGAAATTTCTGCAAAACATAATCGGTGAAAATTACAATGCGTGGAATATATGCGTTTCGGGCACCGTGACTAAAATTGCAGCAATCGCGCTAATTAATAAAACAATTTTTTTTTTTATGTCTAACTGTAAGGAGTAAGTAATTTTGATCTCAATATACAGCTCAAAAGGAAGGTGAGTAAAAGGAGCTGGTGGATCCACCTAAAAAAACACCGCGTCGTCATTAATATTATCGTTCTTCGAGTGCTTTCTCTATGATCAAAAGGATCGTCTGCTATATTCTGCCATCGCTGCTGCGTTTTCTTTTTGCCGTAGCCCAAGACGAAGCCAATCCGCGTAGTATCCAGGTGATTATCCCGGTCGTTCCAGAATCGAGTCGCGGATCGTTTACTCGCGATGTCACGCGGTATTACCCGCTGACGTAGGAGACAGGTTACTCGGGTAAGATTTGGAACATGCTATTTGATATTTGATAATTCTTTTAAAAGCAGCCTCTAATAACTCCCATTCCACTCCGGCCTGCTAGCTCAGTCGGTTAGAGCGTCGTGCTAATAACGCGAAGGTCACAGGTTCGATCCCTGTGCAGGCCAGGTTTTTTTTTCTTTTTCTTGCTATGTGATTGTTAATTTGATTTCACTGGTGAAATCAGTTTCTACCTGAAACTATATACATGTATATATTTTTAAACCATTTCTTGTTTCATCGGTTTCGGTTGTATTTTTCATCTTGGGTCTTCCTGTGCACAAGTATAAAACGTTATATTTAATTTGTTCTTAGTAATCGGAACAAAGACTAGGTGCGTTATTTACAGAGAAAATGGCACTAGTGCCTTTTTACAAATCGTATGACCTCGAAGTATCTTTGTAAGGAAAAATCCTTCTGGGCCAGAAGCCAAACAAAAATATTTAAAACCTGGAGTAAAACTCGCAGAGCTGCGAACTTTTAATACACTCACATCTCCTTCTCAATAAACTTCAAGCATACAACTTCTTGGTTCGATGGAAGTTAGAATGCGCTAACATAACTTAAAACAAAACTAAAAAAAAAAAGAGAGAAAAAAAAAGATTGATTTAATTATGTTTGGGATATGGTATACAGATGACATTGACGACAGAAACAACGTAAAATCACTCGAGCACAGGAAAAAGATTGCTAATCTACTTCACCGTAACGAGCTGCGTATATATAATAACTTTTTTTTCTTCTTTTTTTCCAGGACATATATTTTAACGGTGGTACAAATTAATCCCCAATCCTCCACTAAGGCGTGCCAAATGCCCTTCGCAGAAAAAAAAAAAAAAAAAAAAAAAAAAATTTGTTTTTGTTTTGCGATATTCATACTGTTGGAAGTGTTATTTAAATACATCAGGTTAGCCCCGTCGAGCGCGCTTTTAACCGTGCACCGGTGCGCTGCGGAAAAGCGGCACCAGAGAAGCCCGCTTTTGCGCATGTTGCTTCTCCACAGTACGCTAGTGCTCGGCAAGAAGCATGCCCAACGGGGCGAATCCGCCGCATTCAGATCGGATACCGCGAGGTTCATCTCGAAGCTAATATCGAATAGCGCACTATTTGAAACAACTATTTGAAAACGCGAATATTCGCGCAATCCTGATATTGTTCTTTGTTCTAGCTGCTCCTCCCGCGTAAGTTATCAATTGTTCTAGTCATCAATATTTTATTATCCAGCTAAATCAATAGCTCCGTTAAACTGTTTGAGTGCATATCTGAATAATTCGGATGCATAACGTTATTGTTCAGGTAAGTTTGGAGTGCATGATGTATATTTGTGATTATAGTCCGTTTTTTCCCTCCTGGGAAAACCGCAAAATCTGCAGTATTAAAAAAAAAAGTATGGCATTATTATATTTTAGAGAAACATACATCACCATCAGTAAGTATTCCGTAGTGCCGATTTTTCAAATATTCCCTCTTCCCATATAAATTTGATTGAAATGCTCTTCCTTGCAATATTTTTCTCCCCAATTGTATTAATAGAGCTCTGGACAATCACACATTTTAAATGCCATTTTGTTTTTCGTGTTCAGTTTTTGTTTTGAAAATGCCTTTTTTGATTGAGACAAAGTAACATGATTGACAGATCGACGGTTGTTTGTTTACAATGGAATTTATCTGGGTTTCTCTTTAAAAGGCGCGTTTTTTGAGTATGAAATAGTATTTGAAATGTTTTATGTATTCCTCAAGATTATTTTTGACTGTTTTGTGCTCTAGAAAAATACATATTATATATTAGTGCAGATTTGTTTTTATGATGCAATACAAATGGAATCATACACAAGAGCAACAAGAAACATGTGCATAGAATGTTGCTCGTATTAGCACAACTAAATGCCAGCAAGTAAAATGTGCATAGGACTTTTGAGGAGGCATAAAAAGGGTTGCTACTATCACTGGTGTGTGACACCATTGAGCAATATGAACAAGTCTCTCGGATGAACAATGCCACAAGGCACAGGAGACACTTATAGCAGACATCTTGTTCACACGAGGCAAAAGGTTTTCTTCGCTTTACTGATTCAATAAAATGGTTCAAAGATATGGTGTGTTTAATCTCTTATAGTTGACCATAGCATAGAAACTCAATTGACAAAACCCTCAAGTCCTTCAGACACCATTAAACAGCTGGGAAAAATTCTACATACAGTTCTGTGCCTACCTTTATATATTGTTTCAGGTTAATCAGGTCATCTCAACCCTCATCCTTAGAGGATAACCCTACGGTTGAAATGTTGTTGGAAGGTGTAGACACTTTAGGCGGTTCGCAGCGTGCCAGGGCATGACATGGTATCTTACGAATACTCATCTGCTGGCACCCACATTTTTTCATCGTTCGTGCATGGTGAATCCAGCTTTGATACAAGGATGCTCGTTTCATTTGCTTTCTTCCCTTAGGCCCAAAAGTGAACCACCTAGCCTCCAGAGTACTACATGACTGAGGGTGCCATTGTAGCAGTTTCTCTCTCTCAGGACAAGGTTGGTGTAAACGAGGCGTTTAATTCGGGTTAACTGTACGTTACATGGTTACATGAGCAGTGAGCCTGCACGTCAGTCTGCGTCCGTCCGTCGTGTCGGCGTTCTCGGTCCCAGACTCTCGCATTCAGTCCTCTCGCTGGCTTCTTTGTCGTCTGGCTTGTGGCGCCCTCTTCATACTGTGGCTCTCACGACACCCCCTTTCTTTGAAGACTCCCAGCACCTACAGGTTGAGGCGGCTTGGAGGTCTTGATTTTCGTCCACCTCTTGTGACGGTTATTCCAGGCTGCCAAGGTTGCAGATGTCTGCTAGTGCGATGAGTGATGCCAGTGGCTGTGTTCACCGCATATGACCTAGGAGACTTCGTTGGTTGCAGCACTGTCCCACTCGTGGCTGCTCCTGACAGAATTCGCACAGCTGTATGTGGAGGTACAGGGTCTCATTCTTTGACCGTATGACGGGCATCGTAATGTGCACCCAACTTGCTTTACGTATGCACGATTCTTTTTCCGAAAGGGCTCGCTGTTCCACCGAGGCTGGAATGCTTTGGACACAGCTGGTACATTTCTCCGTATCCTTGTTCCCATTATGAGTTCCACAGGGGAGTACCCTTCAGTTGCAGGGGTATCCCAATGAGCAAGCAGCGCCTTCTGGATGTTCGGCGACTTCTTAAGCAGCTGCTTCACCGTCTGTCCGGTCCTTTCCACTGCCCCATTGCTCTGAGGATAATATGGGCTACTTGTTACATGGCGTGATCCCCATTCCTTCGCAAACCTTTTGAATTCGGTGGAAGCGAATTGGGGCCCATTGTCTGACCGAATGATGGCGGGTGCTCCGAAACGGGCAAACATCTCGTTGAGTTTACTTGTGATGTCTTGGGTTGTTGTCTTTCTTAATTTCTCAAGTTCAAAGAACCTAGAGAAATAGTCTACCACCACAAGGTAGTTCTCGCCATTTTCGTAAAAGAGGTCCGCGCCTACCACTTCCCATGGGTGATTTGGGAGTGGAGTGTGTAGCAGGGGCTCTGTGCCAGGCTTTCGGTGTGTCTGACACACTGGACATCTTGAGACGTAGTCTTCAACACTCCTGCTGATGCCAGGCCACCAAACTGATTGACTGGCCCGAGCTCTGCAACAACCTATGCCCTGATGACCCGTGTGCAGGCTTTCCAGAACCTCACCCTGCATGCTTGGCGGGATGACGATGCAACTTCCCTTGAGGAGAAGTTCTTCAACAACCGTGATCTCTTGGGACGGATTGGCATATCTCTGTACTGCAAGTGGCAGTGACATGCCCTTGGGCCACGTCGTAGAACAATAGTTCCTGACAGTCACGATAGTTGGATCTCGCTTTTGTTCTTCTTTGATCCTCTCCAGCATGTTGGTGGAGGCTGGTAGGAGTTCTATGCTGAGTAGCTCGTATTCTGTCAAAGCTACTTCGAGACTTCTTGGACTGCTGCTGTCCATTATTGCTTGCGGCTTCCTTGAGAGTATGCCAGCTGTGTGGATCTTTTTTCCGGGGATGTGGGAGATTGTGTAGTCAAATTCCAGCAGTCTCATTCACAGACGCTGCAATCGTGGACTCAGCTCGTCTATGCGCTTTGATGACAACAGAGGCCCAAGCGGCTTGTGGTCGGTCTCTATGTGGAATTGCACACCGAGTAAGTACTGGCGGAAATGCTCGCATGCCCATACGATTCCCAGCGCCTCCTTTTCTATCTGGGCGTAGCGTTGTTCGGTTTCTGTGAGTGACCGTGATGCGTAGGCAACAGGGAGTCGTTTTCCGGACGTCTCCTGAAGGAGGACAGCCCCAGGGCCGCACGAGGATGCATCTGCTGAGATTGTGAGATGACTTCGAGGATCGTAGTGCACCAGTACCGGTGTAGTCGTCAGTGCTTCTTTGACGGAGTCGAAACTTTTTTGTTGCGGCTCTCCCCAGCACCAATCAGCATCATGGTAAAGCAAATCGCAAAGCGGTTTCGTGAGTTGAGAGAGTCTAGGGAGAAATTTTCCCAGGTGGTTTGCCATACCCAGGAACGACCTGACCTCCGATACATCTCCTGGTGGCGTCAGTTCAGTGAGAGCCTTGATCTTTACTGGATACGCACTGACCCTGTTGGCCGAGACGACATGTCCGAGGAATTCTACAGACTGTTTGCCAAGAACGCATTTGTCCTTGTTGAGAGTTATGCCCGCACCGTGCAGGCGCTTGAGTACCCGATGCAAGTGTGAGTCATGTTCTTCTCTCGTTCTTCCGAACACAATGATGTCGTCTTGAAGGCAAGCTTGACCTTCGAGTACTCTTAGCATCTCACGCTGGAAGAACTCGGGTGCGGTGGAGATACCGGATGGTAGTCAGAGGAACTGAAATCTACCACATGGCGTCAAGAAGGTTGTGTATTCTCGTGATTCTGCTGCCAGTGGGGCTTGCCAGTAGCCTGCTCTGGCGCCGAGTTTGCTGAACCAGGCTGCTCCAGCCAGTTTTCCGAGGCATTCGTCAAGCAGTTGGCCTTAATACTCGTTCCCTCAGGATGCAGCTGTTCAGGCCACTGTAATCGACACAGATGCGTAGTTCTCCGTTTTTCTTTCTGGCCACAACCATCGGTGCACACCACTCAGTTGCGTGGTCGATCTTTGCGATGACTCCGAGGCTCACCATCCGCTCCAGCTCCTGCTTGACACTTGGAAGCATTAAAAGAGGGACGCGCCACGGGTACGTTACCGCACACGGTTTGGCGTTGGGCAGCAGAACTACCTTGTACTTGGTGTTTAGTAGTCCGAGACCCGCAGTCACCTTGGGGTAGTCACTGAAGATGTCTGCTGTGTCGTCGTCGTCTACCTCAGATCTCTCGACGACCGACGGCTGCACAGGACTTGTAGAGACTTGATTGCTGGACGACCCAGAAGTGCGTCATGAAGGTTGTCCACTATGAACACCTGCTCCTGGCACGATCGTCCATTCCATTTGAGGGTCACCTTGAACTGTCCCACGGTAGGAATCTTGGCTTGGCCGGACCCCAGGAGTGCCTTCGTAGGTCTGCTGAGTGATCCCATGACTGACTTGTTGTAGACCCTGGACGGGATGGCCATGACGTTAGTTGCTGTGTCCACCTTGAACTCTACGGGCGAGCCGTAGACACAAGCTGTGATCCTCCATGGTTCTGATCCGAGTTGATTTGTTACTTTACCCAGGTAAACCCCTTAGACTGTGGCGTGGCACTGACTCTGGCTGTCTTGGGTTTTCTTCTTTGTGGACAGGCACAACAACACAAAGTGTCCTTTTTTTCCACACCCATTGCATGTCTTGTCGGCAGCAGGACACTTTGCATGCAAGTGTGGGCACGTGGAACCACACCATCTGCAAGCTTGATTCTGTTGTTTGTTGCGGACTGGTAGCTGCTTCTTGTTTTTGGCCCGCTGCGCGGAGGAGTGAAGCTCGTCTACGATCGCGTTCGGCTGTGCCTGTGGTCGCAGTTCCTTGAGTTGCTGTTTCACAGTTTCCGAATTTTGAGCCTTGGAGATCGCCGTCTCCGTTAGTTCAGGGTTGAGCTGAAGCTGCTCACTCAGCTTGACGTCGACAAGTCTCACGATGAGTCAGTCTCTAATTAGCTCTTCTTTTAGGTCGCCGTATGCACATACCTCTGCCAGCTTGTGGAGATCTGTAACAAAGGCGTCGACCATTTTGTGCGCTTCCTGCACACGCCTGTTGAACTTTGAACATTTGCAGATAACGTTCGTCCGAGGGACAAAGTGTCTGCCGAAGGCAATTATCACTGCATCATAGTCGTGTTTCTGGGCATCAGTCAGTTTCAGCGACGCCAGGACATCTTCTGCTTCGCGGCCCATATCGTAATGTGTTCACTAGGGTTTCCCCGTCTTGTTTTTTCAACCCAGAAATGACCCGGTGCTTCTCCCATCGGGTGAACCAACGCTTCCAATCTTTGGGACGTCAAAAATCCAACTTTTCTGGCAACTCAACGACGAAAGGATTTAGCGACGTTGGTGGCTGCACAGCTTGTTGCCCAGTGGCCATCGCTTACCCGTTGGCATGGTCGTTGCAGACGTACCTTGACGTGGCGATGCTAAGTTTCGGATTCCGAGCATTCCGCCGACGTACCTTGCCGTGGCGACGCAAAGTTTCGGATTCCAAGCGTTCCCGTGCCTTGCTTCCCCGGAGCGGTTGCTGTTGTAGCTAGTTGACTTGTCTTCCACAGCATCCCACGGCTGCCACCATGTCGGGACGAGGTTGGCGTAAATGAGGCGTTTAATTCGGGTTAACAGTACATTACATGGTTACATCAGCAGTGAGCCGGCACTTCAGTCTGCGTGCGTCCGTCGTATCGGCATTCTCGGTAAAGACTCTCGCTGGCTTCTTTGTCGTCTGGCTTGTGGTGCCCTCTTCGTACTGTGGCTCTCATCTCAACATTACACCCAATTTGTCTATGCAGCTCACGGTCTTCGCCGCTGTCTGGGCAGTACCAGTCAAACATTGGCCCCAAAGTCAAGCGATAGTTCTCGAAGCACGAGCGAACAACGATCGGCCAAGCTAACACCTAGCTGCCATTCCACAGCCAGTCAAGTGGCGGACAAAGCGTAGTGGCAGAACGAGTCTCATTTAGGACGTTTTTACCTGTGCAATGTCACTGTTCCTTTACTTCCTTCAACACCATCTACCTTCGAGTACTTGATGCTTAAAGTCCCGGTAAATTGACATTTAACCACAAAATGGCAGACAGGAGATGTTGGAAACCATACGCTCAGCTGTTGACCCTCGATCCAATACTCCGTTTCACCCTACCTTGGCGAAAGACGAAAGCCGCGACCACGGCAAGCCGATTGGAGCGAGTTACCAAGTAACGTGATGATGCACCGCTGTTGTGCACTCTTTTCGTGGAGTGCTGTCGTGGGGTTTGCTTCGCCGATTTAATTGCCTCAAGGTGGTAGTAGCTTCTGCCCTTTCTCAGGTTATGCTCAAATGGAATATAGTCTTAACACGAGTTAAGCAATATGCAATAAACATGCTGGAAGGTTTGTTTTTTCCAAGCGAGGGCTTCGCAATGGCTCACACCTGCAGTACAATCGTCACGAGCAAGTGTGAAAATATGTGGCAGAACTGCAGCATCATTTCCGCAACAGCTGCAACTGACCATTGTGCAATGGTCAATTGCAGCTTCGGCTGTGCAATATCCACTGTGCAATGGACAAACATTCCAGAACTGACAGCCAATAGGCAAACCAGCAACTTGCCTGTGTCTACGTGCCAGACTTGCATTTCACGCTTTGTAAAGTTGATAAAAACTGGCAGTGGTTGTTGTTAACTTAATTTCAAACAACAAAATTATAAATTGAAGAGTTGTACAACACATTTGAGTAAGCAGTTTCTCAGCAATCAGTTGCAGAGGTCGACAGGCTTTCTCATGTGCAATGCTGTTACCGTAATCTCGGCATCAGTGCTTTTTCACATATTACAAACAGTCAGTGCTCAATATCACATTCTTGCAGGTCAAGAATAGCGAAAAAGAGGCCGCATCTCCACGTGGTGAATGATGTTGATTGGGGCGAAGCTTTGGTGGTGCTTATGATACTGATTTTATTGTTCATAGGTAGTGTCGATTTTTTTTTTATTGCTCATAGGTAGTGCTGAGCTCCGGGTTGCGTTTCGACTTCCATCTTGTCTATAAACGCTGAGCCAATGCATGCAAAGTTTAACGCGATTATATACGCATTTGACCGCAGCGCCCTCTCCTGTATAGACATTGAGCGGCTACATGCAACGGAGTGTAGCGTAGTGGTTAAGACATCTGCCTTGTAAGCAAGCGGTTCAGAGATCAAACCCCGGGCGTACGTTGTTTTTTTTCTCAAAAAGTGGGCTGATTCCGGAGGCAGTGCAATCGACGTAAGCATGGACGCCGGACGGATGGACAAGGCTAGACCCTAAGGAGCTTCGCCCCTAAAAAGCGTTCCCCCCCCCCCCCCCCCCCCAACCCCCACACACACACAGAGCTTGCTACTCTCCATAACTGGTGGTTTCTCCTCTCCAGCATCCACCCCAGTAAAGTGAAGAGAGTGCAACACTTTGTGGGTCCTGTTATTATTAACATGTAAGGTACTATAGCTTGGTCTACTATGGCAGCACTCTTAACCGCAGTAGTAATTTTCACCGCAGCTGCCCGGCTGTGAAGCAAGAACTGAACAAAGCAGTGAACATTTGTTCGTAACTATACTCCGTTTCACCTTCAGTCCGAGCGCAGTGGACGCCACGAGCCACCCCAGCCGATCCAGCGCCGGGAGAAAGTCGCGTGACCTGCCGGTGGGGCGGGGCGACACAGGGTGCTCAAGGTCGCATGACACTCCCTCAACGCCGCATTGGCTGGGATGGCTCCTAGCGTCCGCTGTGCTCGGACGGAAGGTGAAACGGAGTATAGGCCATCGTTTTTTATTTATAAAAAAAATCTGCTAACTTTTTTTATTTTTTAAATTTCGGTGATCTGCTCGAAAATACACCAAAAACGTAATCATAAAAAAAAAATCGGATTAAAAAATTAATTTGTCCAGAAGGGAAGCTTGGAGAAAAATGGTCCCAGCTGGAGCAACAATTTCTAGAAATCTGCGTTTTTAGGGATTCCGTAGTTTTGACAACGGATGTTTATCGATGCTTACTGGCATTTCTCGGATAAAACTGGAAAATCTACGGCCTATCCACAACGTACCGTGCACCACAAAGCACCCTAGAGTATCACATCTGGCTAGTTTGCTTCACCACCTCTAAAAGTTTCCCTCAGACGTAGCCATCAAGGAAGTCAGTGTCTTACATCGTTGATTCACTCGAGACCCCGTTTTGGGTTTCTTCTTTTTTATTAAGACCTTGCATCTTGCCGCTGTTACCAAGCTCTTAAAAGCAAACACTAACATGACACGTGCACATAATAATTTCCCTATGAAAACTTTGGACTGCTGGGTGGACTCTAACGCCTTCCGAGACTACCTCACGCGCCGCATCGTCACAGATTCCGGGAACGTACACCAAACATAATGGCAACTAAAAAAACAAGGAAAGAAAAATAATATTACTCTACCACAAACAACAAAGTGGTCAGTCCAGCACTTTTTCTTCCTTTGACAAGCTTCGTCCTGCATACATAATGTCTGAACACAATTAATATTGCAGCGTGTACGATGCACAAAAAACAGGACATCTGCGGCCCCGCGTCTTGCGGGAGTTTGCCCTCTTCGAGATCCCGGGAGGGGAAAAGAAAAAACAAACAAAGAAAATGGTGCAGCGAAGAAAAACAAGACTGGAGGCACTTTTCTGTCGTTCTTCTCTTCCCCCCTCCCTCAAAACCTTCCAAAACTCGCGAGAGTCCAAAGAGAAAAAAAAAAAGAAAGGCCGCTTAAATAATACATTCTTCTTTTACTACAAAGTCCGTTGGAATAAAGGGGTGGCCTCAGCGTCCAGTCCGCACGACGACCCCACCCTCTCGAAGGGAGGCGACGCAAAATCTCTCCTTGCTGACAAAAAAGACACGGCCCCCGCCCCCCGAAGCTGCGTCCGTCGATGGTGCAGACGATTCCGTAACAAGTCGCTACAAGCGCAGAGGGAAGGCGGAACAATCACAAAATGGGAAGTCGAAATCAAGAGTGGGGGGACGGCCGACAAGGCGGGAAAGATGAAAAACAACTGGCCGGCATTGCCGTAATGGCACTTTGTAATAACCCACCTTCCGCAGCTCCGGTGGTGAACAGCCTCATGAGACGAGTTGCGTGACCCTGGAGATTGCGGAACTCGGAGGGCTACGAGTCTGGTTCACACACTTGCAGCCGCTCACACACAGAAAGGCTAAAAATCGGTTATTAATCCTCTCACGACTGCTTACAACCGTCTGCACAGCGTAAACAGTCGTAAGGGGCTTAACGACTGGCATTTTGCCTCTGGTTGTAAGCAGTCGCAAGCGTATGAACCAGACTTGACCTTCGGCCCATGAAAGCTGCGCAGTTCCGAGGCAGCGCAACCTTCCAAACTTGCACGTGGCGGCACAATCTGTCAACTCCTTGGCAGACGGCGCAGTGGGAGCCGTGTGCAGGTTGGACCGATCGATTCGGCCTCCCAACGCAATGCCTACGGCCGATCGGTCCACGAAGCACGTAGCACCCACTCGCCCTCGGCTCGTAGCGGACCGTTGCCGGGCAACCGACAAGATTCGCACACATAACCAAACAATCAATCCACCAGACTCGCACATGTGACGAAGCACCTCGTTGGCAACCCCGTTCGTGTTTCGGCGGAAGACATGCGTTCGCACGTCGCCAGACGACGTTGGAGAGTCGTGGAGCCGGCCAACAATGTGCTCTTGTTGCGTCTGTTAGCGAAGAGTGCCGAGCGCTTGCCCGGCAAGACCGGCCCTTGGATTTCAGCAGAGCTCGATGAAGGCAGGTGCACTAAAATCGGGCCCCATCCTCCCAAGACGTGCAACCACGCGACTCCGCAAAGTGCAAAGACGCATAGTTTTGCGGCGTTCTGGAAATGCTCATGGTGGATACCATGGAAAAGCAGAAAAAAGAAAGGAAGCCCCGCCCTTTGACATCAGGGGAATGTAGTCACAATCGAGTGACGGCAAAGATTAGGTGGGTGACTGAAGCTTCAATTTGATTGCACTGACAAGTTGGTCTGGATAGAAAGAACCACATGGAGAAAAAAAGAGCAACGTCCGGTGCAATAAAAGAAGGGAGTCAAAAAAACCGATGGTTCACGAGAGCCGGCCTGTTATTCCACCGATGCAATGCTTCTATTTTGGGATGTGACACTAACTGATGGCCATCCACAGTTACAAGGAGTGCAGTTGCAAATGTGCATGTGAAAAAAAAAAAGATATAAAATCCAGCCTGTCAGAGACACATTTGAATGGTTTTCCCTAGATGATTGTGCATCCCACAGAAACAGGAAGCGCGAAAATATCTGATCACCACCCCTCGTCTTTTTCGCCCAATGTCTCAAGCAAAAACAGCGCTCCGATTAGACTGTGCCCTGCATGGTCTGGAAAACAGATCCACGCTTGCCTATGCAGAAAGCAAGTCGCCTGCTTTTTGCGCAGGGATTGCGGTGATGTCAGAACGACGCTGAGCTCCGATTGAAAGGATAGTGGGTGGAGCTCAATGCTAGATGCCTTGAGGTCTACCCAGTATTTTATTTTAATCAGCCAAAAAGAGCACGGTGTTCTGACCTCATCGCAACCCCTGTGCAAGAAGCAGACGAACTTGAGCTCCACATTAATATACCGTCAACCTTTTTCCCCAACCGGAAGCCAAGAGTCCAAGCTCGTAACCCTGAAAGATGGTTTCGCTTCCCATCAACAGTGCACACCCAAAAGCTAAAAACGTCAAAATAACAGACACTGACCAATTTTGTAGCGCTTAATCTAGTCACCTTTGTAGCTAGTGTGTTCAGGCTCGCAACTCATCTTTCCCACTGTTGCTGCAATGACGCAAGTTTTACTCATCAATTCCAATTTCACGAGCCATTCCACGTCTTCCGTGATGTGACCTCGAAGGTGCAAGAGACAAAATAGACGAGCTTGCACTGAAAAGCTTTCGCTTCAGTCAGAGAATCGTGAATGAGGTATAGATTTTGAGTCAAAGGCCCGCTGGCAAACATTTAACAACCCCCGTTCACAGACTCGACAAAAACAAGCCATCAACTACCTGGTCACATTTCAGCAGCAGTGACTGCCGACAAACACATTTGTTTGTTGTTTTGTTGGCGACACGGGGGCAGGGTTGCACTTCGCAAACGTTCGAGAAATTCTACTCGCAGACACGACAACAAAATGTTGGCAATCCAACCGTGCCTCAATGACCAGTGCGCCCGCCACAAATTGCCAACGCCAACAAATCACTTATCTTTCAAAGAGTTCTTAAAGCCGTTCACATAGCACCATTAGTTTACTTTGCGTTACATTACAGGAGCTTACGTCTTTATTACGTCGAGTTCGGACTGCAAGTCCCCGGGACATTCGTGTTGCGATTGAAGCATGCCAACTAATGCGCCGAGAAACTGAGGGAGAGGAGGAGACGAGAGCCTGCATCTGCACTGCACTCGTCGGACGAGTTCGAAAGTGAAAGCCAATGGGGGATTCCGGTGTTCCACGTTTTAATCCGTTCAATGAGTGCGGCGGAGACGAAAGCAGCTGGCTTTAGGCCTACCCACTAATCAGTCCAACCAAAGCTTGACGTTCCGACGTTCTCCTCTCCGTCAGTTTTTCGGCGCATCCGACGAGTAACTTTGCATACAACAGATGAAGCACAAACGTCCCGGCCACTCGCGGTCACAATGCAACGTAATACAATGCAAGCAAATGCTCCCGCTCAAATGAGCTTTTTCCTCCTCTTCGTCGGCGGTCGGTCAAACGTACGCCGGACGAAGCCGGCCACCCTCTCAACAAGGGGCTTTTCTTGTCGTGTCTGCAACTAGAGTGCGTCGAACATTCGCGGGGCTCGCTCCCGCACGTGTCAAAAGAGACTTGCGGCACACGACGTTTGAAACAAAGGCGGGGCTCCAAAAGGCAGGGCAAGAGACAGCAAGGGGCCGGTTGCAGCATAGTGCGTCAAAACCGTCGAGATAAGTTCACTCCTCTTCGCGTGAATGACTAAAAAATGTGGCGGGCAACGTCGCAGGACGTTGTGCTGGGGCAGCATGGGGGCAGCCACGGCGGGAAAAGTCGCGCAACCCTCGGCGTCGACCTTGTCCGACCCCCAGACGCGCACCACGTGATCACAGGCAAAAGGAGGCCACGCCTGATTGCGTGACCCTCCGAGTTCCACCCCTCCGTCGCCACCGGCCAATGGGAGAAGAGCGTAGAATGGGCAATCGCGTGCGGGCAGCCGCACCGCTCGCGTCTCGCTTGCGGCACCGTTGGAAGCATGGTCGGGCGGGCGCAAACACCGTTTGTTCAGATTCGAGACCGAATTTCGAGCACCGGACGAAAACTCCGCGAACGCGTTGCTCGTAGTCGTGGGTATGCGAGGTGACGAGCCAACGTTTTTTGGGACGTAATCAACGGAGTTTGAGGTCAGAAAATTTCTGAAAGCTTAGGCATGCTCATTTCTCTAAAGATAGGTAGTTACCCTTTTAGAGCACAAATACAAAACAAATGTCTAGTCCCGCCATGCAATTGGAAAATGTATGCTATGACATTTTTTATTGTTAAGAAATTTTTCAAAATTTTAGATGGGCATTAGAAAGTGCATGTTTTTGTGACAGTGTACTGCATACTGTGCCTGCCTAGGTAGAAAAAACAAACTGCTGCTTCAAGCTCGGTTACTAAAAGCGAGCTAATTGCGCCACATAGAAATTTTGTAATAAAAAATTTCACGCATTTGTAATCAAGCAAGCTTGTCTAAGCGCCCACGAGTACAAGAACAGGTCCGCACGTCTGCTTTCAGTCTCTCACTTTCATGACTCAAATGTCGTTCCTAAACTGATGTCCCTCGTATCAATCTTAAGACAGACTTCGGCGGCCAGCGACTATATGGCTATGAGAACAGAATGCCTTTGATATTTGTCTAGAAGACACAATTCACTAATCATGCTTTAACGTTTTTTTCTTTCCTCGAGACTGAGACTAATGCCCAAAATGTGACAATAATGAGAAAGCCCTAGGTTGATGCGTTCATCGGGGCCTTTGAGCTCAAAGGTGCTAGATGAAAGGCGTCGCACTTACCCATAAAAACCCTGAAAAGTATGGAAGATAAATTAACGCAAAACAAAAACCACCAGAAGTGCTAAACATCGCAAAGCTGCCGACGCGACTTCCACAAGCGTTATTTGACAGTATGCTGGCAAGAAGCAAGCTAACGCTGCTCTTCCGTCCATGACTGCTCGATACAGCTGAAGTTGCCAGACCGAGTCGAACAGAATCAGAAAGAACAGACCGTTCACACCGAGGTTCACATTAGCAAAACAATTTGGCTTCATTCTCGCACCGCGTGCGAACTGTACAGTTGACCGTGCTAGATCGGAGATGCAGCCTCCAGAAAGGGGCTCCACCCATCCTTTTGTCATAGTGCACGGTAAACTAGCCTAGGAAAACTTTATCCAATTCCTAGAACAATAAAACGTCCCAAAAAACTTGAAAATGCTGTCCAGACACAAACGGAAAAAGCACCACTTTTCCGAAACCTAGCAGTCCGTTCGACGGCTCGTAGCGGTCGATAAATCGAGCATCCGCGCTCAAATGGTTCCTCACCAGTGCTCGGAAAGACCTGAGTATTCCTAAAGTCGAGGCGCCAACGGCCATTGCCCACTCTCCACCCCTCGCCGCACACTCCCCGGCGGCGGAGGGGGCGGAAGCGTCCCCCCCACCCCCCCCCCCCCTTACCAGTCTGTATTTACATAAGGCAATATGTGAAGCACGTCACCCCCCAGCGACTCCGCCGTGGTCACCTCCTCCCAGCCGCGCCAGGCGCCCCCGTGGTCGTACACCCCGTTAACAAACTCCCACCGCTCCGTGGCAAAGCGTTCCTCCACCGCGGGGGTCACTTCCATCGGCGGCCGCGGCGCGTCCTCTTCCTCCTCTTCCTCCTCCAGGTTCCCGAAGGAGCTCAAGTCCGGGAGAGCGCTCAGGATGCTGGCGATCTCGCGCGACACCGGACCGTTGGGCGGCTCTCGCGCGGACGACTGGAGAAAGCGGTCCATTAACTCCGACTTAGTCCGGCTCGTTTCGTCGTCCGTTCCAAGGAGGCTGTAGTTGCCCGCGCGCTTCAACGGGCGACGCGACGCCGCGTGGCGTGTCGCCGCCGGCGTTGGCGGAGACAACGTTGGAGGCACTACCACTCCGTCAAGGGACACGTTGGCGCCGCTCTTGGCGCGGAGGTCGGCGATCAGCTGCTGCGTCGTCTTCACCTTGGGCATGACGCGGGGGGACGTGACGCTGGTCGTGCACTGGCTGCGGCGCACGCTCTCGAACGCGGAGTTGCCGCTGGGGATGGAGGCGTCCCAGACGGCGGCTGCGGTGGCGGCGGCCGTGGCGTGGACCCCGTTGGGGGGTGTCCACGGGACGCCGGAGGAGGCCCCCGACGCCGTTGCGGTGGTAGCTGCCTTCTTGAGGCCATCTGCGGGAAACGGGGTAAGACACCATTAGCGCACTTCCCGGACTTCCTAACATGAACCCAAACCCAAACTCCTGTTCAGAATACAACGACTTCACTCATAAAATTTAAAAACATGAAATATTTCACTCGTACCAGTGCCTTTTATATACTTTCCGTGCCTATCAAAAGGTTCGCTCGACGCCGTTACCTCCTACGCTCGTGGTGACCACATGAGGGCACCAGGTTAGCAGGGTATGTCATCATCATGTGTAGGATTCTGGATTCGGATTTTAATTCTGCGGCTTCCCCTTTGTATCAGGTATCAATGGTAGATACTGGATCCAGCCAGTTGCCTCCCCCGCAGCCCGTCTGCTTCGGCTGCCTCGGTCCGTTTTGCGTTTGGCACTCGGCGGTAGAAGTCGTCTGCCTGGGCTTCGCCGCAAAAATTAGTTAAAGTGGCCAAGAAAAAAAAGAAGCCTGTCGGGCTTTCTTTTCATACTGTCCCCCGCTGACATTAATTCGAAAAAAGAGTGGCTCGCTGGAATCCAATGAAAAAACTGGACACCGAATGACGCGTCGTGCTACACCAGAATATGCAGCGAGCACCAAAACGCACGCTGTCTGCTTCTTCCGAAATAGCGGAACATTTAACTACAGTTGAACCTCTTTATAACGAACACTGATATAGTGATTTATCGGATATAGCAAACTAATCGCAAAGTTTGGTTGGTCATGCTTTATTTGGATGGGAGTTCTAGTTATATAACGAAACCGAAACCATGAAATCTGACGTGCTATCAGTTATAGCAAAGCAATTCCTGCTTTTCTTGCATCATAAAATACTTCGAAGGTTATTAAAAAGTAGAAAAAATACAAAAAGGAATTTCTAAACGAAAAATTCGGGAAGTTTAGATTGCCCAATGTGCAAAAATGTGAGTTTCGGGAGGTAGCGCCACCTAGGAACCGAGCGAATATCGGCGGGTGCGCCGCTGCTAGTTTCTATGCGAGGCATCAAGAACCAGCGCAGACTAAAGCCAACTGCCAACTACGCCACTTGTAGTGGAGCTGCAAATGGCGACAAAGTGAAAAGCTGTTTCTCTGGAGACAAAAGTGAAGGTTTCGAGGGTGGTGGAATGCGGTCGGAAGAAAAAAGACGTCAGTGCAGACATAAAGTTTGCACCAAGCACGATGTCTACCAGGGTTGGGCAGAAATACTCAAAAATGTATTTGGAAATACAAATACTGGGATACATTAAAATAGTAGCTAAAATACTGATACTGCAATATATCTGAAAAAGTGTATCCCGATACGTATCGGAAATACATTTTAAAAACAGTCAAAAAGTATTTGGAAATACAAATACAGGGATACATTTTAGGGAGGGCGGAAATACAAATACAGAAATACTGATACTGCAATACATTTTTCACATTTGTTTGAGACGCCAACTGAGATGATGCTTGAA
The DNA here is from genome assembly GCF_016920785.2 of Ixodes scapularis. Taxonomy (NCBI): domain Eukaryota; kingdom Metazoa; phylum Arthropoda; class Arachnida; order Ixodida; family Ixodidae; genus Ixodes; species Ixodes scapularis. The sequence goes on from NW_024610158.1 coordinate 212,864, forward strand.
AAGCAAGTTTTTGATCCCCAAATTACTTTCCCGTAGGCTTGGCACCTTGCCTTGAAGGTAGTGAATTCAGACGACGAGGAGTCTTCAAAGGGCTCGAAAAAACGTCCGTCAAGGACTGACCGCGGTCCCTTAGCTGACATCCTGTCTGTCTGACGAGGGATGCGAAAAGACTTTGACCTCTAAATAAATTTTATGTCATTCTAAATCACATCAAAGCGTCACCAATTGTGAACTGTCAACATTTATCACATGACGTCACGGTGGGATGAACTGGTCTTTTTTATCTGCACGTGTGGCCTTGAACATGAAACTTTACCACGCTGCTGTATGAAAGGACAATACGTACTTTCGTTGTAAGTTAACTGGTTGAAGATCGTGCAGGCAATGTCATTTGGAATTTTTGAGAATAGTAGACCACCTGAAGCATTCTGAAACACATGTCTTATCTTCTGTTACGGTTGAAAAGACTATACGGTAGCTTCTCTGTTCTGAAGGTCCTTACTGCCGACCCTCCGCCACCGACGCACGGATTGCAGTCCTCAAGCTTTGCCTAGCATTATCCAAACAGAGACCTCGTGGATTGCGAGCTGATATTGCCGGCACAGGGGCGAGCTGTCCGAGAAACAGCGGTCTCGAGACGAGTCGCGGGAGTACATAGTCTAAGATGGTACAGCGAGCCCAGTTCCGGCCTCCTTCTGGGTTTCGGATCACCAGAGCAGCGGGTCACGTTCACGCCGGCTGATGACGTACCCTTGAGCCGTGCAATATTACGGGCGCAGCCGCAGACGCATTCGAATATGTGTTGAACTTCACTGGGTAAGTCATCCTACTATTTCAAGCCAACCACCGCCAGGCTCGTGCTGCAACGGACTGTGACTCAGCTTTTCCGGCTGGGTGTACTGTGTACGCTAAGGCAAGAGAGGCGGTTAGCAGCGAGCTTTGGATGCCAGCAAACAATGACTCAAGAAACCCCTACCTAAAAACCTGCGGCACAAGATGCTCTGACTCCACTCCTGGCACGCCACCTGGTTCGAGTCGCCGTACTACGCAACACTTCTCAGAAGAGAGAAGAGGACGCATAGAAAAATAGTTTGGAGAACCGAAGGAACCTTGGTCAGCATGGTAACAATGTCCAAGCATCTCCCTGACCCTGGTGCCCTCAGAAGTAAAAAAAAAAAAAAAAAAAGCGTTCTGATTTGTTTTGTTTTTTTCCGGGGGGGGGGGGGGGGGGGGGGGGGGGGTGTATTTCTCAAGAAATGTAACGAAATACATTTCACCCTGATTGTATCGCAATACAAAGGAACATTCAAAACGTATTTCGATACAGGAATACAGATACTGGCGGAGAAAATGTATCGCGATACAGAAATACAGATACAAAATGTATTTCTGAAATACTATCGCGATACATTTGTATCGCGATACTGCCCAACCCTGATGTCTACCATCCTGAAAGCAAGGAAGAAGATAGAAGACTGCTATGCAAACAACACCAGCAAGACTGATCGAAAGAGTCTTAGCCCTTGCCTCGACCCGGACGTGAAAGAGAGACTGTTCTCATGGTTTAAGGACGTAACGGTGTGAAATTTGCCGGTGTCTGGTCAGCTTCTTCAAATGAAAGCAACCAGCCTGGCCTGTCTGTCAGGGTATGATGATTTCATCGCGAGTAGCGGTTGGCTCCAGTGCAATGGCTCCAGGTGAAGAGGCACCAGCCCAAAATCACGTCTTCAAATAAATGGAATAATAGATCCAGCTAGCGTCGTTCCTTGTGTTGCAAATTGATATCCTCAAGCTCCGATCTATTTTCTTAATGCTGCTTTGTGACACGTAAGGATCTCACGGTCTGCGATAGCGTATTTTATATCTTAGTTCTGTGCACGGTTTTGCACGGGCTCGATTGCAAGAAGGCTTGCGTCAATTTTTGTGTGTACTGTTATAACGAATAACGCATATAGCGAACAATTTTCTGCTCCCGATGCTAGTTTGTTACAACGAGGTTCCGACTGTATCAAATAGGACAATCAGAGTACCAGCATTTCCTCAGGACCACCTGCTTTTCTGAATGCACGGGTAGTAAGGTGCTGGCGTACTGCCCGCATATTAAGAACGTCAGCGGAACAGCCAGAACGGATGGATGGATGCGTGGCATCTATCCATCTATCAAAACGACCCCATTTCAGTGGCGCACCTAGCGCCAAAACGTTGCACTTGTGACGACGGCGGCAGCCCATTAATTTCCCTTTTTTTGACAGGCACTGAAAGTATAGACCTTTTCACCCTCCGTCGCATGGCTGCTGCCATCTTGGAATCACGTGATGCGACCGCCATGAGGTGGCTTCAAATCGTCGCTCCTCTCTCCCCTCCTCGCCCTGTCAGAGGCGTAGTATTCCTGTTTTTTGTCGCGTTTTACCACGCTTTTTTTCCTTGCTTTGTGAAGCGCCGTCTGACACTTGTTCTCACTACATAACTGCATGCCATCGTTATGTGCACAACTTCTGCACTTGATTTTAGAGCATGTTTTGACTATTTGCACCATCGGTGTCCCGGAGACGTGCGAGGAAAGGACTCAGCGTTGCTACTGGGTCACATTGAGTACGTAGGTGACCCTAAGGCTCGCAAGGGTTGAGAGGTCAATTATTTATGACAGAGCAGATTTGCTTAAATGATAGTGGCACAGTAAGAAGAGAGAGGTATGTTTATGATCACACATTAATGACCTTAAAGAAGGCAAATATGGTCAAGGGAAGGAGTCGCTGTGCGTTTCTTGAAAGCATCGTGATCTGCTTTCGTAACAAATCCAAAACATTGGCTTTTGATAATATGGGGGGATCATTTTGCGGTATAAACATTCGCTTGATCTGTTTATTTGGAAATTTAAAGGAACTATACACTGTGCTCAGTCTCATGTCTGCAGTCATTCAATTATCTAAGGGGGGACACAACCCAGAAAAAGAAATTCTGCAAAAAAAGTTCATTCAGAAAAATTGCCATATTTAGATCCACCAACATCTAGAGAGTAATCCCGGAAAGTTTCATTAGCTTCCACTACATAGTTAATTTTTTTATAAATTAACTTCGGTCCATTGCTGCTAAAGAAAAAGTAGGGGTTGGAGCACCATGAATGCATTTTTCTCCGTTCCACTTTTCAGCATAAATTTCACTTAAGAAAAACTATTGTTTTCCTATTACACATTACAGAATTACCCTTGGGTGGTTTTCTTGGATAGAACTCGGTGTGGAACATGCCTGGCTGGGTAGTTTTCTTAGTTTAACATTTTTTTTATGCTAAAAAGATATATTTCTAAAAAAAAACACATGTGAATTTTTTTTAGAAATCTTATGTAGGGTTATTTATGAAGAACAATCCAATATAGCAAGATAACTAGCTGGGTATGTGCTATGGGTATTCCTACGACTATATTACACATAAAAAATCACAAATTTTTATTTTATTTTAAAACAATAGTTTTTCTAAGCGAACACACTGACTTCCATATTGCAACATTTACAACTAGTTTCAGAAATGACATAGGACAATGAAATTTGGCAGGGATGGTCTTCCCACTCATATAAACTTCCACCGCGAATTTGACTGAAATCAAGAAAGCAGTACAGAAGTTGACTTTTCTGGATAGTGTCCCCCTTAAAGGGGCCCTGCAATCATATTTAAGCGTCTATCTTTTATGCAATTTCCACGTCTCTTGGGGTCCGGGCAAGCCAGCAGGCACGGAGAGAGTAACTAAATATCAGTGCGCCATATTTTAACCGGATGACATGGAAACCTCCTCCACCGACGAGGGCGACCCGCGGTACCGAAAGCGCGCAAAATGTGACGTATTTGGTCCTGGGCTTACTGGTCAGAGCCGGTAAAAACTTCCTTTTGGTCGAAATACAAAATATAAGTGGCACGAACCGTTTCAATTGTTTATAAAAGTAGTTTTTGTTCACTATTATAGATGAAAAAAAGAAATAAATGCAGTTTATAAAATACAGAAACAAGAAATTACCCGTCGACATACCCGCCGCCAAGCGGTGGAAAAGGCGGCGCATACTAGAAAGGAGTAGTGGGATAAGGCGCCAACACGGAAAAATCCCGGATGTACGAGGTGGCGCCGCAGTCGTATGGACAGAAGGATCTGACCGGCTCCGAGCGTTACGAAGGCCTTCGGCGAGAGGCTTTGTCTTGCGGTTTGGCCGTTTCGCGGTATGGCAGTGCGAAGTGGCTCCCATTCTGAACTGATCTTTACCCCGTGTTTGCTGTCGTTTGTGGGCAATGAAGTGTCATGCCGAATTAGTGTTTAATCGCGCAGCAAATGCAATGAAAGCCGCTTTGGCTGCCCGCTGCATACAGCCTATCCAGAACATGCTTTAGTGGCGCCCTCTCGCGCCGTCGACACGGAGTGCGGCGGCCGTGAGCGCTCGATGAGCTTACTATTCCTCCTCTAGTTCACGGCCACTCAAGCCAGGACCTACGACGTCATGAAGGAGGTTATTTTTTGCTTGTTTTTGCAATTCTAAATTGCCTATAATTTTTAAAATAAAGCGAATTTCGCGAAAAGAAAAGTTTCACTAAGTTACTACGTTCAGTGAGCTCAGGTTCGGTGCAAATTAAAAACCAGTAAAAAAGTCCTTGCAGGGCCCCTTTAAGATATCCAATTTAATTAATTTATTTAGACACAAAGAGTTGGGGATCGGGTGAAAAATGTAAAAGACAGCTTGTGAGTGTCTGACGAAAGTGCCCAAGGTACGTAATATATGATGCCAAAAAAAAAACACTTCTGCATGGAAATCACTCGAGTGCAGCGTTGCCGAAGCCGAATTTACTCTCGACGCCACTGAAAGTGAAAAGCATATCTGTTGAAACAAATAAAGATACGTCTACACAAATACATGAAGTGGTGCTTGGCATTTGACTTGAGCCAAGCTTGCTGGAAGTCGATTCCCTTGCGCCATTTAATTTTATTCCGAAATTTATACGGAAGACAGACGTCAGACTTCAATTAACGGGTTTGTCCCTTCAGTCATACTCTAAGTATGTTAAGAGAAAATGTCAGTATAACAAATATAGTTTCCTAAGGTCAACATTGTGAAATGCTGCTAATTAATACTTTAGCACAGCTGATAGTTGAAGAAATGCACTACTTGGCCTAGGAGGCACCATCGAAACATCTCTCGTGTACTTAATTTCTTTAAAGAAACCGATCGAGACAATACCGCTTCTCTTTTGCATTCCATGCGTCATTACAGGGGAGTTTCCCGGTCAGCAATTTCCACAAATGGTGTCCTCGAGAACCGAACAGTGAGCACTGCCTCCATGCATTAGTTTCTTCATTCGTTTATTTTTATAAAATACTAACAGCGGGTGTGTCCCATTATGGCCGTAGACATAGCTAACCTTACCCCAACATCATTTTAGTCGTTTCGTTGCCGAACCTGGACACATGAGCAACATGATCAGATGAAGATGCTCGTTAAAACGTCCACAATTTAGGCTCGCAACTATATCGTAGTTCCCAAGGTAGCCCATTACCACTGTATCATTGGTTCTGTACCACAAGGGATACATTTATATCACAAAACTAAGCAAAAACGGCATCACACACCAACAGCGCCGTGTGACACACGCAACCCTATGGCGTTGCGTGTGTCAGCGCCAGGGTGTTGGAACGAAATGTTTTTCGTTCCGTTTTCATTTTCGTTCCTTACAAAAAAGTTCCGTTCCGTTTTCGCTCCGGAACGAAAAAATAATGCTCCGTAACGGTTCGTAACGGTTTCTTTCTATGAAAAAAAAAAAAAAAAAATCTCAGCAAAAATTAAGAGGAACGTAACGTTTATTTTTACACAAAAATAGATAATTCAGGCGCTCTAGAGGAATCCGCGGAAACGACATTGCTTCTGAGATCATGTTCATTTCCTTGAGAATGAGATCATGATCAATAAGGCACCGAGCATGATCTCAGAAGCAGCACGTCATCAAGTGTGCTCGGTGAAAGGCAAGACCTCTGGTCCGATAAAATAAATTTCAGCGCCGAGAAGGCCCTGAAGGCCCATAGGGATGAAGAAGTACACTTTTGCAACAGAGTCTCAGACTGCCGTATCCGTAGAAAAACAAAAGATGGACTTCTACAACGCCGGGTCACAAACTTCCCGCGCTTGCCGTGATCTGTTGTCTGCCTGTGTCGTCCGAAGAAAGCATGGAGGGAGAGGGCGCAAGAGCCAAGGAGAGCATTGCGAGCGTGTGGAGGCGTCGCGCCACCGCGCTCTCATTGGTGGGAAGCAATGGCGCCTTGCGTCATGTTTTTTGTTTCTCGTTGTATTTTTGTCTTTGTTTTTGCTATGCTTGTTCGCCCGGAGTTTAGACGCGGGGGCGATGGCTTGCTTGTCTTCCCTTTAATTATGGTACAAACCAACGGCTGTCTCTTCGCTGCGTGAAACGAATTACTGAAATACCTGATATTTTCCCTTGAACCGAAAACCGATAAGAAATTTTTTCGGTTTCACTCCGGAACAAAATAATAAATAACGTTTCGATTACGTTTCCGTTCCGCCAAAAAATATCGTTTTTTTCGTTTTTCGTTTTTGATTTTCGTTTTGTTCCGATACCCTGGTCAGCGCCCCCTGTCCACCGATCAGGTGACTACAGAGATAAAAAGAACTATAGAGGAGGCACTGCCGGTACTAATACCAGCAATACAAGCTCCATGACCACGGTGGCAACTTGAAAACACCGGCAGTGCCGTTTAACGAACGACGGAGAAACTGACGGAGACTGTGGCGTGTGCAAGAACTGCTTTCGCAACGTTTTGATCTGGTTATTAGACGTCGCCAAAACAGTTTACGCATGTACCCCGGGCTCCAAAAGTCATTCCCATCTCTTATCAGATAGCACTGCCACTATCTGCCAGTTGCTGCTGTGGCCATCCGATTCGAAATTATCGCCGTTGTGGCGATCGCATTGTTGCACTTCGACGCTTGCGTATGCACAGGTGGATGGCAGTATGCAGATGTGCGTAATATTGCGGATATTATAAGCTGAAACGGTCCTTTCTGCTTCATTGGTGTGTAGGCCAGTTTTTGAGGGGGGCTGTGGTCCAATCTAGGAAGTGAATGCAAAGTTGAGGTCCCATACTTCGGACCTTTCGACGAATTGAGGGAGAGCTTACTCGTGAGGTGCAACGATGGGCAAGTAGGTGCGCGATCAAACAAAATAAAAACTGTGCAAAACTGACCACAAGGACAAGTAGAAGACACGGACAAAAACAGTGCGGGCTGTTTTTGACCATGAGATTGACACAACTGTGTGACCGTGACTACGACTGCGATGGAAAAATATCCTATATAGTTCTCCCTCTTCTGTGGGGTGATTACCTTCCTGCCGGTGGAATGCGGGACACCCTGACCGGGCGGGGAGGAGTGTAAGAGGAGGACGGTATTTTCACGACTCGGGAGATAAGTATGCAGGGAAATTCACCAATGCGCACACCCCGAAGTCCTGTGCTGTCCGAAAGCGTATTATACACCTGAAAATTGTATGCGGCAATTAAACTAAGTTTCACTCACAGTGATATACTTTTGTTTATTTGTCATGGTAAATATTTTTTTTAAAAGTATCTAAGTTGAAAACATAAAGATCGACTGCACCAGACCCCAATGCATCAAAAGGAAATAAAAAAAACAGTAAATATTTTTCGGCTTATTGTTTCCTGTTGATATTTACTGTTATATTAACATGCTCCTACACAAAAATAAAACCTTATGTTATTGCTTTTTTGACCGTTGTGAGTTACAGGTTTTTTTGCCTTCTGTGGCCGTCTTCACTAAAAAAAAAAAAATGCTTTCCACAACAACCCTTTCACATGATACAGTATGATTTGCAACTAATTACAATAGTTCATTTTTCAGCTTTTGGCGAGCAATTTTCGCTTGCAATATTTTGCCATCAAGGGGAGAGGCAGATCTCCTGCAAGAACAACGATTGCTTCCCTCAGTGCTTGGCAAGAAAATGACATACCATAGAGATTCACACATTTATCAGCGACCTCCGCAGTTCCCCGTTGTTCGGAAGCGCCATAATTTGCGCAGTGAATGTTACGACAATGTGAAATGCGAGACTTTTTGAAGATTTTGGAATTTCTTCCGGGACGTGGGACACGAGCCCTCAATCTGGGACAGTCCCGCGAGTCGTGGGACGGGTGGTCACCCTACTCTTCTGTGCCAATTTCGTGATCTTGTGACTAATGAAAAAATGAATTGTGTCACTTGAAATAATGTGACACAAAATTGTGTAAATTTTGTGACTAAGATGGAAAAATGCCCTGTATAGTTTTCTTCTTTTGCGTGAAACTTCTTTGTTCCGAAAGAAAACGATAGCCGCTAGCCAGCGCTGTGTTTGTTTGTGTCTTCCACTTGTCCTAGTGTTTATCTTTGTGCTGTTTTTGTTTCTCTGAGCTTGCTACTCTCTATGACTGGTGGTTTCTCCTCCCGTATTCACATAAATAAAGTGGAAAGAGTGCTGCGCTTTGTGGGTCCTGCTATTCTTAACATGCAAAAGACTATAAGCTGCCCGGCTGTGAAGTAAAAACTCAGCAAACCAGTAACCATTCATTCATAACTAGGCCATTGTTTCTGGTGTATATTTACAAGAAAAATTTACGAATATTTTCAGTTTATTTTTTAAATATTGGTGCATTTCAGTGATCTGCTTCAGATATACAGTAAAACCTCGTTATAACAAAACGGGGTATAACAAACTAATGGATATAACAAAGCAATCATAATTCCCCTTGCTTGCTAATAGTGGGAAGAAATGGACATTGGCTATAACAAACTAATGGTTATAACGAAATAATTACGACCGCTCCTTCAACTTTGTTATAACAAGGTTTTACTGTACACAAAAAACAAGTTACAGAAAGGAAAAAAAATCTCATGTCTAAAAAAAATTAGGAATTCTAGTCCAAAAGGGGCACTTTTGACAAAAAAAAAAAGGTCCTAGCTAGTGCAACAATTTCGAGATATCGGTGCTTTTAAATTTTATCGGATTCCATAGTTTTGACGACAAGGGACGTTTATTGGTGTATATTGGCACTTCTCGGATAAAACCAGAAAGTCTATGGCCTATCCACAACGTATCCGGCCCCGCATATAGCACCCTAGAGTATTACACCTGAAAAGTTTGCTTCATCGCCTCTAAAAGTTTTCCCCAGACGTAGCCACCAAATCAATCGGTGTCTTACACCGTGGATTCACTCGAGACCCCGTTTTCGGTTTGTCCTTTTGTATTAAGACCTTGCATCTTGCCACTGTTACCAAGCTCTTAAAAGCAAACACTAACATGACACGTGCACACACTAATTTCCCTATGAAAACTTTGGACTGCCTTCCGAGACTACCTCACGCGCCGCGTCGTCACAGATTCCGGGAACGTACACCAAACATAATGGCAACTAAAAGAATGAGGAAAGAAAAAGTATTGCTCTACCACAAACAACAAAGTGGTCAGTCCAGGACTTTTTCCTCCTTTGACAAGCTTCGTCCTGCGTAGATAATGTCTAAACACAATTGATATTTGCAGCGTGTATGATGCGCATAGAACAGAACGCCGCGACCCCGCGTCTTGCGGGAGTTTGCCCTGTTAGAGATCCCGGGAGGGGAAAAGAAAAAAACAAACACTGAAAATGGTGCTGCAGCAAAGAAAAAAAAAAAGACTGGAGGCATTTTTCTGTCGTTCTACTCATCCCCCCTCCCTCAAAACCTTCCAAAACTCGCGAGAGTCCAAAGAAAGAAAAAATTTAAAGGTAGCTTAAATATTACACTCTTCCTTTCCTACAAAGTCCATTTGAATAAGGAGGTGGCCTCAGCATCCGTTCCACATGACTGCCTCCACCCAATGGGGAGGCAGACGCAAAATCTCTGTTTGCCGACAAAAAAGATGTGCCCCGACCTCTCGAAGGTGCGTCTGTCGACGGTGCAGACGATCCTGTAACAAGTCGCTACAAGCGCAGAGGGAACGTGCAACGATCACGAAATGGGAAAGCAAAATCAAAAGTGGGTACACGGCCGGCACTGCCATAATGGCACTTTGTAATAACCCACCTTCCGCAGCTCCGGTGGCGACCAGCCTCCAGAGACGAGTTGTGCGACCCCTGAGGGGTCACGCAACTCGTCTTTGTGACGTCGTCTGCTAGCATCGTGCTCGTTGTGGGACGCCACAAGATGTGCTCGCGGCAACGTGAGCTAGGCTGGCTAACGTTGTGGCTCCACAGCAGGGATGTATGAGGAAGGATGACGCAGGCCTCGTCTTCCGGTTGGTATTGATTCGGCACCTTTTACTCGGCATCAGAAATTCTGTATTAAGTCGTCATGGCCAGCTTCCTTGTTGCCACGGCACAGCACTGCTGCGAGAGCACGTGGCTTCCTCTCGAGTTCCACTTACACATGTCTTAGTGCGAGCTACGCGCCAAGGAAAGCAATGTGCTCGTGCACATATCTCCGACGACGCTCGCGTGCTAAGGAAGCTATGCCACCCCGGGCAACGTAGCACAAAATACCAGACGCAGAGATATGCCAGACGAGGTAATTGAGGCTTCATTGTGGTGCCAATAGAGAAACAGGAAGAAATGGAAAGATAGAAGCGAGCCGCGCAATTTTGGACGGCTTCAATCGGATTGCTTAGAACAGATTAGTGGGGATGCACCCGGAGTATTATGTTCCATAGTGTCTAACCCAGGGGTCTCAAACACGCGGCCCGCAGGCCGCATTCGGCCTGCGACTCGCTGGGACGCGGCTCTCAGGCAACCGGCTATGAGTCCCGGTTCCAATGTGTCGAGCGCTAGAAATAATATCCGCCATAGGAAGCTCATCTCGCCAGTTCGGTTTCGCTCGAAAAGTAGCTCTGCTCTTTTAACATATCAGATAGTTTATATTTATCTTTGTTCAATTTCCACTTGTTTCGATTTATTTTTTGCTTCCAAACTTCTTGTAATGTACAATTCCGCTACTGGACTGCAAGCGCGAGCACTTCTTTGAATTATGCATCCTCTGATCTCTATGGATGCACCTCGGCTCCGCGAACTCTCGTTCAGCAAGAGAAACTGCCAAAGATAAAGCTACAACATAAAAATTCTTGCCATAAAAAAAAAAAAAAAGAAGAAACACGTTTAAAAAACAAGTATTTGTTCAGAGTGTTGTAATAAAAATCGTCAGCAAAGTAAGAGCTGTATACAATTAACTGATTGTCTTTTAGAGAGATGTTGAACTCGGTTAATTCCTGGGTGAATTGAGCAGCAGGAACGGCAGTGCACTTGCTCTCTTGTTGTATTAAAGTGCCAGCACGTTGGAGGGACGGTGTTATTTTAATTCTTGGTATCACATCGGATCAGGACCCACAGTAGTCATATTAACAAATCAAACCTAATAATGTCACTCGAAAAATCTGTGAGTTTATCAAACAGCATAGAGCATGAGGTCTTCCCTCCTTGATATATTTTAAACCCCGTTTCCCCCCCACCCTCGTCTAACATTGGCCCTTGACCTTTTTGGTTTGGGCAATCTGGCCCCCACACTCAAATGGGTTTGAGACCACTGGTCTAACCGAACTGGGGATTCTAGTGACCTGATTGGCCTAAGCCGTTTTGAAGCACCTTTTCGAGCAGTCAAAACAGTGTTTTGGAGCAGCAAAAGTGGCCTTTGGAGCAGCCAACCAAAGTCTTGGAGCCACAAAAGTGGCTTTAGGAGCAGACATTCCTAGAAAAACAAAAATACTTGTTTCAAGCGCTGGACAAACGAAGTGCACTTCGCACGCCGCAATAAACAAGTTATGGTCAAGCTAGACCACCTGGGAGTTTCCAACATGTAACTGAAATGCCAATGATATGACACATTTTGCAATGATTCAGTTAAATTGTACCCGCTAGAGATAATTAAGAACCAAACTGCACATATTAAAATTTATTTCACAATGACCACCTCAGTAGTGAATATCACAGCATTAGATTGACTAGTTATATAATAAATGGAAGCAGTCTCTGCCTGACAAAACACGTAACTTCTGCAGTGCAGTGCGAAATCGAACACAAGACAAAGGTGTATTAAGACTAGCGGGTGCTTTTCTTTTTGCTTTTCGAAACTTTCTGCAAGGCTGCTGCAAGCCTCACTTTGCCTTCGACAAGTAATGAATGTCTACTTTCAATGTCTCCAAAAAGACATCGAGACATCCCAGAAGTGTGCACTGCTGTAGGCATTGCCGAGCTATTCCGAAAAACCGCTCTCTACCGTTTTACTGTTTTCCGAGGTGCCAGATTTTTGTCAAAAGTAAGCAAACAGGAAACAATAGATTGCAAGCGTCCCGGCTGGTGCCTCTGTCGCGCGATCATGTTCGCATGCACATGACAGCAACTTCGGCAGGCTTGCAGTTGCTCGTGCTTCGTCACGCAAGTGGAGATGAGTGTTTGATCGAAACTGAAACCATGCCACTTCGCTCCGTTGCCAACTGGTTCCCAAAATTGTATGCGAAATGTAACAATGTAACTGTCCAGCATACGGAAAAAAAACAGTCCAGCGGCACGTGCTTGCAAGGCCGACAGGGCAAGGTACAGGCTAAACACGGAAAAGAGGAACGTGAGCGCATCAATGCAAGAAATCGCAAGCTAGGGTCAAAAAGTTCTTGGAGCACTTTGCGCAACGACTGAACTTCAGACAAGCAAGCGCGGTGTGCAGATTCCGCGTGCAGACATTGCCTTCTTTGCTTTAGCTCATTACTCTTCACCAATTTTCTTTCGCGGAATATTTCTCGCAAACTGGGCTCCCTCTCGAAAAAAAAAGCCTACCGAGAGAAACCTAGGTAATCAATATTTCAACACAGCAGTCTTTGAGTTAAAAAGGGATTCTCGCCGTAGTGTATGATTTAAACAAGTACAGGAATGTTGATGAACAGGCGGCAGTCCTTAGATTTCAGTTCTGAAAGCGCCATATCTGCAGCGACGTGGAGACGGCAACACTCGACGTCCCACAACCACGGTGACTGGCAGGCAGAGACCAAATATAATTTTCCCACGGCCGTTGCTTTAAGGAGCGAGTGCTTCAGCTCACAAAGTAACTCCCGCCGCACAAAAACCGTGGTTTCGTTTAACAGCATGGTGGCATGGCTGGCCTGGTAGCTGGCACGCTATGTACCGTCGGAGCGTCCACACATGCCCACGTCTATTGTTGAAAAAGTTTTAAAAGACGCGCGATGAGAGCGCGAAACGAGAGATGGCAGGAAAAACCATGCAAGACCGGATGAACCATTGATGCAGGGTACTTTGTGTCGGGCGGCCGCTTGCGCCGCCTAGCTCACGCATGCTCAATTACGGTACTCAGTTTAGTTTAGGTTTTGAAAGACGACCGAAATTGCTCCTCTGGTGCAGATTACCCATATTTTGGCAAAATGTAGCAGGATGTAGCAGGGTTCGCCTCTTGGCGCAGCTTGGCGCAACAATCACATCACTGGGATTCGAATAGGGGAAAACATGACGAGTCACCTCGATCCGCCGATTTCCTGAGCCTCTTGTTGGCCACGTTGTTCTTCGCCACAGGCTCCAGACCGGTGGTGGGGCTCCGGGGGTACGGGTGCGCCAGAGGCGAGCCTGGCGACGTGGGTGCGGACCGGCACGCCGGACTCACGGGCTTGAACCCGCCATTGCGCGTCCTGGGCGGTGCTGCTGCTGTAGCCGCCGCCAGCGCCGCAGGGGGCACCGGGCTGTTGGACACGCTAGAGCAGCTCGGGCTGATGCTGCGTGGCGCCACGACGCCGGCGAGTCGTGCCGGCCGCAGCGCCGGACTGAGCAGCTTGGACGCCACGACGGGTCCCAGGCCGGGTCCGGGGCCTGGCCCGACGCCGGGGCCGGGGCCAGGCCCCAGTGTGACCGGGGGCGTCGGGGCGCCGTTGGGGGTGCCGGTGCGCTCTGCCGGCGCGCCGCAGGGGAGCAGGCGGCGCCAGCTCTTCACCAGGTCCTTGGCCCGTCGGGCCAGCTGCTCGTTGCTCGTCTTTTTGCGCAGCTCGTTGATGTAGCGACCCAGCCGTGTGCGCTGAAACCGGCAGCCCGCACTTAGGACGGGGGAATCCTAGCCGCCGGTTGTCACCCAAAGAAGCGAGTTATGGGCAGGGCCTAGCAAACTTAGCCGGCGGTTGTTTGCCTAAAGCAGCAACAGAAGGGTGTAAGAGGCTTAGCTAGTGGTTGTCGTTTAGGGTGCAGTAGCTGGAATGCATTTCCCACTGGCGTGTTTAGAGTCCTATACCACCTGCACGCCCATGTAAAGAAAAACATTGCCTTTTCAAATTTTGATTAAAAATGAAGCTTTTGCAGACTCTGACATTGGCTGCAACAGAGACCATGCCGGAGCTTCTCGGTGAAACCGTGAAGCTTGTTTTTTGCTCGACATGAGGTAACAAGAAGCAGCCTCTTGGCAGAATAAAAACTCTGCAGTTTAGCAAGTGGCCTAATTTGAAATGTGGTACATTAGCACTGGACAAGACTGCTAATCTTTGAGCTCCAAGGTAAATCCATGAGGTGGGGCAAGTGAACTATTGTCCGCCTACGTCTGCCTATGAACGAACTTCGACATGCCGAGAACTCGCCCCAGCAATTCCGTATGGACAAACAACGTCTGCAACGTCACAAATATATGGGAAGTCACACGCTTGAAAACGGAAGCAGCGTATTTAGTGGTGACGTAATGTAAAGTAAAAGTGGACAATGGAAACCAAAACTTAATGGCCAAATGGTATCCAAAATTCATCGCGTGGCATCTCACCGCTAGGATCCTTTTCCTTCTGGAAAAAGCCGAAGGAAGCCGACAGTGCAGTCAGATCACCCTCCCCTCCCTCGTGAATTCCGTCACAACCAGTCTTTCCTAGCCTGACAAAACAATTATCCATCGCCAAATAACAAGAGCCATGCATCTTTTACTTTCGAAAACAAAGATTTCCTTCCTCCTTTCCGATAATGGAGGCTCAGCGTGTGGACGAAGGAGCAGAAAATTATCCCTAATAATGGAAAGGTTAGCGGTGCCTAGAGACAGAGGAGCACTTAATCTGTCCCTTTCTGGTCCCTGCATGTTATCTCTTGGTGCCATTATCCTTTCCCTTTGTGCCATTCATGCCCACATGTGTGCTGTTCTACAGCCTCCTTACTGTATATGTATATCTATACACAAAGCATGTATCAATAAATCCAAATACCATATTTCCAGAGTATACGTGGTTAAAAGTTGCAAGGTGTTTTTTTTTTTCCCTATAAGTTGTTTGTTCATTATGATGAGATGCGACAAATTTCATAAATGGCAGAATATGTTCATCATTATTTCTGGATGATAAAAGCCTCTTTGTGCATTAATAAAGTAAGCATTTTTTAAGATGTGCTGCGTAAAAAAAAAAAAAAAAGGAGTTTTTTAATTGCAGACCATGCATCAGGTACAAACTATGTAGAGTGCAAACCAAGGAAAAAACTTTTCTTTCCGCCGCAACTTGCTCCTACAGACTATGCATGGGCCACTG
Source organism: Ixodes scapularis (assembly GCF_016920785.2). Taxonomy (NCBI): domain Eukaryota; kingdom Metazoa; phylum Arthropoda; class Arachnida; order Ixodida; family Ixodidae; genus Ixodes; species Ixodes scapularis. The sequence goes on from NW_024610158.1 coordinate 228,399, forward strand.
ACTGTAGTCCTCAAAATATAGTACCTGTTCCACGCTGGATGAATGTGGAGAGTTTATTCCAAGCACTAATATTATTGAAAAAAAAAAAATAATGTTATGGCCATTTAGTTTTGTTGTACACAAGTGCCTCAGGTTTCCTCGATTCCTTTCCCCTTCCCGAGGCCCGTTGCTATTCGCACAAGCACTCACCTCCAGGGCGTCCTTTGTGATGGGAGTTCTTTCCAGCATGCCGATAACCTCAATGACGGCAGCCATGTCGACCACCTGCGAGGAAGAGACAACCACATGTGTAAATGACCGTGCCAGCAAAAAACACACGCGTGTCAACCAGACTGTTTAAAAAAAAAAAAAAAACATTGTTTCTTTTTAGGGTTTTTTTAACAGTGACTATCAGTGAAAACTAGTCTCATGATGTAAAAGTTATGCTAAAAGTATTTATTTTTATGGAGGGAAAGTTTAGTTTGTGACATATGTGTCCTTCTTGGCCCTTTCCCGGGCATTCCAGCCCCCACTTAGCGGTACAGGCTACAGATGTCGCACAGCACAGCAAGAGCATCTTCTTCGTACGCCAGAACACTCGACAATACCAGGGTCGCACGTTTTGAATCCTGCGACTTCCTGATAAAAATGGGCAGCCGTGTAAACATATGCGAATTGAGGGTGCTGCGCCAACGAGCCCTCACCGTCCGACTACGGAGATCCAATTATAAAGCCGCACATGAACAAAGTTTGGACGGTCGTCTGAATCGCCCACACGACAACCGAGGAATGTAACTAATCCAATGCAAGCTGCGTGTGTTGGAAGATTATAAACCAAATTCAAGAACAAGTTCTTGCGTTCACAGTCTACATTCACACGTGTCAGTGTTAGATAACTGTGATCAAGGTCTCACTGCAGGCCTGAAGCAGCTACCTACTTTTTGTTTAATAATAATGTTTCATAAACATAAAAGAATGTGATTTTGCCGTAATAAAGATTTTGTCTTAGATGCGTTGGCGCTGGGTGGCAATACTGCTTTGGATGTGTTTTCCTTTATGCAAGCTTATTGGCACTAGTGTGATCTAAAGCCCCGATAAAATCCACACTTCGTGTTGTTTACAAGTGGCGACAAGCAGCGTTGCGAGAACGCGCGAGACACGTGCCGCGAGCAAAATTTGATGCATCTGCGCATTTGACACTCCTTGTAAGACGAACACAAATACATACAGGGGCTTTAGTATGAACCCAGTGTCGTTGCAGGTAATGCAACTGACCCAGAAGCCTCTTTGTTGCGGCGTAATTTCAAGGACAAAATGGGACCTCACTTTCTCCAGAACTTGGCGACATAGTCACTGAGATCACTATGTTGACATAGTCACGGGAATTACCCCTCAGTGACAATAGTCGAACGCGGCTCGCGCAGCGCACACCAGCACCTTGTGAGCACTAGATTTCATCTTGTGACAATCAGTACCTCGGCAAACATTCCAGGCAGTGCCCCGCATACAGTCAGTGCGTTGACAGGAATAGCCAAACTCTAACCATGACTGCAACTCAGCACGTGCCCCCTGTTTTACTACCACAGCAGGTGGCCACGACGAACATTGGCTGCGCATGGTTGGCATCAGATCCCGCAGCTAATTGTTCTGGCTACGGTTTAAAGGGCTGAATGCTGCTAGTTTTTTCTAAATTTTTTTTTACTTCGTCCAACATTGTGTGAACAGAAAAACTAACATGTGTCTCGTAAGCTATGAACGTTGCTCTTAAACCGAAAATCTCGTTTTCTGCTTAAGTTCTGGAACAAAAAAATTTTTAACACACGGTTCAAGTCTGGTTTAGAGAAAAACCTACACCAACACCATGTGTCCGGCCGCTGCAGTGGTGCTGTGAGTTGCAAGGCGCATGTGCAGTGAGTTGTTTGTAAACAGCGTTGTTGGCCTATTTTTTTTTTTAATTTTCGCTTTTTGTTTTTGCTTTTTGATCGATAACCTAGTCTCAACCCCGTCTCGACCAGCCACAACGGCCGGTCCCACAAAGCGACGTCCCCGCGGTTTGCGACCGCAGCGCCACGCGTATAGTTCACGCCGCTGCCGCCGCGATCGCCCCAGTCGGCTTCCTTCTGCCGCGCTGGCCGCGCCGTCGTCGGCGACGCTTGGCCCAGTCCGCTTTTTTGATCAGGCGGTGGCGGCCGGGGTCATCGGCACCGGGACGGCATGCGCGCGGGGCTAACCCCCTCTCGAAAAGCCGTCCGACGTCACACCTTCCGGAAATGCCGCCACGTCCGGTCGGCACCCACCCCCCGAGACCCCCCTCAGTCTAACGGACACGAGAGCGCGCCGCCGGCCACGGATCGGAGAACGCGGAGTCATCTTACGTAAAGGAAGAGCAGAGAACAAAGCAGCGCGCTCGCACATGCGTTCGTAAGGCAGTGGAAACCAGATGACACAATCGCACGTCAGAACAGACGGCGGGTGGAAACGCAAACGAGAGGGCGTGGGCGGAGGTTCCTTCGGACACTGGTCAAAAGATCTACACTTCGCCCAGGCGATAAGAATAACGATTCCCACATTTGCGAAACTGTAAAGGCTAAGAAAAAAATGCCGCGTTTTATTCGTATTTACCTCTAGCACCGTAGTAAAAACAAAAGTACGGCTCCACGCTAAACGTTACCAATTTCCTCTTCAATTTTTTTTGTTTGTTTTTGTTTAGACGAACTTAGTGTAGAATTAAGTTGTATGCATTTTGGGTTAGCTTTATGTTATTTTCTCAAGCCGTAAACATTTCAAAATCCGAAGGTATCGTTTCTTCCTTTAACAACCAAATGTTGTAAGAACGAGCAACGCTTAAATAATGCGCAAAACTTTTCTTTTTTTGTTTGTTTTGATTAGACGATTTTGAGGAGCACTGCAACAGGGAAGTTAAAGTTTCGTAGTCGTCAATTAAAAAAGTTAGTCACGCGAATTTTACTTTCAATATCGTTAAAATAATTTTGTATCATTAACTGGTGTTTGCAGATGTATTACAGTTTGTTCGTTGCAGGACGATCGCCGGAAATTTCGAATGTTGATAGAGACGTCCACCCCCGCCGATGTGTACACGTAGAGCACTATATAGCTCCTTCGGAGCAGAGTAGCGCAATCTAGAACGCCGCCTCTCGGCGACTAGCGGCGAACACCCGGAGGTTCCAACTGCGGTCAGAAATGCATGGAGAACGTGAGAAAATCGTTGTTTCTCCAGTATTGTGGGAATGTACGGAATCGCAATCATTTTTTACATAATAATGGAACATTTTAGAATAATTTGCGCTAAGTTTTGTGCCCCGCAAGGACCTGACTTTTTTTTAAAAATTGCCTGAGCGGCATCATGCAGCAGACGACACGGCGACGTCACACCATTCACGTGACCCGCTCCGGCCAACCCGAAAAGCCCATCTCCGCTGCGAGCAAAAATCGTCTGCTTCAAACGCCATTGCCTTGGAAATTGCCTTCTCAAAATTTGCACACGCATCCGATATTGTTAAAACTTTGATAAAGTGTTTAGTGCTTTACTAACTTCACGACAGATTAGTTTTGAAAAGTGTGAACTCGCCGTTCATTTTTTAATCAGCCGTGTTGTGTCGATCTCCATGTATTCTCCCATAGGGCGGGCCGCCTCCTGGAACCCTGAGTACCACGTGACTCGCGCCGAGCCGCTCTGTCGGCCATGTTGTCGGCAAAACACGGGGTTCAAAGGATTGCGTTACTCTGCTCCGTAGGAGCTATATAGTGCTCTATGTACACGATTCGACAGTTGCGTCCGTGCAACATCGAATCCCAAAAGACGCCGAAGAGTGACGTCGCGCGAACGAAGTGACAAACGTCAGGCCGACACACACGACAGTCGACGGAAAGTTTTCGCCTAAAATCAACCAAACGTGTGGGTGGAAATTTAAGACAGCTGGAACTTTGCCTTCGAATCAAATCTTTACTGCAGCTGGGAAATTCAGCCAATCTGGTATTCGACGGCTAACCTGGAATCTTGAATCTGTACCGTGCGGGAGTGTGATTACACGATGCTCGATATTGAAAAATTAATTCTTGTACGCGCACAGAAGCAACGTAACAAGCTCCAGATCACTTTTAAAGGGGCAGTCAAGTGCTTTTCTTTTCAGAAGCTCATTTTCGACGGAATATAGTTGCTCTTGGGCTTCAGTCAATAAAAATGACCAGTTCTACAGCGTATACACTAACGCGCCGATCCCACTTTGAACGGTACGCATAACTCGAGTTCTTATTTAACGTAACGCGCTAGGATTTACTATGGAGGTGCCCAAAGGTGGTGGAAGCTTTCACTAAAATTCTGGAAAAATTGCCTCAACCAAATAAATCACAAAAAAAAAAAAAAGAAAAAATAAAAAAAAACTGTTTCCCCGTACCTCGCATATGACACCTAAATAATATTTTGTGTCACTGTGGCACTTTTTTGAACCAACTGAAGTGAAGAATGGGTGAGCCAATTGTATTTCCTCTCCATTTCACCGATTCTTCAGTCGTAATAAATGCCAGAATAGCACTAAACAATTTCTTTATGATTTTGAGAAGAAAAAAAAAAAAGAAGTTTTTATTTGTTTTTTTACTCCAGAGGGTTCGTGTATTCATACTCTCAATTAATGAATGTACCACTTTCGGGCACCTCTGTAGCAAATCCAAGCGCAATGCGTTAAAAAAAATAAAAAAAAAAAGAAAAGATTTTTGCGGAACGTCCAAAGTGGGATCAACGCGTTAGTGTAAACGCCGGTAGATGCCTGAGAGGAGGGGGGGGGGGGGGGGTTATCTTAAAATTTGAGAAAGGAAAATAGTTAATTGGCGTGCAAATTCGGACCGTTACTATTATTGCTCCTTTTAGGCTGGTTGTGCATTATATTTTGACAAAAAACACGTCAAATCTCTGGGTGCATACGCAATACAGCGATTACTTTTAAGGTCACTCTAATTATTGTTGTTTGACAACGCCGTCTGACGGCGACCCCCGGTGTCTGCTCTAAGTCGCAAAAAGAGGGGCGCGTCACGATCGTTTATTACATTTTTAATAGCTTCACTAGCGTAATTTCGAGATTTTTCTAGGATGTTTAGAGCCCGTAGATTGAGTTATCTATCATCATAAGAGACGATCCCAAAATCCACTCGACTATCCCATAAGGATCGTTTGTACGTAACAATTTTCTCTCCCGAAAACAGAAGATAGAAACCAAAAGCGTGCGCACGTCGTTCTACTAACCGCAAATAAAAGCGAGCGCTCTGGCAACTCGCAGAGCACAGCTGACTCAGCTCCTACGAACCGGCGGCCTCGGTCTCGCCGACTCGGCTAGCTGCAAGCACTTGACACATAACTACTCGTTCCTACGATGCGCCCTAAGCCATCTAGAGCGTCTGACATGCTTACTCAGTGCCACAGTGCACTGTTTTTTGACATCTTGTAAACCCATCTCAGGGTTTACAAGATGTCGATTAATTACCAGCTCGCCTGCACTCTCTCACTGCTTACTGTTTTGTTTTTAATGTCTAAAAGCATTTTTTTGGACTGATTTGCCCAAATCCCTTTCTAACTGGCGCGATTGGCTCCTCCAGGTGTGACCGTCGTACAGGGAGGCCTCAGACATTGTTTGTCGACCGTCTTTTGCATGAGGTATTAGCAGTCTGGCCGCGACAATGGGTGAAGACGAGGGGCGATCGGAAATTCGGCACCGGTGGTTTCCCGCTCACCAACGCCAAACGCACCCTTCTCCCTTCTTTCTCTCGACAAAAACCGCAACGTCGGGAGTTTTTGAAGAGGAAGCCCCCGCAGGCGTGAACTAAGCATCCGGGGTTGACAGCGTTGTAGCGACAACCCCCGCACAACGTGCGTCGAAACACTGCCACCAACGGGCTCAGTCAACACACCAAGTCAGTGAATTGTACGACTTTGATGTGCCAGATCAGGATGGGGTTGGTGAGGGTGGACGTACAATGCGCGTATCATAATCCGACGATAATAAACAACTCGACTAATGTCGTCTCAAATAATAATAAAAAATAATGGGTCATTATAGAAAACAAAATAGTGGGAAACAGCGTAGCTCAGAGTCCGTTCGGCAGCATTCTCCTCGTAAAGTATACCCGTATCATAATCAACCCCACAGCCACTCCCACGAATGGTCACGTACGCCCCGACCCCACGAGGGCATTTAAAGGAAATGCCAGAGTCGACCCATAAATTAAATTACGAGAAAAGAGCGGCTCTTCGATAAAATCGCCTGTGATCGACTTTCCCGCTCCGATAGCGAACGTCCCGGTGCCAGTTTAGCGCACCCAGAGCCAGCGGCCCGTCGGATATTCCGAAGTACGCATTTTCGCTAAGGCCTCCCCGACATCGCCCGCGCTAAGCCTATTTTAGGCCTAGCCGCCCGCTCCTCCATCGCGCAGCGACGGCCGCCTATCTGGACGCTCCCGAGCGCGCGGCGCCCCACTCCGCAACGCGCATGCGCGCGCACCCCTACATTGCCCCGTTCTACCAAATCACGAACAAAAAAAGAGCGCGCCTTCGATTTCTCCGCCCTCTCAAACGCACGACGTCGAATCCCACGAGTGTCCCACCTCGCGCAGCACGCGAACCAAACGGCGATGACGTCACAGAGCCGCGTCAAGTTCCCCGCCGTTAGCCGTACGCATCACAATAAACCAACGCGCTGCGCGGTCACGTGCTCCATGACGTCACGGCCGTGCGGGGCGCCGCACCGCGGCGAGCGCCCCGCGCGCTCCCCCCCCTAGACGGCGAACAGCCGGGAATGCGGTACGGTCGTCCCCGCGCCGCTCCCGGCCGGAAAGCCCGGGCAACGTGCGCGGCCTGCGCGGCGGCGGGCCCCGCGCATGCGCGCAGGCGCTGCCCCCGGTGTCCTCCTCTCCCTCGACGGGAAGAGGAGGAGGCAGCCGCGAAGCCCCGAGCAGCGCGCGAGGCCGCTTCGGCGACGGCCGATATTTCAGAGGCTTGCCGAGAGCGGCCGACTGCGGGAGCCTGGCTCTGCGGCCGTCGCCGCTCTCTCGGCCGGAACACGTGCTCCTCGACGGCTGTTTGTTCGCCTCTCCCTCGCTTCTCCAGCTTCTCTCCCCGGCGCGCTCCCTCGACTGCCTCGACTCGGCGGCGCTACCCCTGCTTCGCTTTCGCTCGCTGCCCCGTTTTGCCAGGATGGCTCGCCGCGAGAGCTCTTTGCCCTGGACAACAAACCGCTCGCAGATGCGCGACCAGCGAATACCTTAACACTCGGCTCATATTCCTTCCGTTTAAAAGGAACGCGTCTTCGGCTGTTGTGTATACCATCCGGGAGGCACTCACTTGATCGAATGACGTTTTAGCGAACGCCCACGTTTCATCGAACGACACTTTAGCGAATAGTCGGACGCCGCGAAGCGGCGTTTTCGGGTGGGCCAAATGGGTTCATATTTTTGTAATGAGCTGCCGCAGACTGTCGCCGCGAAGCGGCGTAAAGCGCAGCGCGACGGATGGGTTAACGCGCGCCCCCGTTATTCGCTAAAACGTCGATTCGCTCAAATGTCGCCGTTCGCTAAAATGTCATTCGCTCATGTGATATGGACCCATACCATCCTATGCCTTTCCAGCCCCGCCAAAAAGAAAAAAAAAAGTGTTTTGACAGCGTAAGGTCGGCCTGCCTTTGAGGTGCGGCGACGCTGGTTTACATTGTAGACAGATTTAGCCAGTGCAGTATGACTGATTGCTAGCCCTGGGGTCTTAACGTGCACCAAGCAGTAGTGGTAGTCGACCGCACGCCGGTACAACGCTCATCCAGATCGAAACGGGCAGGGGCGGAGATTGAACCCACGCTACCTGGGTTCTGCAGCGCGAGCTCTCGCTCCACGCACTCGAGCTGTGGTGAGCTAACACACTCCACCACATACATCAAAAGTGCTCCCCGAGTGGCGACATATGACGTCATAAAAGAAGGAGTGTCACTTGCTATCGCATGTCGCGGTCCTGGACGTTGGTGCGAGACTTCCGAGGCAAGGCGTATGAGCGAACTGGAGTGTCGCTTAGTACCAGCTCCTGGCTGCTAAAGCTTCCGTGGATTGTAAAAGCTAGAGAGCGACCCGCACCAGACTCCAGAGTGGGCGTCCGCGACATTCCCCGCCGCTGCTGCGGCAATATCACGCTCCTATGTCGTCATCAGGCACAAATCGAAGGACCACTTCCGGGAACCTGGTGATTACACCAGTCGGAGCCCGGGCACCACAATGTAAAAGCGGGGGCCTCCAAACCCCGACCCTCGGTCTTTCCAGTGACGCCCGGCCCACTGCTACGAACGCCAAAAATAAAGTAAGCGCGCGTAAAACATCCGGCGCGGTAACGCGCACCAAAACCTTAGTAGACGAAGATATCGAAATGAGAAAACTGCACGAAAACTCGGGTGCTCCAGCAATATTATTTATTGTACACTGCCATCATCAACATTACTATTTATAGCCCCCTGTTTCGTGTCTGTGTAACTATTTTTAAATTCCTTCGCGTTCTCGTGTACCGTGCTTAGTGACTTGTGCCATAACTATTGCATATTGTCCCATCGACCATCATCCTAAGCCTTCTGCCTTATGTGGAAATGCCGAAGTCCCGACACACTTTGATTTATGCCTGGTGAGCAGCGCCACCATCATTTCCTAACGTCATACTTAGCAACACATTGCATAAAAATGATATAACATATGCATTCGTCCATCTTACATTCTTTTTTTAAAACTTTTGCTCTAGTTTATAATTTTGTATTTAAAAACTCATACAGGTTCATCTATATTTTATCGTTTAAAATTGTCTCGTCTTATATCAGGCCCTCGAAACCACGAAAGATTCCTAATCCAGCTACTTGGCCAAAAACCTACTTAGCCATACATGCACTAACGAGGTACTGGTATCGCTCCATATAAAATTCTCCGAAAGCACCGAAAAAAAAAAAAAAAAAAAAAAACTCAGTCATGCCATTTTTTTTTTATACTGCATGCGGCTCTCCACTCGTATATTTCATGGCCTCTTCTGTCCGCTTGGCCACCCCTGCTCTAGCGCACACAGCTAGCACATACGAGTACAGTGCATCTGGACTAGCATTTACTTAGGCACCGCTAGATTAACCATACAAACCGCGAAGCTTTGAAGGATCGTCACCGCTAGATTAAACATACAAAGCGAGAATAGTCCTATTAGCGATGTGCGCGGCCAAAAGCGTCGCTGCGGTCAGCTTTCCACGATTGGCCAAACCATGGGCATACACTCTAAGAAAAAAATGGAGGAAAAAAGTAGCAACGGCGCGTCTTCCTCCCTTCTACTGACGCGCCCCCAACCGGACGCGAGAAAAGGGGAGGAACGAAACGTTTTTCTCCTTCTCCAGGCAGACGGGAGAAAGCTTTCGCCCTCCCGACTCATCTTCTTTCGGTTTCGTTTTTCGAGCAGGTCGCGCACGTTGTTTAATAAATAGCTGTTGAGTTCATTGAGCTTCAGCGGCAGTAAAGGCCACCTGTAATTCCGTTTTCTAGTCTAAACGTGCAGAACATTTCGGTTGCATTGACGCTTTTATCACTAATTTTATCAAACGAGCAAACGAAGCCGCTGGAAACAGCGAAGTTGCTGAGCAGTGCCAGCAGTGCCACGTACACTGGGGGATGGCCGTCTCCGGATTGCGGGACTCGCGCGCGCGGCGAACCGATGGAACTACAGTCGCTACAGTAGCGAATCCACGCGGAACTGTGTCGACGTTTTCGACGTTATGGAAACCGCAAGAACTCCGTCCAAGACAGGCAGGTTTTGCTGCCGGCTGCCTGGGTGCCTTCCGCGCTGAGTTCGGTTCTGTTTTCCGATGCCGAGTGCAACCGGCGTTCAACGTGGTTCTGTATTTGTGCGTGTCAGCAACATAGCTGCAACATCGTGAAGGCAGTGTTGTGGGTTGTGAACAGAAGACTGGAATTATCGCCGATGTGACCGTGTGTTCGCGTATCAGTGGTGTAACAACAATATGAGATCGTAAACTGTCGGGCATTGATGCAATTGGGCGGGCCGTGATGAGGGGGCGGGGTGTCGCAGGTTGACATTCCGCTTTACATTAAAAAGTTTAATACCACTTGAGGGATTACGTGCAATCGATCAACGTGCGGATAGTCATGTTGGAACGTTGGTCTGAACAGTAGAAGCTCCTATCGCTATCGTACAATGGCCAATATGACTGTCGGAATTGTGTCGTCCCCGAGAGCGATTGCGCTCTGGGGCAAGGACTGAACAGTACGAAATCGTGACGGAAAGTACGTATATTTACAGTATGGAATTCCGGCATTAAAAAACAATAGAAGGTAAAATCGAAAAAAAAAGCTGCCCTTTATTTTGCTGTTTAAATATACTACGGTTCCTGGAGAAACTGCCTTCCAAGTGGCGCGCTGGGATGAGCGCTAGACGTTTTTGGGCTCGCCACGGCGTAGCTCCGTACACTGAACATCTGCCGCAAGTCGCTGCTTTGACTGCATTCAAGTTGATCGAAAAGCGATTTCTCAGCATGTGAAGCATTACTTCCAGCTGAGTGAATATCCGCTCTACAGAGATTAATTCAAGACGGCAATTGCAGCTTTGCGCGAACAGCACAAATAGAAAAACCACTAGAAATACAGGCTACGACGTGCCGTGTGGGGAAACAAACTCATGGCTTCGAACCGCATTAGGGCGGCTCGATTTATAGGCTTTCAAATAATTACGGCTTGATCGAGCGTTTACGTTTAATAAGAGATTCATCCCTTGAGCCATTTAAAATACTTTCAGAGGTATGACATTGCTGGGAAAAAATCAACATGCTGGGAATATTTTTTATTGCTTAGGGGGTCACCGAAAAGTTCCGTACGTTCAAAACGACCAGTATAAAAGACGGAAACGCAGAGCACGAGTGTAGTGTTCGGTTTAGTGTGGTGTTCTGTTGTATTAATGTTTGTGTGTGTGCCGTGTATGTCCTCAATGTATGTTCACCTAATACTTGTAATAAGTGTAATGTGTGTGTATAGTAGAGGATCCCCAAGCGCAGGGAAGCGGCTCTGAAGCGCGGTACTGGCCTGAAAAAAATAAATTATTTTTTGTAGAACATGAATTGGGCGGTACCAAGCGCCACCTAGCCTAGCTGCTTGCAATTACTCTGCTTGACCCCGCCATCTGGTGGCTAGCGATTTAACCTTTCACGCTACGCGATAAACAGCGGCTTCGAGTTTGTTCTTTCGAGAGCGGCTTTCGGTTTCGCTGATTGAGTTTGCCCTTCTCTGTGATGTGCGGTTGACGAAGGAATTGTGACTCGAGGAACACCAAAGGTAAGACTCAAAGTGCGCGAAGTAACTGGGTATCGGTTGTCTCCGTTTAACATCGCAGTGCTGTCGACGAGAAGACTGAGTAACTGCTTTCGAAACGCAAGTTTCTGTACCTGTGGGGGGAATCTGGCTTCGGAAATAAACACAGTTTGCGGAAAGCTCGTGTGACGCTTTTATTTGCTGCTGCTCTCGTCCCGTACAAGAGACGTAGCGTCCTGGTTAAGCCTTATTGGGCTCGATTTGCTCGATTCGGGGCCGCCATATTGAGATGCAAGCGACAGAGGAACGTTGCTCCCCTGCTTCAGGGACGAACGTTTCTCCCTTTCTAAAGGAACATAGGTTACAAGACCGTTCCTCCCCTAAGGGAGGACTATCCATACCCTTTTTTCTAAGAGTGTATGAGCACTGTCAGATTGTCAACTTTGACGGGGTTAGTTTCGGATTGCGATGGCTCCTGGCCTCTACTGTGCTTTTTAAACACACCATCGAACTCGTCGTCGCACCTGATGGTAAGTAGCCAATAACAACTGCTGACGTCACGGCGAGGCAAATCCCAGTCGTGACGTCACGGAGGGAAACCATAAGAGGGCGCCACCGAAACATCTCTGCGCTAATAGGGAGTATTCACTGGCGGCCATAGCTGTGTGTGCGAACGCTGAGCGCGTGCTGATGGCGACCTTGCAGTTCTGCAACGTGCATTCCGCACCATCAAGAGTGCCAGTCTTAGCAGCCTATTGATGTGAGCTCGTTCTGAGTATGCGCTCTAAACAGCACCCACAAATATGGCGTCCAGTGAATACTCCCTATTGCTATATTACCCAAGCATCAAGAAGAATGCAGGGAATGGTGTTCCACGCGCCGCACATGCTGGCCTCAGCAGTAGTAAATTCTCTAAAGCAAAAACCTAAAAATTGTACCTTGCACGCGCGTTTGTCAACGCTTTATTTTGGTTATTTACTTCGAATGTCTTATAGGGGGAAACCGTGCGCGTGTGGCGCGTGGAACACCAATCCCTGCATTCTCCTTGATGCTTGGGTAATACAGCAAATGGTCTACTGACGCATTGTCATCAAGGCTGCTAGTGCGGTACTAAGTGCGCCGAACTCGTGCTCGCGCTAGCGGTCTCGCGCAGTGTACGTTATATGCGCACGAGGCCAGGCGGCTCTCCGCTGGTCTATTTTGTTCCCTCGAGCACTGTACAGATCTCCGGCTCAATCAAGTGACGTTCCCGAACAATCACCGAAAGGTCCCGGAGACGCGTAGTCCACGGCGTTTTTCAGAATCCGTCGGTTTTCCGTCGAAACACTCTCTCGAGTACAGCGCGCCACAAAACGTTCGGATTAAAACGAGAAGAAAGCATGACACACGCCAAGTCCTCATTCCTCATTTGAAGTCGTCGCCAGAGCCAATCAGTTCACAAGTTCGCGGCTCTAATCCGGACGAGGGAATGCGCGAAAACAAATGAATTAATTAGACAGCGGAAGTTTTATAGTCCTCTCCAGAACACGGCGACATTGTTCCCCACTGTAGATGATAAATTTAGTCCAGTGCAGTAGAGACTAGGAGCTCCGCCTTCAGCGCAAAGCTCGCTGGCTTCCGCAGTGCTTTGATTCCCCGTGCCAGCGCGAACACACTTGCGTTAGAGAGGGCAGAAAGCTCGCGCAGAAGGCGGAGCTTCTACGCATCACGCGGTGATACACGACCGCGCGCCGGTACGATGCTCATCCAGCTCGAAGCTTGCAGGGATTGAACCCAGGATCCCCGGGTTTGGCAGCGCGTTACCACACTCGGCCACAGGTGTCTCTCGAAACCGCCCAGAACAACCACGGTGACCGGCGACGTCAGCCGGCGCATAATTAGGCACTCCAAGACGCCCGTAGAAACTGGCCGTACTCCGACTGGAGCAAAATCTGACGCTCTCCGTCTAGCGCGTGTCAAAGACTCCGTTCATGTCGACTCCCCCAAAATATTCCAGCCGCAAAAACCTTGGGCCCGCGAGGCCCGCAAGGTCGCGGCCGCTGCTCCCACTCCTCCCAAAAGGAAAGAGGAGGGGAGGGGGTGGGGCGCTTACGCGAGTCTCGAGCGCTCCACTGTGCCCAGTCCCTTCCCACGAGCGTTTGCGAGGTGATGTACAGAGCGCGGTACTGTTAGCGCGAACAAGCGATCGCCGGTTTTTCTCTTTGAAACCAAGGGATGTCTCCAAGTTATTGTTGCTACGGAACGAGCTCATTTAGTTCTGTAATGTAAGCGATAACATTGCGTGCCCGCTAATGCTATTTAGAAGCAAAATGCGAAAATGCGCCGATGTCGTATTCGCGCCAACAGTGTCCCAATGTGTACATACATACGACGGTTTCCAACGTTGCCCTGGGATTCTATCAAGACGCGAGCAACGAACGGGGCGTGGGAACGCCGCTGAACACACACACACATACAGATGCGTACAAACATGGGCGAGCTTCTTAATTACATCCGTAGTCCGTGTTACCGCCGGGAATGTGATGAAAAATAAATGTTATTATTACTAGTTACCCGAGAGGTAACGAACTGACAAGCTGATAACGGCGAGGAGGAGCTTCCTACCACCGACAACGGTTCGCTATCTTGCGCTCGTCGAGCGCGCGTGCGAAGCCAAAGCATGACGAAGGGCAACGTGCACGTGCTGGAGGCCGGGTGCTCCAAAGACACGCCGTTCTTACTTTGTCCGTGATTACCGCGGCGTGCGCGCGCAACCAAAAGCGTCCTTCTGGTCGGCTCTCCATGACCGGCCAAACCGCACGTACTACAAAGCGATGGCTCCTACAGGATCCAAAGTGCTTCTTAAACGCCCATCAACTTGTCGTCGTAGCCAGTAACCGGGATCACAGGTCGCGACTTCAGGACGACGCGATTCCTGGCCTTAACGTCACGGACGGAAGCCGTCAGAGGGCGCCACCGCAACATCTCGTCATCAAAAGTGTTCGACGCACCATTACAGAAAGTAAACAATGTGCGAAGAAATGGAAGCGGTAGCTGTACCAACGGTCGTGCAATGCGGGCGGAATGGTAACGTCACATACCTGAGGACAGAGGTGCGGCATGCTTAATTCTCATAGTTGCCATGGATACCGCCGACGACTGCCACCAGTGATCTGAGAAGTGGTTAAGTACGACGGAAGTCTCTAAAACCATCCAACATTACGCGTAGCAACTGGATACTGTCAAAGTGGGATTTCGCATAACGAGAGGGATTTTCCCTTCTTCGGGCGCGCGGCGACGACGGGAGACGAAGTCGAAATCTGTGCAAAATGTCGCCCGTAAAAGTTACCGCTAAAAAAAAAAAATAATAAAAAAAAAAAAAAAAACGGCGCTTAGGAAAACATTTTACTTGCGAGAGTGCTCTTTCCTTCGCGCAAACGAGTCGCGAATGGTCGCACGTACAAACGAGTCACGCGCCTAAGTGTGGGCGCGTTCACGCACCTTCGATGGTGCAGCACGCGCAACCCGCGTTCGCAATCCGCACATTGCGAACGAGTCAAAGCCACCGTCGTCGGCTCTTGTGGTTACCGATGATAACCGACCCCGCGGAAACCAATTCGTGCCGCCCAATAAAACCAAAGAAAAAAGAAAAAGAAACGAAAGAAAAACTTCCCCGAGGGAGAGGGAGGAAGAGAGAGAGCACTGCGGTGGCCCAGTTATTTCCGTCTCCGGCGCAGCCGATCACTAAAAAAAGACGGACCCAAAGAGAAAGAACGCCGACAAACAGGAGCAAAATGAGCCCAGGCAAGAAGACAGCCGGGGAGGCGTCAAAACCACCACGGGCGTGTGCTGTGCCTTACCCGGACGGCTGAAGGGACCGCGCGACGGTGACGGCTAAATGGACCGTGAAGCAGGGACCGACGAAGGGACCCTGAAGCGGAGACCGACAAACGCACCGCGAGAGGTGACATCTTTATGGGCCTATGGAACTGACGGCTACACAGATCACGAAACAGTTGACGGCTAAAGGGACCACGAACCAGTGACCTAGAAGGGGATTATGAGAGATGACTGCTAAAGGGACCATGAACCAGCGACCCATAAGGGACCATGCAACGGTAGCGGCTAAAGATACCACGGACCAGTGACCTAGAAAGGGGCCATGGAGCGGTGACGGCTAAAAGGGACCATGAGAGGTGATTGCTAAAAGGACCATGAACCAGCGACCCAGAAGAGACCATGCAACGGTAGCGGCTAAAGGAACCATGAACCAGTGACCTGAAAAGGGACCATGGACTGGTGACCGGGAAATGGACCATGCAACGGCGACGGCTGAATCACTAAACTGTGTGTACTAAGGGGACCAAGACAAATGACGTCTTTGGAGTCTACGAAACTGTGACGGTTAAAGAGATCATGACACAGTGACAGCTAAACAATCGCTTAGCAGCGGTTCTGAGGGATAATCAGTGCGCATTTAAGGGCCTGTCACACTGAAGCAACAGGACGGCAACAGCAACAACACGTTGTTCAACAGTCGGGCCAGTTGATCCTCGCTCCCCGCGTTATCCGACAAACCTGTCACATCGCGGCAACAGCAGCACAAGATGGATGGCAACGAAAATGTTGCTTCGGTATGACAGCTTTCGGCAACAAAAACAGCAGCAACTTGTGTTGGACAACGTATGTTGCCCTTATCGCTGGCTGAGCGAATTTCAGGCCGGCAATACGACAACACAGATCGCTTTGATGGCAGAGCTATAGTTCCCTACCAATAATGTTTTACGAAAATAAAATTTGGAAAACGTTAATTAGCAATAATTAAGGCTGGTGTGCAGCTAAAATAATTTGATGAATGTTTTTACTGCGTAATACGGAAAGCGAGCGTCGAAATGATCACAGCTACGGTCGTGAACGTTCAGACTGGTGTTGAAGTTAGGACTGCCGAGAGACCAGCTCACATTACTGCTATTGAAATGCCTACTCATCCGCTGATAAAATATAATTAAAATAATCCGGGAAAGCAAAGATTAAAAAATCGAAGCATTAAAACGACCGCTGTGATAATGATTTTGATGCTTGGAACTTGGAAACAGCCGCTACCAGACACCTAATTGAATCGTTTAAAAAATTCCCAGAACGTATTGGGGAACGAAGCGATCACATAGCAGGCAGTAGATAATAGACAGCGTTGAGTTTTTATATTACCAATTGTTATGAAGGCCGATCGTGTCGGTGTCAGTTTTTAAGCACTGTCAGTTCAGCTCAACACCAAGCTACAAAAAATGCTTTGGGGTAATGGAAGTGCTAACTCAATTTTACGGTAGAAATAGGAACTGTATGAAAGAAAGAACCTGGACAGACACACTTCATACAATGGCGTAAATCCCGAACATATATCAGCGATCTCACTTTCCTCTGTCAGGGCTACCTGCTTTGTCAGCGAATAATGGACATTTTGACAAAATAAAGGGTGGAAAATACTCCCCACGTCAAATTTTCTAATCACAGTCACTGCTTGAAGTCGTCCCGCGGTAATTTCCGGCCCTTCGAATGCACTAGCACTTTGTGAAATCACATTTCCCGCGAAGCCACGCCGCACACGAACGACGGTAAACAATCAAGATGGCGGAGCGTCCCCGTGTTGTACCCGCCGTCAGCGCTGTTTGACACGGTGATCGGACAACAAATCGGCCAACACGGTTGCCGGGCGGCAGCAACATGCTGCCCGACTGTTGTTGCTACCGCGATGTGACAGGGTCGCCCAAAACACGATTTCCTCGCGTTGCCGGATAGAGTTGTCCAACTGTTTCCCCGGTGTGACAGGGCCTTTATAGTGATAGCAGTCAGTGCACATTTTACTAGTCTTACCGACGTCGCAGAAACGCAGAGGAGAAAAGCCGCGCTGTTTGCGTGGTTGATAACTTAAAACGGCCGACCGGACACTTCATATGCCGGTGTAGCTTCACGCCATTTGAAGTGTCCCGTTTGGACAGGCCTTCATGCGCTCGCGAACAGAAACGTACGGCGACCATGCTTTCGCACGAGCGTCCATCAACCACGTGCCCCAGTCGCCGTCGTCCTCTGCTCACCACAAACACGAAAACGATCGTCCAATTTTCGTGTTACCTGGCGCCAGGAGGACGTTTACGTAAATAGTTAATAACACATAAGAAAAAAAAATTGCTTTAGTACAGATGCACACAAGAGCACGAGCTCAAAAGCACTTATACGCCAGTTCTCCAGCACATTTCATCAATGACAAACAGGCAAACGGCAGACAAACATTCAACAATTATGGAAAGATTTACCCGGTTTCAAGGACCGAAATTTGGTAACTACTGTATATTTATCTTACTTGGAAAAAATTAGCTTTCCACCATAAAGCCCGTAATCAACAACAACTTGGAAAAAATCATATTCGTCGCACAGTTATCGATATGCTTCTAATGAAATAGTGAAAACGAAACCCTAAATTGCAAAACTGGTTTCAAGACTGTAGAGACCGGGACCAGACAGGGTCAGCTGGGCCGGATGGGCAAAGACCCACGGCAGTCTTTATTCACGGAATATATACAAACGTAACAGTGAGGCGGCGCCCTCTATGATAGTATGTTAGAATAGTGTTAGTCGTGTTAAGAGCGACACCTGACGGTAACAAACAACACTACATCCCCCCTTCCAGAAGGATGCCTACTAATATTACTAATACTCCTCACTCTCCTATTCCTCCTACAGGTAATGCATTCCCGGAGCAGGTCTGACACGGACTACAAACTGCTTCAGTAGATTAGCGGAACCCTTGACGCCACACTGACAGTACGGTCAGCCGCAAGAAGGCAATAACAATAAAAATATTAAAAAAGAATCATGAAACGTTCTCTTCTTTATGGCGTATAAACTGTCAACTAATACACACGTGAAAAATATTGCCAGCAACTTCTATAATGCGTGAAATGCATTATTGTTCTGTCACGTGACGTATATTTTCCCGCTGAATTTAGCTGAGAAACTGGACAGTTGTATAGGTCACGTGACGTCGATTACCCCCACTAAATTAAGCGGGGAAATGGTGTCTAGGTCTCAAGGCGTGAATGTTCCCGCCAAATTTAGCGGGTAACTGAATTGATGCTTTGGCCACAAGACGTGAATTCTCCCGCTAAATAATTTAGCGGGGAAACTGAGTGGACGTAAGGGTCACGCGCCGCCAATTTCCCTAAAGGTAACATGTGACGTCAGGCGACGCCAATTTCCCACCAAATTTAGCGGGAAATTGAACCGGTAACGTGACTTCAATTTTTACGCTAAATTTACCGGGGAAACTGAATAGTGTTTTAGGTCCCGTTACGTCATGTTACGTGACATCAATTTTTCTGCAAAATTTTGCGGGGAAACTGAATTCGTGTAAGGGACGCGTGATATCAATTTCCTCGCTAAACTTAGCGGGACATGCACGGACGGACAAAATTGTGGGATTGGGGAAGCGTCAAAAGGCATATCATGTTTTTTGTTTGTTTTGTTTTCATTTTGACAAGAGACGCGGAACACCGCAAATGAGAAACAAGAAGCTCGTATATCATCATGTCACTCAAATTGATACCCACAGGCCTGTGAGTGTCCAAAAGAAGGCAGCGACCTGCGTCAATTTCTTCTCTGGAAGCCGAATATTGTAAGAACTACTGCGCCTAGCATTTGCTATGAAGTTCCGACGAAAATAAACCGAAAGCAACGTAAAATGAACGTCGTCTGCTAACAAACCGAAAAAAAAAGAAGTGGATTGTCTGTTATGAATTGAGTGCCCCGACCAAGTGACATCGGACGCAAGCTGAAATTACGATCGTCCGCTATTTCGAAGCGATCGACGACAACCGCGTTTCCTTTCCACCATCTCAAGTTGTCTTCCTCCCGTACACAAGCTGATGTCAAATGGTGGATAAAGGAGTACTCGGGAGTCGGGACAAGCACATCAGATGTCAAGAAACCACTCTCGCCATCCACGCCTAGGCGAGAAGTTCTCGCCAAAGTACTGCCCGACCCTGAACACGTGAGCGGATCGAATATTTCTCATTGGTCAGAAAGCTGTGACGTCACGTGCTATCAGCAGCCGAGAAAACTCGCGCTCTCACGTCAACCAACATCGGACCCCAGAAATCAAGTAAAAATAAAACAAACATGTGTTTTCATTTTCGAGAAAGTTGCTAGTTCATAAAAAAAAAAAAAAAAAAAGTTATTTAGGCAGGGGTCACGAAGTTTTCGAAGAGACTCCTTGGTAATAAGGGTTAGTTACCCATCAAAAGTTAGCCCAGCATTTAAGATGAATAAAGGGAACATCGTAAATAAACGAGAACAAAGTTACACAAAGTACGAGAGCCATTGTGGTACATGTACGATAAAAACAAAACGATAAAGCACAATGAAAAGCGAAAAAACAAACATACAATTATAGTGCAAAATTAAAAAAAAAACTCGATATAAAACTTTTTTTCATTAAAAAAAAATAAATAAAAGAGCTGCTTATGTTTGCGTACTAGGCACATGCGTGCGAGGGATGGTAGTCTGGGATGGTGTTCAGAGCAGGACGGGTCTTCACAAAGCCTGCTGAGTTATATTGACTGCATCTATCCACAATCGTTTCAATCGTGCGGCGATAAACGTTCGTCGCGGGTCCTTGCAACAATAAAATATTGCTTCACGGATCACATTAATTTTATTTTTAAATATTAACCTATTTTCCGGACTGATATACATGTTTAAATTTTTTTTTCTTTTTTCGCGGAGCTGACTATCTACAGGTGCAACTTACTCGAGGATTATCTTTTTTTTTTATTATTTTTTTTTTTACAAGATTGTTTATTATGACGGGACTTTTCAGATTTTATGAATGACAGATTATGTTATGGATGATGCCTGAATGACACAAGCTTTTCTATGCGCAAAAAAAGCGGGCATTATTTTTAAAGGCGTGCCGTGCGTGAGACAAATGTGTTTTACAGAGATGCTCTTTTCTTCTTTACTTTTTTTTTTTTTTTGCATGAGGTTTTTCTTGCGGATTGTAACACCAACGCCTTGTTCACAAACAAACGCCCACACCAGGTGCGGGCTCTGCGAGCGTGCGGAAACCAGAGTCGTGTCAAGAGTTTTTGCGCATGCGCCAAGCCCACAACAGCGCCACCGCAACGGCATTACGTCATAATGGTACTTCTAAAATATTCAGAATTTACTGGTCTTTCAAAAAGGAGCAGGGGAAGCCGTAAGCAGCAGGCATTAAAATGCCATATTTAATGCTAAAAAAAAAAAGACAAAGTAGAATTTTGGGTTTTGCTGGGCACTTATAGGTCATGTTTCCGCAAAAATCTACGCGTTCATAAATGCCTCGTCAAGGCTCTTCGTTTGTCAACGGCCGAACAAGAAAAATCAGTTTCTTTACGCGTAAAAAAAAAAAAAAAAAAAAAAAAAAAAAGACGCAACAGTTTAGTTTTGTACGCACGTCGCACATGGAACAATCGTCGCGACTTGTTCGCTGGCGGTGTCAGTAACCGGACCTACCTGTAATACTGAATCACTAGCAATATATCGCAAACATGCATAAAAATGTCTTAAAAAGAAAAGGCGCCCGATAACGAAAATATACAGTCAGCACGCAGGGGAGCTGGTGGAAGATTAATATGGTGCATTTAATCCGAGACTGGGGCAGGAGGAGGAAGAAAACATTTCGACAGGGTAGAAAAAGAAACAGGGACAGGCAATATAACCTCCCTACTGAGTGCGCGGGCGAGCTGGTGGAACGACGGTGAGAGTGCAGGCGAGCTGGTGGTAGCTAATCATGTCGTATTACACCTGAGACTGCGGTGGAAGAAATCGGAAGAACTTTCAGTAGAAGGAACAGACACAGAGAACGTCTCAAACTCAAACGAGCTGAGTTTGAGACGTTCTCTGTGTCTGTTCCTTCTACTGAAAGTTCTTCCGATTTCTTCCACCGCAGTCTCAGGTGTAATACGACATGATTAGCTGGTGGAAGTTGACTTGGTGCATTTAACCCGAGACTAGGGCAGAGATAGAGAAGTTGTCTGTTCGTTTCTTTTTCCAACGCGTACTGTACAATTTTTTTTTATCCTCCTGCCTGCCTCTCATTAAATAAATCACAATGCCTAATAAACATGAAAAAATACTACCGCGTTGAGTATGAAATGCAAAAGGGAAATTATTATTATTACAGTTATCCCTATAATACATTCTCTTATTATTATCATAGTCTTTCTCTTATATTCACGGCGCGCACATCGGACTCCATTGTACTCGGTGTGCAATATTGTCAATGCTTTTGTTTTGCTGTTTTTGAGTTAGTGCTTGCCAGTTTCGGTGCACCAGCACCAAGACCGTATGGTTGTTCCTGGGCAGCCACTAAAATTGATTCTTGATCACTAGACGCGGCATCGCGGGCCTCTACGGTATCGGCTGTTGCTTTTCTACGGTGCCGCGGCTCTCCTGAACCAATAAATATTATTAAAATAATTATTACAATTATTATTACCGTACATTCTGGAGTATAGTCCTCCCCGCGGACTATACATGCGTGAAGGCTGAAATTTTACTCAGTTTCTTACAGAGCGCAGCTCTTAGGCGCCCGTTTCCGGCTTGAGCGGCGTCGCCGTAACAGCGACGTACATTATAGGACGTTTCCCATGATGACGTCACACGTGACGTCACAAGGATCACCAGTGACGTCATAGATAACGTCACGTGTGACGTCACAAGAATCACCAGTGACGTCATAGATGACGCCACCGCGAGTTGCATTATGGGCAAATTTCCCCGCTAAATTTAGCGGGAAATTTCTCCGCCAAATGGGAGGGGAGCAGGAGAGGAGGAGGGGAGGTTACGGAGGAGGAGGAGGGGCATACTCTCCTCTCCGTACCTTTTCCTCCTCCTCCTCCTCAAGAGCTGTGCTCTAATTCGGCCTTACAGGGGATCGTAAACGTCTTCCATTTTTTACAAGATTGCTCATTGTGACGAGAAGTGGCGTATTTTGCGCATGACAGCGTACGTTAATGATGATTGATGTACGACACAAACTGCTTTGTGTGCTAATAAAGCAGGCACTTGCCAAGGCGTGTCTACACCGGGTGTGGCCTATAGTCGGGAAAACACGGTACAATAAAAAACCCACATACATATAGCATTACATGATCATGATTTTTATCATTTCGAGTATGTCCACTGGTATGGTGACCAGGTTTAGGCCGGTTACAGTCCCGTTTTAGAGCTGCATTTATGACGTCCCGTCAATCCTTTTTTTTTTCCTCAATGAAGCCTCACGTCCCGTTTTCGTCGGAACGTGCGTGCATAGTTGCGAAAGGAGTGCTAAGCGAGTGGAAGAAACCTAAAAACAGGTAATACATTTTATAAAAATAAACATACTGTGAATTCAAACGTTAGAGGAAATTTATAGCTCTTTCTGTAGTTCCATCTGTAAATACGTTCTTGGCACAGACGTTTGTTTGGGGCACTTTTCCATATTACTATATTTGGCATGCTTCGGTTTTGTTCAAGAAACGAGGAAAGGGGCTAAACGAAAGACCTCAGAAAAGTGAGCATAAGAACAGTGAACTAAATAGTAGCAAAGCTTGCTTGATCTTTCGCACTTCGCTCTCCTCTCCTCCTCCTCCTTCCTCCCGATTATTCTGTTATCTAGGCTGTAGATTACGGATCCCCTATTCATTGGACAAATCATGTAATCCTTCTCTTTACTGTTTTCAATAGAGAAATAGAACCTGGGGGAGAGCGTCTGACTAAAGCATACGCAATCTAAGCTTTGTGTACGTTCACCCTGACTTGCGGGGAGCGGACTGCGGTGAAGCTTGATTGCAGGGACATCAGGCTGATAACCGGAGCCCGTAGTGCGATGGGCTTATTGATAAGGCTGCGATATCAAGGCCACGCGCCGGGGACTGTGTCACAAAAGCTGCGAACGATAGCCTCGCGCAAAGCTAATGGCCGAAAATAGCCCAAAATTTCTCGCTTCATTTCGGTTGTTCGTCAATGAATGTAGAGAGACCATCTCGAGAAAACGCGTATAGTTGATTAACCTGTATCACGTAAAGAGAGAAATTCGCCAATAAATGTAGAGAAACCATCTCGAGAAAACGTGTACAGTTGATTACCCTGATCACGTAAAGAGAGAAACACACACACACACACACAAACACGCAGACAGACAGACAGAAGCAGAAGCGTTGAAATGATGTTCGGACGAATGTTAGACAGATGTTACCACACACCTGCTCGTGCGCGGTGGGGTCAAGCGCATTAGAGCATTATTCAATTAAGTACACTTCACACTTCTCGTACGAGGTAGCTCACGTGTCGCCAGGTGCCTACTGCAGACGAATTCTCAGTTTTCAGCAATTCCCCAGAGGTGAAATAACAAATAAATAAACTCGCGCGTGAGACGTGGGTTCATCGCATGTACACAAATTGCCTCGGGCAACCAAAACTCCTACGTAAAAGTGGTTCTGTTCCAGACAAAATGCTCTGTAAAAAGATTCCAACAATAAAAAGCTAATTGGTAAAAAAAATATATATATATATATTAAAATCTACCGAAAGCTTAAAGGACTAAGAGGTCAAAGAAAGTAAAATCCTAAAGCCTGATAGCCAACCGTAACTACGTCAGAAAGTAAATTTATGAACAAAAATTGAATCTAACCAGTTAAATTGGACTTGGAGTTCGCAGTAGAATGTTATCCAGATTGCGAAAATCCCAGATTAACTTCAAACATCTTGCGATATGGTGCATTTTCCAAAACCCAATATCTTGGAAGTGGTCGTAGTATGTCACCGAATGCCAGAGCAACAAGCATTGCAGCCATCAATGTATGCAAGGAAGATGAATTGGCCAAAACATGCTAAAGAGCGATAATTCAAGAAATGTATTTGCCCTGTTTTAACCAATCGTGTGTTTGCCTAATAGTAGGTGCTTATTGTAATTTTCAGACAGGAGCCATAAAATGTCTTTGGGGGGGGGGGGGGCTTCTTTCTGGGATGCAGAATCAAAATCTTCGAATCCTACTTCAAAACTCCTAAACACATTTTCTCCAGGTTGATCTGTTTTTCAGCACAGCAATGCAAATAGTTTCAAGCATGGCCTTGGCAGCAACAACATGATCAGTTCACAGACCAGGAAGGAGTGCAATACAGGCAATGAGGGTTTATACAGGCATCCATAAAAATATTCTGAGCTAGAAGGTGTGCATTGTGCATTTAGCATTCGTCTTGGATGCTTTTAACAAGTTCTAATGCATAATGCTCCCATGTCTGAAAAAAACAAAAACAATGTGGCACATGGGTGTGAATGAAAGTGCCGTTGCCTCTCCCTTGAGGTGGCAGAGAAGTCTGGAGGTCACTTCCGACATACAAGCTACATTTAATTTTCTTTTAATAAAGAAAACAACTTTAAATTATTGCTTCTACATTTATTTTAAAGGCTCACCAAGAGGCGACAGTGTCATGCACATCATAATCACAAAATAAATGGGCCTCTCCTAGCTGTGATATGAGGGTTTGTGTTGTATGTGATAACCAGCATTAGCAGTAATGTGTTACAAGGAATTGTTACATTTTCGAAAAGGCGACTGGTAACATACTTACATTACCATTTCTAAGCAAAGTTCAAGATCAAGCTACTTGCCACATATCTTAAATGGATGCTAATGCATTAAATTGTTTTCAACTAATTTGTAATCTCACTAACCTCACTGTTTGTGCATCATTACCAAGGCACCAGCTGTTAATGAGCACAGAAAATAAATGAACAAACGAAAGAATAGTCCTGGAAACTCGCAAAGGATGACAGAGTTGCTTGGCATATGGCATTAACAAAGGAAGTACTATGCCGAGTTTAGGGAAGCATTGCACACTCTTGGCCATGCTGCTAGGAACTGGGACGTTCAGTAAGTCAATTCTGAAACCCCTACACTCTTTCCTAAGACGACTACACCACTCCTGGCAGAGCAGAAATGCCGTTAAGTACCACCTTATGTATGTTAAAATTTTGGCACAAAAGTGTTCAAATGGAATTACAAGAAAAAAGAAGAAAAAAAAAACAGATTTTTGTGTGTGCATATTATTGATTGAACTATGACGCGTTTGCATATATGCAATGTGAAAATATGCTGGTAATAGCATTTTTTCACAAATAAAAAAGCAATGACGAAGTTCTGCATCACGTTTCTTGTAAGGCAACATATTTCATTACTTTTTTTGTGATGCTTACAACACTGGTGGTTATGGGCACCTTTTACAGGTGACCACCTGGGGGTATTGCACATGCTGACAAGCGCAAGTTATTTATTCAAGATAGAACAAAAGAAATTCAGTTGCTACCGTATAAACATATATATTTTTTCGCATCTGTTCAATAAGGGGAGCTGCACCCGCATGGATAAAGCCTCAGGACACAATGATCGGTTGCATGGAATGAGTTCTCAGTAAAAGAATACAAAAGTATGTGCATTGGCAAGCTTATAAACAATTTTCATCACAAAACCCACAGGTGGTTGCCACAACAAGGCTTGAGAATGGGCTAGTTGGTTTTGTGTGGTAACATGTGCCCAAACATTGCAGCACAATTTGATCAACCACAGTACCCAATAAAAAAAAAAAGTGGGAATGAATAAAAACATAAACAAAATTTGGAAATTTACGCCTCGGGCAACTAATGAAGGGCATCCTGAAGGGACTCAGAATAATCAACCTTTTGCAAAATTACCGAGGCACCAAAAAAACGCTAGAATGTACAGGGTGCGGCCATAAGGACCAAACACATTTAGCACGCCCTGCGAAATTCGCGTTCTAAACTCGCATACCTGAAATTGGGCACACGAGCATAATTTCACAAGATTTATGCCCATTTTTTTTCGTTTTTCAGAGCTCAACTCGGAGGTAGAGAAATATTAAAAATAAAGCAAACACGGAGTTCTTTTATTATTTGTTTTTGTGTTGCCGGCACAGCGCCGTTTCAAGCGAGGCTGTACATTCCGTCACTGACGACATCGCAAGAAAGAGCCAGAAGCAAATTGTGTTGTTTTGAAGG
Source organism: Ixodes scapularis (assembly GCF_016920785.2). Classification (NCBI taxonomy): domain Eukaryota; kingdom Metazoa; phylum Arthropoda; class Arachnida; order Ixodida; family Ixodidae; genus Ixodes; species Ixodes scapularis. The sequence goes on from NW_024610158.1 coordinate 254,773, forward strand.
CCAATGCAACCAATTTATTAATCGACTGAAGGTAACGATTAATCGGGTAAAAATTTTCAATCGACGCCCAGCCCTAGAAGTAACTCAAGAAGTAAAAGATAAACCCTAGATTTTATCAAAATGTAACACATTCAAAGAATGAAGCTGAAAACTGTCCATAAATTGTGTGGAACTAAAACAATGAGCCTGTTATGGGCTATGCGGGTAATGTGGATAACACACTTTGGGACATATGAATCCCTAGCGTGACAGCTGTCCAAGGAGCAGTGCATCATTGAGCATGTCTGATGAAAGGCAACATCTCCGAGACCATCAAATAAAATTGGAGCAGGGAACACTTGTCCCACACAGACAATGGTCACAGGTACCCGCAATAGTACTGGGGTGATGTTGAGAGTTCTGGATTACATTTGTTTTTGTCCTGGAAGTGTCTCTTTTGACCATGACTTCATTGGTCAAGGTCCGCCTTTACCTATGGACGAAGCATGCACCCTTTTTCTAAAGGCAGGTGACAATGAACATTCCAATGTCTCTAAATGAAAGTGGGTACATAAGTCTTTCCTGTTAAAAACAGGGGACAGTTCTCATATGCAAAAGACTGAAACCTCTTTTCTGTCATTCAGCTAAGTTGCCAAGACCAGTATCTAGAAACACAAAACTTGTTAAAACATATATATATATTGTTACACGGTTTTTCGCAATGTATTCTCCAGACAATATGAGCTGTAACAGTCCTTCATGCTTTTTCTGGCGTATCTACCAGTTTTCGAGAGAGTTGTAGTTCGAACTAGGGATGAAATGTTAGGTTGAGGTCCCATACTTCATACTACTTAACAAATTGAGAGGTAATCATGCCTTCGGGAACCGCAGACACAGAAAAAGGCAGAATTGGGCGTTTTAGATCAAATTGTCTTGGAATACACTCCAGAAGACCCATTTTTTCCCCTGAAGTGAAAACCCCATAGACCATTAACTAAATTTACTAAATAAAAAAAAAAAAATATATTGGTTTGATTTTGCTTTGCAAAGAAATAAGGCTTTTTCGCTTTTCATATTGGTTTGACACCCTGCTGAAAATCGAAGAAATTCCGAAACACAAAGGTAGCTGCGACGCTCCAACACAGTCGTCTTCAATGACGCTTCCCTGCAGACGACCACGGAGAACCGGGACACCCTGCATACACTTGTGTTTTCCCTGGCACCCGTACGTTAAAGATTGCGTCCCGTTGAGACAGTCTGAAGGGGCAACCAATTAAACGCTTGGATTGCGTTACAACCGCAACACTAAGCTTCGAAAGTCAACGTGGCGTAAAAAGATCAAAGACCCGAGTCCAAACCACCAGAAACAAGCCACATAAACTGGCCCGATTCAAAGTGACGAGAACAACGCGGCGATTGATAACAGGCCGAAGGTGCAAGTGCGCCACAATAAACCCTTTCAAAGGTGCATTATCCGAAGACGAAATTGGTTGGACACACACTTCGAGCCTGTGTGTTGGACACGAGGGCAGTGTTGGCGTTCGGCTTGTACAGAGAATGAGTGCTGAGTCAGCGTTCGACTAGGACTTGCATTTAATCGCACGCTCCGCACCAGGGCAATGGCGGCCACCAACGCTGCTCCATGAACTTTTCAAAAGGATTCATTCAAACTCGAGAAGGACGATAGAGACCGCAAACAAACTCAAGCGGTGCAGCACACACCGGAGCGTTCCCAGAGCCAAGCATTGATGCTCATCAAAACCTTTACGACCACCTCCAAATGCAAGAGGCGAGACTCCAATGGGAGACGTTATTCGACGTTTGCAGGTGCGACTCAAAGGAGGTAAGAACCTCGCGTAACCCGAACAAAATGCCTCGTCGCGCGAAAACTTTCTGCATTCAACCGGCTGCCACAGTTCCCCCTCTGTTCGTTCAATCCATGACCATCGACCACAGGTGTTCTGCAATAGACAACTACCTCCTGCAACTCCGGGGCGATATTACCCATTCAGTATGCTGGAGGTGGATTTTTCGTGCATTCAACGTGAATTTGATCCCCAGTCGATCGAAGCTGCATTCCTGCAAAAATTAAAGAATGCCACTAAACCGGCACAAGGAACCTCTGAAACGACGAAGGAGCAAAAAGCGTTGCTTTCGTAACTTTGCCCAGAAACTAATGGGGCCGGCCAACACTTTGGTCACCCTCTGTTGTAAGAGAGATTGTGTCAAAGGCAATGACTGCTACGGTTCTACACCTAAAAGCAAGGACAAGAGGGAGGCAGATATAAACCATTCCTTTGGTACCTTTTCTTTCTTTTTTTAATGCAAAAAAACAGTGATGTAGAACTACAACAACTTGGTCCAATCGACCCTCTTAAGACGGAAAACATTATAGTTGAGACCACTATCAAGCATGTTGAGTTGCATTTGGGCCTGGCGTTTTGGGTCATGAGGATCGAAAGGGTTATGTGCTTCTTCAGCGTCTGCAAGGTGTGTCCCGATGAGTGTGGAAAATGGCTCCCAAAAATGCATTCGTAGCCAGTGCATGACATTCCAAGGTACAGACAAATGTCACAGTACATGACAAGATAAGAACAGAGAGGAACTCTTGTAAGCTTTTTTTTGTCTTGTTCTAGGACTCCCTCGAAAACTCCATTGAATGACTGAACTTGTTTAAAAATGGTACTACTAATATGAGACTACGAGCTTCTTGTGTTGACTGAAACTGGTCACTGTAGCTTGCTATTTTGTCAGCACACTTCTCAAATGCTAAAACCGTGCCTCCGCTATCCCAAGTTTGTTCGATGCGCATATTACGGCGTATGAAGACGAGTATATACTTTTAAAAGACTGGCCGCTGTACCTTCCTCTCTTTCCACGCTCAGTAAACGTAACACGCACCATATTCGGAACATGCTGAGTTCCAATAAAGGTAAAAGTAGCTTCCATGCACATTCTACTACGAGTAGTAAGCAGATGTTAACAAACCAGAAACGATTTTGTTGGGCACGGCATCTGTGTCTGTCACCCGAAAGTCAAGGAGACGCTTCGTTTCCAACTTGTGTGAAGGTGATCACAGGATCATACCATTTAGCTGTCCATGAGGCCAAAGAAACTCAAATGCCATGCAAGGTCTACGGCCAGTTACCGAATCATTCTGAACAAAATAAAGGCAAGAGTGAAGTGCACATTAAGGGGCGGAAATATATGCACGATGGCGAGTTGGATGACCTTAAAAATTGCAATAACATCTCGAAATATGGTGCCAATGTCCTGTAAGTTGGCAGCCCTCTTACCGATACTTTAAAGTGTTCAACAAGTTGTAGCATAGCACAGACAACCAGCATGACGCAGTGAAAAAGTGGCCACCCCATTTGAGTCCAGCACCAAAGACCAGCGCTTTGTCACCTGTTTCTTAAGTAGCGAAAACTATTCATATTCATTACTGAATGAAGTTGCCCTACGGTGATGCCTGCCTGTCACTCCAACAAGTGTTTTTGAGCGGACTAGAAGGTTTCAAAATGGCAAGAAGTCTGCGAGAGACTCTCCTCGACTGGTTCGGGCATATCAAGTGGTGACAGCAGAGCCTATTGCAGCAGTTGAAGACATCATAATGAAAAATGGTAGAATGATGATGGACGAAACGGCTGCATTGTCGTGCACTCATGGGTCCCACCGTAATCGACTGACAGATTTTTGGAGCAATCAAGAAAGAAATGGGAAACTATTTGCAGTTTGATGAAGAAGTACAACAGGCGATGCATGAGTAACTTTGCATGCAACAAATTTTTTTTTTCTTTTTGTACAAGAATTTTTGCATTTGCTAAGAGCTAGAAGACCTACATTGAGCAGAATAGGGACTACGTTGAAAAATAATACACATCTGTACCGCTTTTGTTTGATAAATTTAGAGCAGAAAAGCGTTTTATGTTGTCATTTGACTCACCCTCATATGTTTGGTCACTCTGCATGGAAAGGAAGCTTCTTTCCATCACAGCTATCTTGTGGCTTTTGGAAGGATGGAAGCAACTAACCGACAAATATTGCTAAGTCACTGCCAGCCTTGGAGCTACCCCAGAGGGTGAAGGCAAGACAACAGACAGAACTGCAAACTGCAAGCCATTGAGCCTCAACGTCTATGAGAGTCATAATCCACCAAGATCATCGCCCGTTGGCAGGAGCGTCTCATTTCGACAAATGAAAGGCTGAAGATTGTTTTGTATTTCGTAAGCAACTTCACATGTCTTACATCTTCACAGGGCAATCTGTGAAGAATGCAAGCTGTTGAAAAATGGCGATCAGCACACTGGAATAGGTTCCGCTCGTAGTTCGCCAACTTAAAATTCTCACATTTTCAAAGTGTAGATCCACTGTCGGAGTCTCTCGGAAGGGTGCAACTTATTCGTCGATACTGTTTTACCATAAGAGGGAGCAAAGCTGCCACATGAAAATTGTCTCAACCAATGCTTTAACTTTACGAGCCCATGTACATATCAGGCGCTTTTAAAGTCTCGTACACACCTTTGTAGCTTGTTCAATTGCACTTACGATGAAACAAAATATAGGGTCCGATCAATATTGGTTGCGTTCACGAGGTCATGATGCTGCTTGGGATCAAACGAATCAAAGTATCTCGTCCTGCCATCACAAAAAAAAAAAAAAAAAAGAAGAAAAATGCTTTGCACACACAACCTCACAATGAACTCATCGTGGCACAAGATCGAAGCTGCCCACCAGTTTGAAAATTCCGTACTCCTGACACAACATGCAAAGTGGAGTCTAGTCTCTACAGGGTAAAGACTATTCTGAGCCCAGTACAGATATAATACAAGCACGAAACCGTCAGGAAACGAAAGATGATGGACAGGTCATTGAATGCACGAATATCTGTAGCACATAGCGTTAAAAAAAAAAAAAAATTCTGAGAACACACAGTACGCATCGATTATCACTTGAATCACGTCACCAAACTTTTATGGCTCAGGAAAAGGTCAATTTAACGGTCGCGGTTAATTAAGCAACAGCACGTCAAAGGCAAGCATTCGACCGCCTGCAAATATGGCTATTCAGCGAAAGCCATCGTGCAGTAATGGACGAGCTCATATAGACAAACAAAACATCGACCCTGCTCGTTCACACAACATACGCAGCGTTGTCGCAAGCTTAACAACCTTTAGCTGCACCCCTCGATCACAAACAAGTTCGTTTGTCGCCGGTTTGTGACGACTAGGTGCACGAAAAGTAACCAACAAACGTGTATTCGCCGCGTCCACAAACAAACAGTGTTGGAGCAAGTCGCACACACGGTCGCGACATCGGAAAGGGCTACCGTTCGCCTTCGACAAAACCGCACGGGATCTGCATAACGGGTAGGAAACGACTAGGTTTGCGGCAAATTCCACCACGTAGTGGATTCGGGTAGCTCGGCGAACCGACAACACGTCATCGAACTCGGACAGTACCCTAGGCACCCGACATCTGTCGCAGACGGCAACATGTTTACGAAGACTTCGGTTCGATCGTTTCGACCACGAGGAATATTAATTGCCGTCGGGTCGGCGACAAGTATGTCAGGGTCACCCGACACGGGGACTCCCGTCACCGCAGTCGCGGCGGCAGGTAGTGGGCCAGAACGCCGCGCGTCCGAACACACAGTCGGCAGAACTGCATCGCGACGCAGGGCCGAAACTGAGACGTAGATTGCAAAGGGCAGCGTGCTGGCGGTGTGACCAGCAGCAAAGCCGTTCGCGTGTCGGCAGCGCGGCGCTGGCCCGAACGGCCCGACGTACGCGACTGTCCCAGACACCGTGCACGACGTTATTAGCCACATATCGAGACGACGAAGAAAACAAGGTCACACGTCGTCCACCACGGCGCCGAGCCCCGCGCGAGCGAGCGCACGCCGGACCCGACGACGGCAGCGGCGCGAATAGGGCGAGATCGAGCGCGCGGGCCGAGCGCGTCGTGCCGGCGAGTAGGGACCCGTCAGTCGGCGGGCCGGAATCGCATTGAACGGCGTTAGGCTTAGCTTCCCGTGCGGAGCTGCCGGGGAGGAGCGCTAGTTGTAAAACCCGCCACCGGCGACCGCGGTAGAGAGAGCGCATGGGTCGTGACGTCTCAGCGAGCTCCGGCGAAGACGGACGGCACAAGCCGATGCCCCGGCGGCGGCGGCTCGGCGAGCGTGCACTCGGAGGCCGTCGCCGACCGATTCGCCGCCTCGTCCAGGCCGGGCCCGCGGCACGACACGCTCGCCCGTACTCGAGAAGAGGCCCCCGCCGGTGCGCTCGCAGCGTGGAAACGGGGCTAGGCCTAACGCTCGTTCCCAACTACCGTGTTGTCCCGGCCGCTGGTTACAAGGAACGTCTGCGTTTCGGCCCCAGACACCAGCGACTTTTCGCGGACTGCCAGCGGCACTGAACACACTGCGGCTTTCAAGGGAGGCAATGAAACGTGTGAGGCTTACATTGTTGTCCTCGTCTAATGCTTTCAATAACTTATCCTTAATTTCGTAGGGCGAGCACTGCATCAGGCCGTAAAACAAAACTCCGCCACGACCCCAGCAGGCCAACTCCGTGACCGTCACACAGCCACTGACACAGTATGGCGGACATACGGGGCGCGAGGCACGACGGGATCGCTCGGGAACTTTGCCGGGCGTGACGTCATGGCTTCCGGACGTTGCCGAGTTCGGCCGACCAAGCTAGTCGACATCGACGCACTTTCAAAGCACCGAGACCGCCTCAGAATGGAACGTAGGAAGAACCGACTCGTGTGCCTGTGAAAACAAGAGGCACTGTGACCCTGGCAATAAAATAAGCGCGGAGAAAAAGAATGGAAACAGCCCCCAAAAAATATTTATTGGGGGGGAAGTGACGGATAGCGTACTTACAACAAGGTACATTCAAGAACGTTTCATGAACTACACGTTCAACACGTACGCTGCTTTAAAGTTCTCCAAAACAAAAGCTTTCACACAGCTGTCTACGATAGTAGCAAATTTATCACCCGAGACAACCCGCGAACATAAATACACAAACCGAGAGAACGTTGCCTGGCGAGTTAGATACTATGGCCACCTAGGGAATGTTCTGCGAACCACAAATGAGTGCCATCTGGTGCATGCTGAAGCAACTGTAATGTGTCAAAAAAATGTCGAAGCTATGATTTTATTTTACTGCGGCACATCAGCATGCCACTAGATTCCATCGTAGTTGGTACTAGAGCACTATATAGCTCCTACGGAGCAGAGTAACGCAATCCTTTGAACCCCGTGTTTTTCCGACAACATGGCTGACAGAGCGGCTTGGCGCGAGTCACGTGGTACTCAGGGTTCCAGGAGGCGGCCCGCCCTATGGGAGAATACATGGAGATAATAATAATAATAATAATTTTATTTGCACATACTAGAATGGGCACATGTGGTGGTGTGCGGGGCTAGGCAGATAGGTGAAAAACCCTTACGCAGAGCGCCTGCCAGCCCGCCACCACATGTGAAAAAACATAACAGACATATATATGTACAGAATATACACAATACAGAAAGTACATGCAAAGGAAAGAAAAGAAGGTGGGAAACAAGTAAGGCATTATGACGAGGATGCCAGCTGCATCCCATACATCCTGGCCAGCTCTCGCGACTCTGCCCCGTTTGACGGCAGGGGGCTGCGCACACAAAGGGGAAGTTTCAAAAAGTCTCTTATAGCAGCAGGGACACAACACGGCTGATTAAAAAATGAACGGCGAGTTTACACTTTTCAAAACTAGTCTGTCGTGAAGTTAGTAAAGCACTAAACACTTTATCAAAGTTTTAACAATATCGGATGCGTGTGCAAATTTTGAGAAGGCAATTTCCAAGGCAATGGCGTTTGAAGCAGACGATTTTTGCTCGCAGCGGAGATGGGCTTTTTGGGTTGGCCGGAGCGGGTCACGTGAATGATGTGACGTCGCCGTGTCGTCTGCGGCATGATGCCGCTCAGGCAAATTTTTAAAATAAGTCAGGTCCTTGCGGGGCACAAAACTTAGCGCAAATTATTCTAAAATGTTCAATTATTATGTCAAAAATCATTGGGATTCCGTACATTCCCACAACACTGAAGAAACAACGATTTTCTCACGTTCTCCATGCATTTCTGACCGCAGTTGGAACATCCGGGCGTTCGCCGCTAGTCGCCGAGAGGCGGCGTTCTAGATTGCGCTACTCTGCTCCGAAGGAGCTATATAGTGCTCTAGTTGGTACCAGAAATTGTTTATTTGTCTTTACGCCAGTTACTGTTCACATTACTGCGAACGCTAAGGTTTCTGGTGAGTAACGTTTCTTTGTATGACTGACAGGGCCCTGTCCGCCCTGTCACATTGCCGTACAAACTGTCTGAAGGGTCTGAAGACACCCCGTTGCTCTGGGGCAGGGGGCGCGAGCGCATCCGCAAGACGCGACCATGTTATGATAGCTGAACCATCCAGGTGGCTCTGCAACATTAGATTTTGCACGTGCCACGTTCGAATGCAAGCATCTGAAGATGCGCGATAACAGAACCTTTAAAAAAATAAAAAAAAATAAAAAATAAAGAGAGAATTATGCAGCTCGCGCCCGCAGCGTCCCATTAAACATTTTTTTCATCTGTGCCTTCGGACAATCACATCTCAGAAAGGGAGGACGACGAGGAGGTGCCGCTCTCGACAAGTACACCCTAAATTCCTTTTTTTTTCTCCCAAATTTAACAGTGCGTGGTGATGCGGCCTACAGCCGCACCACCACACATTGTTCATCCAGACCTAGAAGACGTCCCGCAGACGTGATTCTCGGGTCGGAATTCTATTTGGGGAAGGGGGGGGGGGGGGGGGGGTCGGGGGTCGGGGGTCGGGGTCCATCGCTCTCCCTTCGGCCATTGGAGGAACGCACAGCGAGAAGGTGCATATTGGCCGATATGAACGTCATGTTCATAATGTTGTGGTCCCGCTCTTTTGGAAGCAGTAGACGATCATGGCCTTTCTCGCTCGTTGTTGATAATGGGACGGCTCGTGGCAGTAATCCGATCAGCGTACCCTGAGTGATATGCCTGATTGTGGCGTATACGCGACGTACCATGACGGCCACACACAGGACGGCGGCGAGTCTGGTGGCAAAAGCAACACCCGCCGTGCGTGCTTTAAGCGGCGGCTCGCGAGGACGGCCGGCTCCGATAGGAGCCTAAGGAAATCTCCGAGCTGTGGTACGCGTGAAACATTGGCGCAATCTTCCCAATTTTTCCTTCGTAACCGCCCGGCCTTTAATCCAGCAAGATGTCTGCTGCTATGGTGTATCGAAGTGTTGTCGTTAAAACCATTTGAACCGGGCGGCGGTTCGCGCCACTTAGCCAGAAAGTGCAGAAAGCCACATCTGCGAATGCGTGGCGCCATCTGTTAGTAGCAGCATCAACCACTAAGTTTGTTTGGTTTGTTTACATCTCATATCTGTGTTCTGCGTTTTACCGGGCATAAGAATATCCCGGTCTTCATTTCTTGCATTTTGCTTCGGACACGCACACCGTCGAAATTTGAGCATGATAAACAATTTAAAGCGGGCGGCGGCTCGCGTGAACTCGCATGAAAACACCGCTTAGGAAAGTTTAGTCAAAATGCCCTTGTTATCCAAGGAGTTTGTGTTACCCTGTTATCTTACAGATGGGTTGCTTCCCTTCATACTGACCAGGGTTCAAGAGGAGGCAATCGGAGCGATTTGAGCGAAATATGCGGTTTCGTACATTCATGTAAAGAGGTTTGTGGTGTCACAAGGCACTGATCTCACCTAACACAGTGGCTTCTTTGTATATAGGGCGGACCTAGTGACAAGTTCAATGACATCGCTTTCATTAAGCAATATCCCTTTAAAAAAAAACCAACGAACCAACAAAAATACTTTTAAAATAACTTTACAACTATATAAGATTTCTTTAATTCCATAAGAACTGTCTGGGGGTGTAGCTCAGATGGTAGAGCGCTCGCTTAGCATGCGAGAGGTACGGGGATCGATACCCCGCACCTCCAAAGACGTTTTTGCATATTTTTAAAATGTTTGTTTGGTTTTTGTAATTTGCAATAATTTCTTTAATTCCTCTCTTTTCTTTCGTTTAGTTAGGGAAGTATTTTTATATATTTATTTATATGACCCTGTGCTTGAAGCGCCACTGGGGTCATAACACGGAAGGCATCACCGAAGACAGAGTAAAGAAATACGCCACTTGTTGCTTCAAAATAAAAGTAACCCCCCTAGTCCCTACATAACCTATTATCTAGTACATTTCAAAATATCTGTTACAAAATTGTTACAAACGAAAATGTTGACGAAAATGGGCAAAGTATCGCAAGCTTTTTTTTGTTTTACCTATACAATATATCTTAAATCTTGATCCCTCTGAATATCTCAAAATGAGCTGTTGTTATCTTCTAGAACTATTATTTTATATGTAGAAAAAAATTAAAAAACCTTGCAAGTTTCAAAACATGAGAAACAAAATCTTGCAAGGTCGCAACTAATTTTCTCATGAACTATTTTTTAAATCTTTTTCACTTTTAATGTTGGGCTAGGTATTATAACGTTTTTCATGCATATATGAATGAAAATCTAATATTATGTTTTTATGTCGTTTAAGCATAATTTTACGTATGTGCCCTGTTGTCGGTATTTTGTCCTCAATATGATTAAAATTCCTAATTTAAGCACCCAAGGTGCCAGGTAATAAAACAGAAAAAAAGTACCGTATGCACGCCAACTAAAAAAAAAAAAAAAGAAAAAAAAAAGAAACAAACAAACAGCGGTAAACCGTTGGCTGTGGTGAGTCACCCGCTTCTTCAAGACCGCGGATCCGCCCTCCCTCCCCATTTCGCCACGCAAACTGAATGGAATGTCTTTACGACCCTTTCTTCCAAGCGTGGTCTCGATGTTGATGAACTACAACGTGTGTCGGACGCAATGGCTCGTCACAAGGCAGTGCTCATTCTTGTCGACTGGATATAATTATAATGCAATTAAATGCAAAGGTGCAAGCGAGCTGGACAAGAATGACCGAAATAATCCCTGGAGAAGGGGAACAAGAGGGACAAAGGACAAACATAAATCTCCAAACACAGCTAGGTGACTGGTGAGCGACCGAAAAAATCCTGATCATGCTAAAAAGTTCCAAGATGGCGACGATTCATTTTCCGTGAGCCCTACTTGTCATGTCGCAAGTAACGTGACGAAAGTGGCCGTACTTGGCATGCCAGTGTTAAATCGCCCCATGTACTTATCGCAGCAGCAAGGTTTCATCCACCGTGGACAATCGCGACCTCGAAGCGGACACATACGGCGTAGCTCTGGCGAGACACACGCCTAGCGTGCCTCCGGTAGCTTCCGCAGCTCCACTATTTATCCGCTCTCACCGCGGATGGGCAGTAGTGGGATCTCTCCTTAGCGCATAGCGTAGCGGGAGAACCAGAACTACCTACTTAAACTCTCTATTGTTGTAACGCATACGACAGACTGCATAGTGGAACAACAACGAACACAATTATTATTACTGTGACCAAAATTCAAAGGACCACACTCTCAAGAAAAAAGGGTGTCAAAGGGTGTAACGTTACACCCTTTGTCCCATATAATACACCCCAAAACTTCAATTCGACGTACAGCGTCCTACAGTCGAACAGACGGCCCGAAATTTTACGAGGGGCTTGATGAAATGAAATAATCTCGTCTTTTCAGCATGGGTTCCGAAAGGGACTTTTTACTACTACTCAGCTCATTTCAACTATTCATTATTTTGCTTCTATAGTAGATAGGCCTGGTCAAGTCGACGTCATCTTCCTTGATTTTAGCAAAGCCTTCAACAGAGTTCCTCATTCCGGTCTTATATACAAACTAAATGAGATTGGCTTTCCCAGCACAGTTGTTCAATGGATTTCAGCTTATCTTCAAATGCGAAAACAATTCGTCGATGTAGACGGTCACCATTCTGATCCTCTTCCTGTAATTTCGGGTGTTCGGCAAGGGAGTGTCCTTGGCCCTCTTCTTTTTTCAATTTTTATTAATGACCTCACTTTTTGTATAGATAAAAGCGTGAGTATTCGTTTATTTGCGGTCGACTGTCTATTGTTCAAGGATATTAACTCTACTAGGGACCAAGTTGTTCTGAACGAAAGTCTTAATGCAGTTTCTAGCTGGTGCGATCGTTGGGAGATGCGCATCACTAACAAAAAGTCCTCTCATCAGTATGAATACTTTATTGGTGATAACTACATCTCTCGGACGATGAGCTTTAAATATCTTGGTATAATAATTCTAGCAACTTATCTTGGTCCTCACACATTGAACACGTTTGTGCAGCTGCCCGTCGAAAACTAGGTATGATAAGGCACAAGCTTAAGCACGTGCCTTCTCATGTGAAACTTTTAGCCTATAACACATTGATAAGAACGAAGTTAGAATACGCCTGTACAGTCTGGGATCCATTCACAAAAAAAAAAAAGATATCAAGATACTGGAATATGTTCAAAAGCAAGCAGCTCGTTTTATATTTTATCGCTACCACCCGCATGACTCACCTGCTGCCTTAATTCAAAGTAACATCATCATCTCTCTTGAATCACGAAGGAAGCTAGTTAGACTAAAATTTCTTTATCAACTCTGGTTTAAAAAACTCCGGCTTGAATCGTCGTCCTTTCTTCACCCATCCTCGACTAGGCGCACAAGGCATGATCATCCGCGCAAAATAACTCCAGTATTCGCTCGAACAAATGCATTTAAATACTCCTTGCCAGAACCATAACAGAATGGAACAACCTACCTCATCACATATTTATATCTGACAATGTTTTGGAGTCGACTGAGCGTTTGTTTGATGTGTAACTCTTTGCATTGTGTTTTATCTTCCTGTTCCCCACTACCGCCACCCCTCCCAACTTTGTTGTGAGCTATTACATTTTTTTACGCATTTGTTTTTGTGCTTTATTACAATTTTAGCATAATTTTCCCTGTTCCCCTCTCCCATTTTACGGATTACCTGGTGTTGCGCTTTTTTGACTCCACTTTTGTAACCCCCAATCCTGCTTGCGCCGCAATTGGCCTGCAGTATTCCTAAATAAATAAAAATAAAATAGCCGTGTGCTACAACTTATTAAAATAGCTAATGTACGTTTTACTGACCACAAAAAAAACAAAAAAACATAATCGTTTTTTTTTACTCTACTGTAAAAACTCTGTTTTCTTTATATGGTCTTTGATAAGTACTTTAGCTATTTTAATAGGTTGTACCACACAGCTATCAAGCCCCTCGTAAAATTTCGGGCCGTCTGTACGACTGTAGGGCACTGTACGTCGAATTGAAATAATGATACACCTTTTTACACCCTTTTTTCTTGAGTGCATTCTAAAGGCACGTTCCCACCGGCGATGCGATCTAGTCGCGCGATAACTTTCATCGCAAAAGCGACCATCGCGGGCAAAAAGCGACGCGATTTGAGCAGTCGCTACTCGACCCGACTTTTTTGCGATGTGACCTAGTCGCGGAGCGGCTGAGCCAATCAACGGCGTTCGTAGCGAGAGTTTTCGAGAAACGACTCGCCAACGAAGGCGTTGGACTCGCTCATCGCGCACGCCGGTGTGACCATCTAATTTTTTTTTGCGATGCGATCTAGTCGCATCGCGCGACTGCTTACATCGCCGGTGGGAATGCGCCTTTAGAGATCTAAATATGTAAATAGCAACCAAGCACTCAAGTTGGCGTCCCTGCCGTCTAGGGTGACCACCCGTCCCGCGACTCGCGGGACTGTCCCGCATTGAGGGCTCGTGTCCCGCGTCCCGCAACAAATTTCAAAATCTTCAAAATGTCCCGCATTTCATACTGTCGTAAAATTAACTCTGCAACTCATGGTGCTGTCGAACAACGGGACGCGGGGAAGCGCGGAGGTCGCTGGTAGTCGGGTGAATAACAGTGGTACGCCATTTTCTATCCAAGCATTGCGGGAAGCGACCGTCGTTCTTGCAGGAGACCCGATGCGCGTGCTCCGTTGTGCCTCTCCACTTGGTGGCAAAATATTGTAAGAAAAACTGCTCGCAAAAAGTTTAAATATGAAATATTGTAATTCTATTCGAATCACTGTGTCATTAAATTCAAATCACTGAGTCAATGTTAAAACTAGGGTTGCTGTAGATTTTTTTTTTGGCGAAGACAGCCACACAACGTAACAAGCCTGCAACTCACAACGGGCAAAAAAACAACAACAATGTTAAAATGTGTGTAGAATCATATTGATAAATGTAAGCGTGTACAGGAAACAATAACCCGAAAAAAATTTACTGTTTTTTTTTTTTTAATTTCCATTTGTTGCATTGAGTTCTGCTACAATCGATTTTCAAGTTTTCAACTTCGAAACATGTAATAACATATTTGGCATAAAAATATATCACTGTGAGTGAAAAGTATTTGAGCTTAATTGCTGCAATACAATTAGCAGGTGTATAAAAAGTACAGTATATTAAATGTGTTAACGGGGCCTCGGTTTGTGGTGTGCGTGTTAATAAATTCCCTAACCCCCCTTCCCCGGCCCCGCGTGTCCCGCATTTCGCTAGGAGGAAGGTGGTCACCCTACTGCCGTCACCGTCATTGAATACGTTCGTACGGCAGCGGTGGCTCGACTGCCGCTGCCCCCGCGAACATGGAGGAGGAAGTTTTCGTCCCTCTTTCAAGCGCCACCAGACGGCGCTGCATGTGAATCGGTCAAATGGAGGTACGGAAGCAATAGTCTTCCCTTCCGTTGGCGAGAGGGAGGAAACTCTTTTTTTCCTCCATTTCCCCTCCCCCTTTTCTATATTTTAGAGTGTAGAAGTGTCATGGTCGCCAGCCGCGATCTCCGTGGTGTCACAAGCAGCGGTGGTGGATGTGTCAGACGCCTGTTCTGCTGCATGTCGCTTTCTGGCTTGACAGTCCAGCGCGTGACTATATATAGCCATGCGCTGTGGTTGGCAAAGCAGAAAACGGGTGCTGAGCTCCAGGAATTGTTAGAGTTCGGCTATTTTCATCACCGCAGTGGTTGGACACGAGCCACTACCCGAGTGTCCGCCGAGGCATTGATTGCTACGAGCCGAAGTCCACTGCTCACACAGTTCTCGTGTCAAATCCATAAGCCACGCTCGACTGTCGTCAGGCGGTTGGTTACGATGGTTGCGATCCACACAATTAAGTAATCAAGCTTTGCGATGGAAGGACTGAAAAAATAGTGCCCTTTTATCCTCGCAATTTCAACGCGAAAGAGAAGCTCAAGAATCAGTGGCTGTCTGTGCATGTATATTTGGGTCAGATTAGGACCAGTACACTCTTAGAAAAAAGGGTATGGATAGTCCTCCCTTAGGGGAGGAACAGTCTTGTAACCTAAGTTCCTTTAGAAAGGGAGGAACTTTCGTCCCTGAAGCAGGGAAGCAACTAGTTCCTCCGTCGCCTGCATCTCATTATGGCGGCCCTGAATCAAGCAAATCGAGCTCAATAAGGCTTAACGAGGACGCTACGTCTCTTGAACGGGACGAGAGAAGCAGCGAATAAAAGCGTAACACGAGCTTTCCGCGAACTGTGTTTATTTTCGAAGCCAGATTCCCCCCACAGGTACAGAAATTTGCGTTTCGAAAGCAGTTACTCAGTCTTCTCGTCGACAGCACTGCGATGTTAAACGGAGACAACCGACACCCAGTTACTTCGCGCACTTTGCGTCTTACCTTTGGTTTTCCTCGAGTCACAATTCCTTCGTCAACCGCACATTACGGAGAAGGGCAAACTCAATCCGCGAAACCGAAAGCCGCTCTCGAAAGAACAAACTCGAAGCCGCTGTTTATCGCGTAGCGTGAAAGAAGGTTAAATCGCTAGCCACCAGATGGCGGGGTGAAGCAGAGTAATTGCAAGTAGCTAGGCTAGGTGGCGCTAGGCACCGCCCAATTCATGTTCTACAAAAAATAATATGCTTTTCTCAGGCCACTACTGCACTTGGGGATCCTCTAATCCTCTACACATCACGCTTAGGGGTGTCGCAAACCGGCCGAGGTTCGAGTTCGACCAGGTTCCACTTTTTCGAACTTTTAGTGGAATGTTTGACGAACCTGGTATTGAGGTTCGACTCGTGTGCGCATGCGCGACAGGCTGGCCAGTTTGCTTCGGATTGGATGGTAAAAGCTAAGGGACTAATTAAGGGCAGCGCTGATTGGTTATTTCAGTTAATACACTACAAAAACTTAAGTTATTAACTTCTTCAGTGATTAGAATTAGTTTCTTTTAATTGCAACTGTTCATAAAATAAAATAACCCTTGGCATAAAAAAAATTCTTCAAACCTTGGCATGCTTGTATCAAGGTCTGGCCACACTGCCCACAAAGTCGAACCTGTCGAATCTGGTGAAAAGGTCAAAGGTTCGTCGAACCAGTTCGACCCAGTCGAACCGGTTCGACCCGGTTCGACCTAAAAATCCGGTTCGACAAAAGTTCGCGACACCCCTAATTACGCTCATTGCAAGCATCAGCTGGACATACATTGATCACAAACACGGCACACACAAATATCAATACAAAGGAACACCACACTAACCCGAACACTACACCCGTAATATGCGTTTCCGTCTTTTATACTGGTTGTTTTGAACGTACGAAACTTTTCGGTGACTCCCTAAGCAATAAAAAAATATTCCCCGTATGTTGATTTTTTTTCCAGCAATGTCATACCTCTGAGAGTATTTTGAATGGCTCAGGGGCATGAATCTCTTATTAAAAAGTAAACGCTCGATCATGCCGTAATTATTTGAAAGCCAATAAATCAAGCCGCTCCAATGCGGTTTGAAGCCATGAGTTTGTTTCCCCACACGGCACGTCGTAGCCTGTATTTCTATTGTTTTCTCTAGTTGTGCTGTTCGCGCAAAGCTGCAATTGCCGTCTTGAATAATCTCTGTAGAGCGGACTCAGCTGGAAGTGATGCTTCACGGGCTGAGAAATCGCTTTTTGATCAACTTGAATGCAGTCAAAGCCGCGACTTGCGGCAGGTGTTAAGTGTACGGAGCTACGCCGTGGCGAGCCCGAAAACTTCTAGCGCTCATCCCAGCGCGCAACTTGGAGGGCAGTTTCTCCAGGAACCGTAGTATATTTAAACAGCAAAATAAAGGGTAGCTTTTTTGTTTTTCAATTTTACGTACTATTGCTTTTTAATGCCGAAATTCCATACTGTAAATATACGTACTTTCCGTCACGATTTCGTACTGTTCAGTCCTTGCCCCAGAGCGCAATCGCTCTCGGGGACGAGACAATTCCGACAGTCATATTGGCCACTGTACAATTGCGATAGGAGCTTCTAGTGTTCAGACCAGCGTTCCAACATGACTATCCGCACGTTGATCGATTGCACGTAGTCCCTCAAGTGATATTAAACTTTTTAATGTAAAGCGGAATGTCAACCTGCTACACCGCAACCTCCGATCACGGCCCGACCAGCGGCATCAATGCCCAATAGTTTACGATCTCATCTTCTTGTTACACCAGTGATACGCGAACACACGGTCACATCGGCGATAATTCCAGTCTTCTGTTCACAACACACAACACTGCCATCACGATGTTGCAGCTATGTTGCTGACACGCACAAATACAGAACCACGTTGAACGCCGGTTGCACTTGGCATCGGAAAACAGAACCGAACGCAGCACGGAAGGCACCCAGGCAGCCGGCAGCAAAACCTGCCTGTCTTGGACGCAGTTCCTGCGGTTTCCATAACATCGAAAACGTCGACACAGTTCCGCGTGGTTTCGCTATTGTAGTGGCTAGTTCCGTGCCGCGCGAGTCCCGCAATCCGGGGCTGCGTATTTTCGGCACCGATTTGAAGCACAGGGGCGTGGCCACTGACGTCACGGACGTCAAAAGAATGTTATTTTGACATCCGTGACGTCATAGTAATTTATATATTTTTTTTTGACAAAAAAAAAAAAAGTGGCGTGCAGTGTCGGTCGGGCGCTCGGCGACTCGGCGGTGTCCGCACTGGTGTGTGTTGTGGACGTGCAGCCTGTGCTCTGGGTAAGCATCTTTAATTTTCGAATTGCGCCCGGTGCCGAGAAAAAGAATTATGTAGCTCGGAGTTGGTTTGGAGGGGATCTGTGTCGGTGTTGCCCTGTTTGTCCCTACTCTCCAGGGTTAAAATGTCTGTATTCAACCAGCTCGCCTGCACCCTTGCTTTAACTTCATTACTTCTACCTAACGCAGACATTGTCCCAATATCTACTTCTGTTCTTCCCCTAATGAATCCGAGAGACCTCGAGTTGCATGCGCTGTTTGTTCTACGTCAGCTTGGTCATCGTGCTGCGGACGGAGTGGGACGCAAGCTACTTCAGCCTTGCACAACGGAAACGATGTGGTGGAGGTTCTGAATTCAGATATCTGACTTCTGCACACCTTCAGTGGCGTTTTAAGAGAAGAATCGTCAAGTGTGATCAACTTAAGTTCGTTCATGAAGTGTCAACTAAGCTGTGGGTTGCTGTCCACGAAGAGAACTTCACCTCCTCGCTGGACTTCAAAACTTGGTATAGACTGAAACAAGACTCCTATCATCGCCTTTGGTTGTCGAAAAGAACCGAACCGTTAAAAGTTTCGCGGAGCTAAAGTGCGCAACCTTCAGGCCTTCGTTCTACATCTTCAGCGAACAGCCTCATGGAACCCTTCGTACCGCACCGGATCTCGAAAGGAGTCAGATTTGTAATCCTTGTGATGTACCCTTGTCTGCCTCGGGTTCCCGTGTATTAGAAAAAAAAGCCCCAAGTTTTGTTTGAACGTAAAACCCTCAAGAATAGACATGGTAGGAAATATTCATGAGGTAGCAAACAAAATCTCCTCTGACGATGAAAGGTCAGCCCTTATAGACCAATTTGTGAAAAGGTTAAGTGCCATTGTTGACAGTTCGTTTAGGACTAATAGTCGTGATTGTAGAGCTGTGCGTGATGTGAAAAAAGAATTATGTAGCTCGGAGTTGGTTTGGAGATCTGTGTCGTGTTGTCCTCCTTGTCCCCACTCTCCAGGGTTAAAATGTCTATGTTCATCCAGCTCGCCTGCACCCTTGCTTTAACGTCACTCCTGCTGCAAATGAAGCTTACGTGTTTCGGAGGCGACAGAGCCCAGCCGCAGTAATTTTTTGTACACACTTTTCTGGAGCTGTACCTGTGTACAATACGGCCGATTATCACCCTTGCATAGAATAGCTGCGAAGGCCGTGCAAGCGGTGATCGAGTAGCCTTCATTGCCATGTCTGGAACGCCCCCTGCAGGAGCGCTCGTACCACGTGATCCTAAGCAAATGCACTCACGCGGTTCAGTGAATTCAGCCGCCGACTTCCCTTTCATTGCTCAAGTGTCGTGCATTGCCTTGCGTCTTTGCGTCTCGTAGTGCTCTCTTTGACGTGGTGGCTTCATTGTTACCTGTACTCACTGCAGAGAGCAACTTCAGATGCGAGGCGGTCCAAAGAAATTTCCTTGGTACGGGAGAACCAAGGCAGGCACCTGTCGCCGGTCCACTGCCACGAGTGTGAGCAGCCTGACCATCTTCAAAAGCGGTGATTGGCAGAACAAGCAAAGGTGGAAAGCCGTGACGACTAATGGCCAAAGAAGCCAGCAGAGACGCTGAAGCCAAACAGCCAGTGACCTATGGCCGTTACCGTCCTTCCTTGGGAGCAGTGAGGCAGTGACACTGATCCCATCGGTATGCCGTCATGTTTTTGGGTGGTGGGGCCATTATCTCTCTTACAGGACACTTTGCTTTAAATTCCCGAAAGTGAAAAAGGTAAGCCTCTATATCTGTACACGCTTGCAGTTACCTTCTGGCACAGCATCCTCACCTGGAGGAGCCCGGATGCCGCAAATGCAGCTTAACAGGAACAGAATCGGCACTGTGAAATTGTGGTGCCCGTAATCTTGGGTCGAGATTTGATTGCAGGCCAATGCACGACACTTTACTTTTCTAGCGGTGGCTGCCGGTTGGGGCAACAACCAGGGCTGACCCTGTTCACTGGACGAGAGGACCGCACCTGTATTCCAGAGCCGTATATGTAGAGAGTTTGGCCATTCGTTGGGAAGTAAAGGAGACAAATGAGGAGGCGCCATTGGCCAAAAGTGGGCTGGGCGTGTTCCAGGGCGTCTTCAGAAATTCGAATGTGGCCAACCAGAAGCCGGAAATAATACCCTGTCGGTGGTCACGAGAAACAAACCTTACAAGTGCGTCTGAGTAACTCTCGGTGACTGAAAATATGGTGCACGTGATGTTTCAATCATGGTGGAAGAGTGTGACTAGCGAAACAATCGGCATAATGCGTGCGCCGACGGCCAGGAATATGCCGTCCGAGCAGTCGCACTCTGTCCGAGCAAAACAGAGTTGTGCGGCGCATTCGTTACTTACATCTTTCTGCATGATCATGATCAAAATATCACGTGTGCACCCTATTTTGAACCATAAAGGGTTACTACACTTCACTCTTACGCGCTTTTAAGACCTTATACCAACATATACCTTGGACCAAAACAGTTTCTCGCTACCACAGCTAAAGGATTTTAGGCTTCTGGTTGGCCAAGGGAGCACGTCTAGCCCACTTTCTGCGTCTGGTGCACGCCCTGGCTCTGCCCGCGCCTCCCATTGACCAAACTGTCTGTATACACGGCTCTGCTGTAACCCGCCCACGCCAGCCGAGCTTGCCATGATGCCAGATGCCTTGCATGCCTGCAGCCGGAACTAACTGTGCTGGTGAGCCCTGGATGCCAATGAGCCCTAGATTTTGACAGTGACAGTTTGTGTGTTAATGGCTATGTCGAAAGTGTTAGATACATGTTGTTTTTACTTCTTGGCAGGGATATTGAAACTAATATTTGCCCTATTAATAAACTGCAAGAAGCCCTGCTTAACAAAGCCTTTGAAATCGTTTTGCATTGGGTACCGGCCAGACTAACCTTTTTCAGGAGGTTAGAGACTTAAAAGAAAAACAGAATGGTTTAAAGAATCACTAAATGCCTTGACCACATGATGACGGTCTCTTTTCAGCGTCACGTATTATGTGCCTCGGGCACTTTTGTCAGGCACTCAAGTTTTCTTTGACACGTTTTTCACCCTGGGAGCCAACCCTGTGTGTCTAAATAAATTATCTGTATACCGTAAAATCCCGAGAGATAACCCACCTAACATCAAGAGCAAATCAGGTGAAAATATGGAGTGGCCTAACTTTCGGTGTACAATGAAGAAAATTTTAAAGCATTACTATGTTTAGGTCATGTTCCTTTCAAGCTTGTTATGGTGGGGAGGGGCAACGAAGCAAAGATAGCTTGACTTCCCAGCTAGCAACGTTCGCTTATATTTCGCTATAGCTAACTAGCCGCATTTACGCCGAGGTCATCATTGACCCCAATACTACTATTACTAGGAGTCGGGGGTATATTTTGGTGTTTAAAATTGGGGCTCCTATTTGTAGGAAGCATTACGCATCAGCCAGCATGGAGATTCGAACGAATGATCTTTTATTGCGCGCGCTCCGCGCTCGTGCTCAAAACGCGGCCCCGCTGGGAGACGTGGCGCCAGCTATCGCTAGTTACTACATCTCTTTTCTCTGGAAAAGTCAGCGTAGAACGTCACCATCAACATGGTTGGTATCGTTGTGGTGGCCTTCTTTTCCTTGTTCCTCTTCGCGGCCGCGCTTCCGGGTGAGGCTGACCCTGGCTAAAGTCACTGGGACTCTGTTCCGTGCAGGCTGTGTCTTTCCCCGTGGAGGTCAGCTCTCGTCGAGAATCCGTCGCCGTTCGTAAGTGTTCACGGGTTCTTCGGTGGACCCGACCCCCTGGGGTTAAAATGTCGTAGGACCTCGGCACTGGATGTCCCACGACTATGGCAGGTGACCATGTGCGCCGCAGGGTGTTGTAGACGGTGACTGTAGAACCCGTGTCAATGTCTGGCAGTGTTCTTGAGCTTTTATCGTAGTTCGCCTTTTGTTGCCGCCTTATTTCTGTGAGACGACGTGTGACAGCCTTGGGTGGCACAACAGCCGGCAGGTAATGTTCCGATCGCGCAGGTAACAGTGTTCTTGTGTGTCGGCTCATCAGTCTCTGTACTGGCGATTGGAGGACATCGTCTCGTGGAGTGTTGCGCCACTCAAGGAGGGAGCGGTAAAACTCTTCAGTGTTGGCACTCTTTCGCAAGAGTTGTTTGGCCTGTCTCACGGCTCGTTCAGCCATGCCATTTGATCGAGCGTGGTAAGGGCTTGATGTAACTTGTTTTATCTTCAGGTTTTCCAAGAACTGCTTGAACTCCTGGCTGCCAAATGGTGGGCCATTGTCGCTTATAAGTTTCAACGGCAGTCCATGTGTTGCGAATACCTTAAGGCAGAACTCTTTGACTTTGGAAGCTGTGGTACTTTTCATTTCTTCTACCTCAAAATAAAATGAGTAAAAATCCACCAGGATTATGTAGTCTTTTCCTTCATGAGTGAAGAAATCGGTCCCGACCAACTGCCAAGGAAGCGTTGGCAGTGCGTGGCTGAGGAGTGGCATCTTGGCGTTTCTTGATTTGTACTTCTCGCATTTGCTGCATTCGTCATGTTCGCGGTCAATGTCAGCGTTGATTCCGGGCCAGAACAAAATTTCTCGGGCTCTTCTCTTCATTTTGTCTTTGCCCGCGTGTGCCGTGTGGAGCAAGTTGAGAATCTTGGATCTGATGGCCGTTGGAATTATTATCTTGTTTGACGGCAGCACAAGGCCGTCTTCCTCGTGAATCTCCTCTCTGTAGGACCAGAATGGCCTTCCGAGTTGAGGAACTTGCTCTTTCTGCTCGGGCCATGACGTCTGTGCATACTCACGCAGTAGACGCATCTGGACATCGGCTGCAGTTGCGTCTCTTATTTCATTTAGCCGATCTTGTGTGACAGATATGTGATCCAGTGAGTTGACTTGAAATTTCTCTTCTTCTTCTTGCATTGTTTCCTTCGTGGGAAACCGTGACAGTGCGTCCGCTAACTGCAAGTCTTTTCCAGGTATGAATTTTACTTCCAATGAGTATCTTTGGAGAGCCATCTTCATCCGCTGCAGTCTCATCGGGCACTGATGCAACGGTTTCATGAAAATAGCCTGTAACGGCCTGTGGTCGGATTCTACTGTTACGTTTGGTTGGCCGAATATGTAATGGTGGAACTTGCTGCAACCATGAACAATGGCCAGCATCTCTTTCTCGATCTGCGCATATTTCATTTGTGCGGCTGTCAAAGATCTCGATGAGTACGCTATTGGTCTTCCGTCTTGGGTGATAACGGCCCCTACTCCGTATTGGCTTGCGTCGACTGACAGCGTAATCGGCTTTTCTGCAGTGTAGTAAGCCAGCACTGGTGCCTTCGTCAAAGCGTCTCGCAAGTCTTCGAAACTTCTTTGTTGATCTACCGTCCATACCCATGCAATCTCTTTTTTCAGCAGTTCTCGTAGTGGTGCCGCACGCTCGGAAAGTCGTGGTATGAAGCTCGACAAGTAGGTGATCATTCCGAGAAATGTTCGAAGTTCCTTGCGATCTTTTGGTTCATTGACCTCCAGTATGGCTTTGATTCTCTCTTGGTCAACAGCAACTCCATCTCCAGTCAGCACTTGTCCGAGGTAGCGGACTTCTGTCTTCGCGAATTGGATCTTCTTTGGGTTAAGTCGCAGATTCACTTCACGGCAGCGTTGGAGCAAGTGTCGCAGATTCTCGTCATGTTCCTGGCGAGTCTTTCCCCACACCAATATGTCGTCCATCACGACTGCTGTTCCGGTGAGTCCATCTAGTACTTCGTTCATGACACGCTGAAAAACTTCAGGTGCTGTGCTTATTCCGAAGGGCATTCTCTTAAACCTGTACCTTCCATACGGAGTACTCATGGTGCACAACTTTGAACTCTCTTCATCAAGTTCGATCTGCCAGAATCCCGAGGATGCGTCTAGCGCAGAGAACACTTTCGCTCCCGCGATTCGAAGGGCAATGTCGTCCATTGTCGTCATCGGGTAGTGTTCTCTTCTCAGGGCTCGATTCGAGTCAACTGGGCCCATGCAGATGCGCACTTTGTCCTTCTTTGCGACAACTACCATGAAACTGGCCCATTCTGTCGGTTCTTTTACTTTTGTCAGAAGTCCCTGGTTCTCCATTCTTTGAAGTTCGCACTTGACCTTTTCTTGCAGTGCCACAGGCACCTTCCTGGCTGGGCGAACGACGCCTTGTGAACCTGGCTTCACCTTCATGTTGTACACAAATCCCTTGACCTTTCCCAGTCCGCTGAAAACGTCTGCGTATGGTCCGGCAGGGTCACAAAGATTTGTATCTGCTGCATTTGTGTCTTCGTGTTCTCTTGACACAGAAGCCTTTCCTCGTCCTTTCCGTCCTTTCCGTGGATTTCGTTGAACTGTTCTTCAGTTCGTTCCCTTGTTCGGCATATCTCCAGGACTTTGTCAAAGGTAGGATTGTCGTTAATCAGTTTGTGCTGCAACTGTCGGTCTTTAGTTCCGAGTATTATTCGGCTTCTTAGCATACGTTCTTCGACGTCACCGTACTCGCAGTTGCGTACAAGCACCCTCAGTTCCGTCAACCACTCATCAAACTTCTCACCTTCCTTTTGGTCTCTTTTCCCAAAGATGAATTCGTGGTACGTGAGGTTGATCGCTGGCTTCATGTGCGCCGCGAGCTTATTCTTCAGGACCTCGAGTTTCTCTCTATCTTCCTCGTTATCGAATGTGAAGGTGGTGTAAATTCGCCTACCTTCTTCTCCGATGCAGACGAGAAGTGTTGCTGCTTGCACTTTGTCAGGTTGGTCCATCAGGTGCGTTGCTACCGCAAACAGCTCGAATTCCATTAGCCACGTCTTCCATGCGTTCCAGGGTTCGCTTGCCATGTCTAGCGGTTTCGGCGGCGGTAGTAGGCTTGTCATGGTGGTCGCCGATCGCTCACTTTGGCGTTCTTCGCGGTCGCCACCTTCTCCGGGCCTACTGTCCAGCGTTGTTTCGTTTCTTTGAACCGCTACGAACTAATTTGGCTTAAATCGCTGCCACCATGTAGCAAGCATTACGCATCAGCCAGCATGGAGATTCGAACGAATGATCTTTTATTGCGCGCGCTCCGCGCTCGTGCTCAAAACGCGGCCCCGCTGGGAGACGTGGCGCCATCTATCGCTAGTTACTACACTATTCACGCTGTAAAGATAGTTGGCCAGCGAAGTGTGGTATCACCTGCAACGATTGCCCACTGCACTATACCAAATGATTAAAGCAAAAGTAAATGCACTCTACCAGAACGGTTTTTGTAAAGGCCCTTTTCTTTGCAAATGCCACCAGGCGGTGCTCCAGTTTGACGTCCCAGCGAACTTCCGATTCACAGAAAAAATTAACAAAACCTACCTTGACACAGCCGCCTGAAATGTCGATGAAATGTTTAACCACCAATTCTCCAGGTGAACGCCCTGCCTGGAATGTCGATGAAATGTGTAACCAGCAATTCTTTAGGTGAACGCCAAAAAAACGAAGAAATTGGAGAGGATATTGTAAATGACTTATTTTTCACGGGCTCAATATTTCGCAATTCAGGTTAAAGCTGAAGTTTTGGAATAATTCGCAGGTTCTAATTTTCGCGATGCGGTGGAATCTCATTATAGATCCCAATGTGTTTACGTTTTACCAGAATCGTTCGCGTGACCTATTTTTCACGAAATGTCGGTGGTTTGCGAAATTTTTTAAGTCCTGTACAGTATGTTAATATGTTTCGAATATTTTGTAAGCCAACTTGCTTCATCCAAGACAATAAATTGTACAGCCGAATGCCCTCATTAAATCTCCAACTTTGTTGTCCGTGTAGCATTTATCCTTTCTAGCACAGGTGACATAAGCCAGCTCAACAGACTTGCAAAGACTGAGCGATCGGAAGTCGCTTGGGACGCAAGCAGCAGTTCATGTTGTAAGCAGCTAAAGGGTCTATGTGAAAGACTGTATGGTGCCATTGCCACGGCAGCTTATGAAACCACAATTTTTACTGAGAGACGCATGCAGGGAGCACTATGTGTTTCGCATTGTTTGTGCACGCCTTATCGATCATGTGGTTTCGACACTTGTGGTTTTCTTATTGAAAACTACAAGTGTCAAAACTACACGATAGAAGACAAGAAGTGCACAATGCTTTTCTGTCCACTACTGTTCTGTTCACAGACAAAAAAGAAAACTTACCCACGAGTCAAATACAGCCTCACTGTAAAATTGCGGTAAAACGCTCCGAAAAAACGAATACGCGTTCGCGAAGGGGAGAGAGGAGTGACGATTTGAAGCCACCTTATGGCGGCTATGTCACGTGATTTCAAGATGGCAGCACCCATGCGACGGAGGGTGCAAAAATCTATAGAATTTTAGAAATAAATTGAAGGGATACCACAAAACCATTTGCAGGGGGGATTGCCTAGCTTGGAGCCCAAGCTACTGTTGAATTGGTAGAAGACTACATTTGGGAAGATGGAGTGGCGGTAGCTGGCTTCAGTCGCTGCATTGGCATGTGCATCCATTGCCATTTGGTGACCATAGCAAGCAGAATTTATAGTGCAGGAGGAGACTCGTGTGGCGAGGTCAGGCGCATGCTTGCGCTCTTTTGCAGTGCTTTTCAATGCGGCCGCAGGACATGAACATAGAGTAGAGTTCTCAATAAGGACTGATTGTGGATGGCCAATATTTTCCAGCACTTATATTTTGACAAGCCTTGCATGAAAGGTGGTTTTTTTTCCTCACCTGGAACATGGTGCTGAAGCAGGCAAGTAGCCAGGGGGGGTGAGGCCCATGGTGTCCGGGCCGGCCCCCCCCCCCCCCCCCCCCCCCCCCCCCCCCCCCCGAAACAAAATCCTGGCTACGTGCCTGCGCTGAAGTATCAAACTGCCTCTGATGTTGTGAACGAAAAAAGATGTCACCAGAACATCTCGGTGCTAATAGTCGCCGACAAGATGAGAAAGGCCAGGCATCTCTTAGCGCCCAGCCTCCAGCAAGTACTTGTCGCCTTTTCTCATGCTCTGTCTGCGCGTGCATTCTGGAGGTTCGCAAGATGCCAAAGCATTGCCGAATGTAGGAGGCTCCTCCCCGCAATTCTTGTTGTCCTACATTTAGTCCTCCAGGCACACCCCAGGTCGGTACAAAAACATACAATAGTCTATCCAACACCCGAACACGATTCGGGCAACATGTTAGACCCGCTTTGCAATGGTAGCAATGTGTACATATGTTCTTTGATCTAGGTCAGTTGACAAGCTTCGGAAAACGCCCGACGCCTTTTTGCGTCGCATCCACTCAATGGCACCTGCTACACTATCGGCCCGTCCTATGGACAGATCCGGTGAAAGGTTGGAGGCACATTACCGGCGGTGGATAGTGATCTTATTGTGGTTTTTACAGTAAACATGAGGTCTTCACAAAACTTAAATAAAAAAATGTGTCATTCAAAAAATGTTCTTTGTTGACCATGGAAGCATTGACGCCATGGCGCTAGGAACGTTATCTACCTTTACCTGCTTGCGTGCCAGCAACAGAGAACTGTTTTTGAACGCTGCTTTCCTGTGGAGCTTGTGAACTGATAGATCTAAGAACAACGGTGTGTGGGGCCTGAGCGGAGGCACCTATTTTCTCAAGCACCGGTTTTGAAACCCCCATTTTATTGAATCCTTTTAACAAATTTGTTTTCAGGAAAAACACAATTCACCGAACTCGACTGCTTGCTCTGCCTTGGCCGACGGTGAAGCCGAGCCAGTCAGCAAATCACTCGCTTGGGCGGCCAGCACATTCAGAGTATGATAGACATGTTTTTGTGCATGTCACAACCCTGCTGTTTTTGCAAGAATACTTTTACGTTTTGCCTGGTTTACAACCTAAGAGAGAAGAGCGAGTGCTCAAAGCATAAGCAAACATTCCTCAGTAAATCGCACTAGCATTTAGGTGCTTCCAGATTTGCTTATGCCGATCGAATAAATTCACTAAATGGCAATCCCTTTTCAATAATTGATGTTGCTGTAAACTGAGCTTCGATAAAATGTGCCCGTACTTGAAAACATGCTTTTATGGAATGGTGTTCGGTCAACTGTCGTAGACCTCTGCATGAGTGCAACTGAGCAATAGTTGTGGGTGCAGCACATTCTATTAGCATAAACTAAAGGCACACAGCCAAACAAAGCACCTCAGTGATCCCTAGCAGACCAGCAAACAAATAAATATTTAACACGGGGTACTATTCTGTTTCATATCTCCAACATTACCGTCCCGCTTCGCTCGTCACTAGACTGTTGACAGCTGCCGGGCAAGGATGCTTTCCGGACATGCGGAAGTAAAACATTTGGGTGGATAGCACACAAGTGCTATCCACCCAAATAAAAAGTGATGGTGATAGCGATGTGTGTTCTGTAAAAACTCGGAGGAGAAATGTAGTCAATGTTTTTTCTTTAAATTTATGTATGGCAGCTGCAAACGCTCTGGAAAACATACTTCCCCTAGAAAAACCTCATTAAATATCATGGTGACAAAATAGTCTAAAGTTTAAGCATCTAGACGTGTTGAAATCCACTTGGCAATGTCTATGGGGAGTGCAAGTTGGTCCGTTTCTTTTGCAGGGGTTGTGGTGATGTCAGAATGCAGAGCTCTGATTGAAGGATAGTGGATAGACCTGAAGGCAGCTAGCATTGTGTACCCACCATCCTTCAATCAAAGCTTGGCATTTCGACGTCACCACAACCCCTGCAAAAAATGCAGACAAACCTGCGCTCCGCATAAACCTTTCTCAGTAATTATTGCGAACAGAAAAGACTTGGGAACCCTTCTTGCTGATAGCCTTTCCTTTAAAGTGTGAATGGTCAAAAGCCAATGCCGTGATAGGCTGAAATACTTCGGACACAGCATGTTAAGGTGGCAAAAAAAAAAAAAAAATTAAACGGGGATATCTATCGTCTTTCCATCAAACTTTTTGGAGCTTCATCTTTTTTATAATTACCTTCTTGCATGTTTCACAGTAATCTGCGGCATGAACTTACCACACTCTTTTTGTGACATGTACCAGTAGGTATGCACTGTCATCAGAAAAAAATACAATTTATTTAATTACGACAGGAGCCCACAAGAGGGGAACATGGCAAGACCCGATCCACCAAAAAGGACTAGGCCTAAGAGTGCAGTCTTGCAAGGCTTCGTTCATGATTCAGGACGGTTTGAAACCTATGATGAATGCAGAAGAACAAAGGAGTCCATCAGGTCAATTCGAACGGCGTTTTTGCTTAATTCATACTTTTTTTGTTCTCGCGGCCCCGTTGAGTGCGCCTCTTCCGAGCACCGGTGCACCGCAGAGAAGCAATACCTGCGGAGCTTGCATTTGCGAGTGTTGCTTCTCTGCAGTGCATTGGTCCTTGGAAAGAAGCGCACTCAATGGGGCTCAAGCGGGCACACATTAGCGGAAAACAGCGTTCACATTATGTGCTTCAAGACTAGAAATGATGACCAAGACGACATCGTGGATAAGGACCAGCTCAATGGCATCATGCTTTCTTGCCTTGAAGCACATAATCTGAACGCCGAGCTGGCGGAATATGCTAGTCTTGACGATGATGCGTGTGTTTGTCATGATGACTCATTAGAGGACAGTACAGGAAGCAATGCCAGCACAGTGCAGCAGTGAGGGAGGATGACGATGAAGAAAGGGATGACTTGCTACCAACTGTCACAGCCACAGCTTTGAGCACATCGCTCAACTCCAGAAATTTCTCTCTGCAAAGGAAGAGTCCTGTGAAGAGCTAGTTGCGTTGGCTGGTATTGAAAATTTTGTTTTGAGATTGTATGTGCTGTCTAAACAGTCCGCAATTGACAACTTTTTGCCGGATGAATAAACTTAACGTCACAGCTCTTTCACCAATGTGTTATGCCTGTACTTGCTTATAATTAGGCCTATGTAGAGGAAACTGGCAAAAATCTGCTATCCATGTAACAAATCATAAAGTCGTCTAGTATCAAATTAATATGAATTTCTGATAATTCAAACTTCTGATAATTCAAACTAAAACCTGTGACTCCCTGTAGTTTGAATTAATGAGAGTCTACTGTAGTTTGCTGTACGGCGTTTCGCATTCAGCGAGGCATTTTGTCACTCCATACAGACGAAAGCATGAAAGCGTTCGGAGAAGTTACGCATTCACGGCTGCACGATGCCGGCAACTGTAGGGCCAGTTGTTAGACTTTGCCCTTGGCAAAGGGCAAAGTCCGGTTTGTAACACTGTGCCACTGGAGCAAATGCACAGATTCATTGCTAGTTCCTTGGCAATTCAACCGCTGCCTCCTCACGTCGACACATGAGAAATACCGCAAACAAAAGCAGACACCATCACGACTTCGCAAGGTGAAACCGGAGGGGTCAAGAGCGGAAAAATTGCTTCGAGTGTCGATGTGCTCTGTGGCATCAACAACAGAAACCTGCCATTAAAAAAAAAAAATTTAGTTTGTAGTTTTTTTGCTGGACGTGGGACGTCACGACAACTGACGGCAGCGATTGGCTGGCAAAGTCGATGTACACTCTTTTGGGGGGAATTTTCCACTGAATTTTCCACCTGTCATCAAATGTAGTCTCTAAACATGGCAGATATAATCAGGCCAGTTTCCTTCCACAATGCTGCCGCTATAGTCTGTCGCACAAATTATTTCCGTTGCTAAAAGGCAATTGGGGCTCTACGTAAACATAGGCTGGACGTGCGTGTAGGAAAAAATGACATGAATGACCGACCACATCATTGACTTTTCCAACATTTTT
Organism: Ixodes scapularis; assembly: GCF_016920785.2. Classification (NCBI taxonomy): domain Eukaryota; kingdom Metazoa; phylum Arthropoda; class Arachnida; order Ixodida; family Ixodidae; genus Ixodes; species Ixodes scapularis. The sequence goes on from NW_024610158.1 coordinate 285,555, forward strand.
ATAATACAATTAAATGCAAAGGTGCAAGCGAACTGGAAAAGAATGACGAAAATAACCGCTGAAGAAGGGGAACAAGAGGGACAAAGGACAAGCACAAATCTCCCAACACAGCTAGGTGACAGGTGCGCGACCGTGTGTTTGTGTTTGTCCTTTGGCCCTCTTGTTCCCCTTCTCCAGGGATTATTGTCATCATTCTTGTCCAGCTCGCTTGCATCTTTGCATTTAATTGCATCATAATCATAACCTTAAATTGCAAGCTTCACCCTTGTTGGTGTTAGACTGGTGACAGCTGATAAAACCCGTTTGCTCCACTGACGTCTAACACCTAACCTCTGGTTAGCTCAGTTGGTAGAGCGCTCCACCTGTAATGGAGAGGTCCCGGGTTTGATATCCGGACCAAGCGGATTTTTTCAGTCACGCAGCAGTCACCTAGCTGTATTTGGAGATTTGTGTTTGTCATTTGTTCCTCTTTTTCCCCTTTCCCAGGGATTATTTCCGTCTTTCAACACATTGAAAAAGAAAAAAAAAAATCCGACAAGTCAACTTTTTTTTTCCATTTTAAGTGGCTGTCGTGTAATATCGCAGTATAAGTAACAAGTAAAATAAAAAAAGTACATAACGTAAGGCGTACATGAACTCTATAGATATAATACCAGTTCTAATGGTTTAGCGAAGAGGCCGGTCTTCTCAGAAAACTCCCTCTCTCACTCGAGTCCATATTCTAATTATTGAATCTTAAAAAGAAGCTGCCCCGAAAAAACCGCAGAAAATGCACAAAACAAAGTGACAATGCCTAAAAAGGTCACACCTGCCTTTCACATGGCCTTTTGAACTACATGCAGTGCAGGATGCAGAACGGTGCCCTTGGGCTAGCAGCAGCTGTAACCCCGTGCTTGTAGTATATCGCAGCCGCTTGGAAGGGAGAGAGTCCACTTCCTTCCTGCCGTGGTACCGGGAAAGGCAAAACCAATGAGCCGCAGGCGTCGAGCACGACAGGTGCCTGCCTAGGTTCTCCCGTACCAAGGTTTCCTTTGGACCGCCTCGCATCTGAAGTTGCTCTCTGCAGTGAGTGCAGATAACAAAGAAGCCATCAGGTCGACGAGAGCACTACGAGACGCAAAGACGCAAGCTAACGCACGACACTTGAGCAATGAAAGGGAAGTCCGCAGCTGAATTCACTGAACCGCGTGTGCTAAAAGTGCGAGCTAGTGCAACTGCTTAGGGTCACATGGTACGAGCGCTCCTGCAGCGGGCGCTCCAGACATGGTAATGAAGGCTACTCGCTCACCGCTTGCACAACCTTCGCAGCCATTCTATGCAAAGGTGATAATCCGTCGTATTGCACACAGGCACAGCTCCAGAAAAGTGTGTACAAAAAATTACTGCGGCTGGGCTCTGTCATTTCCGGTACACGTAGTCTTCATTTACAGCAGGAGTGACGTTAGAGCAAGGGTGCAGGCCAGCTGGTTCAATATAGACATTTTAACCCTGGAGAGTGGGGACAAGGGGGACAACACGACACAATCTCCAAACTAACTCCGAGCTACATAATTCTTTTTCCCATCACACGCAGCTCTAAAATCACGACTATTAGTCCTAAACGAACTTTCAACAATGGTACTTAACCTTTTCACAAATTGGTTCATAAAGGCTGACCTTTCATCGTCAGAGGAGATTTTGTGTGCTACCATGTCTATTCTTGAGGGTTTTACGTTCAAACAAAACTTGGTTATTTTTTCTAATACACGGGAACCCGAGGCAGACAAGGGTACATCACAAGGATTACAAATCTGACTTCTTTCAAAATCCGGTGCGCTACGAAAGGTTCCAATGAGGCTGTTCGCTGAAGATGTAGAACGAAGGCCTGAAGGTTGCGCACTTTAGCTCCGCAAAACTTTTAACAGTTCGGTTCTTTTCGACAACCAAAGGCGATGATAGCAGTCTTGTTTCATTCTATACCAAGTTTTGAAGTCCAGCGAGGAGGTGAAGTTCTCTCCGTGGACAGCAACCCACAGCTTAGTTGACACTTCATGAACGAACTTAAGTTGATCACACTTGACGATTCTTCTCTTAAAACGCCACTGAAGGTTTGCAGAAGTCAGATATCTGAAGTCAGAACCTCCACCACATCGTTTCCGTAGTGCAAGGCTGAAGTAGCTTGCGTCCCACTCCGTCCGCAGCACGATGACCAAGCTGACGTAAAACAAAGCGCATGCAACTCGAGGTCTCTCGGATTCATTAGGGGAAGAACAGAAGTAGATATTGGGACAATGTCTCCGTTAGGTAGAAGTAATGAAGTTAAAGCAAGGGTGCAGGCGAGCTGGTTGAATACAGACATTTTAACCCTGGAGAGTAGGGACAAGGAGGGCAACACGACACAGATCCCCTCCAAACCAACTCCGGGCTACATAATTCTTTTCTCGGCACCGGACGAAATTCGAAAATTAAAGACGCTTACCCACTGATATTCCTGAGAACGCGACAAGCACAGGCTGCACGTCGACAACACACACCAGTGCAGACACCGCCGAGTTGGCCGAGTCGCCGAGCGCCCGACCAACAGACACGATATTTTTTTTTTTTTGTAAAAAAAAAAAACAAAAACAAATTTAAGCTACGGGGACGTCAGGGATGTCAAAATAAAAAAGAATCCACCACATAACATTCTTTTGACGTCCGTGACGTCAGTGGCCACGCCCCCTGTGTTTCAAATCGGTGCCGAATATATGCAGCCGCAATCCGGAGACGGCCATCCCCCAGTGTATGTGGCGCTGCTGGCACTGCTCCGGAACTTCGCTGTTTTTAGCGGCTTCGGTTGCTCGTTTGATAAAATTAGTGATAAAAACGTCAATGCAACCGAAATGTTCTGCACGTTTAGACTAGAAGACAGAATTACAGGCGGCCTTCGCTGCCGCTGAAGCTCAATCAACTCAACAGCTATTTATTAAACAACGTGCGCGATGTGCTCGAAAAACGAAACCGAAAGAAGATGAGTCGGGAGGGCGAAAGCTTTCTCCCGTCTGCCTGGAGAAGGAGAAAAACGTTTCGTTCCTCCCCTTTTCTCGTGCCCGCTTGGGGGCGCGTCAGTAGAAGGGAGGAAGACGCGCCGTTGCCACTTTTTTCCTCCATTTTTTCTTAGAGCTACTTTTTTCCTCCATTTCTTGCCTCTGCAAAGTCATGAACATTCCAACCAGGATGGATGGATAGATGTTGGATAAATGTTAATGGCTCTACCCTTTGTCACGGGCGGTAGCTTGCGCCACCTAGCCTAAGTCTAAAAAGGCAAACATATTCCTCCCGCGTTTCTGAGCCAATTTTCTCCCCCTATCACCAGGCAGTTTCGTTATCATCTCATGACCCCTTTACCACACCAGTTGAAGACGCGTACTAGCACCATATACGTGGAGCTTTGTTTTATGCAGGAAGCGAATCAATTAGCTCATTAGCTGAACCCGTTGTGCTGTTGATCTCCACTGCCTGGAAAACAAGAACGCATGAGCTTGTCTCCATGTTGGTGTGCAAGGCAGATCATCATTCTGTTCCTTTGCACGATGTAAAAGGCACGGTGGCACACGATGTGTTCAAATGTGTCTCTGACATCGAAATCGGACAAGAGAGAACTCTGACCGGTAAGATTCGGAGCACCCAGTTGACGCTACATTGAATTGTATTCAGTGATGTCCAGTTTCTGTCTGACGCTTAAGCGGTATTCACACCCAGGAGATATCCCGGGATACTTCTCCCCAGAAGTCTTATTACTTGACAAAAACATAAAGGTTATTTGTGATGCGGTGCTGCGACGCTATCTCCATGTCGGGAAAAGGCGGGGCGGTATAAAGGCGGTATAAACAAACCCTCTTTGACAGCGGGTCGCTTTGCTCGTAACAATATCCTGTCGTTGAATGATTAGTGTCACGAGTCGTTAAATGATTAGTGTCCCGCAGCAGACGAGTGTTGTCTGCTGCGGTGCCGTGGGTGAAAATCCCTAAATTCAACTTCGAACGAAAGCATCTCCCCATCCAACACCTCGTCCGATCGAACAACAAAGCTGAAGCGGGTGAAGCGCTGCCTGATGACGTCACGCACATCCCTTCGCGGATTTCTCGCTCGTGCGACGAAAGGCGAGGCATGAGTCTATGCTGTACCGGTATCTGAAATAGGGAGTTTAAGGGAACCGTTCTTGCACGCCCGATACGGTACGATGGACCCTCCGGTAGGCACTGCGCATGCGCTGTTCCAGAAGTCTCGCATATGCGCGGTTCGTACCGGAGGGCAATCGTACCCAGTCAAATGTGCAAAAACGGTTCCCTAAGACTCCCTAATGAGCCAGGCGTGTACGGTACTCATGACGAATAATCAAATTACTTTTAGTTGACTGCTTTTCCGTGTAATTTCGCAGTTATATATGAATATAGTTGTCGGGAAGTAATCGCGAGAGTAATTTGATTGAGTACTTTTGGAAATACTGAAATTACTCGTAACTATTACTATATTCCATCCTTTTTCTAATGACGCCTTTTGTTTCTACAAGTTTCCCATCAAGAAATCGGTTCATTAAGGATACAAAGAGCTTATAATTCGGTGATTTTATTCCACTAATGAACACTACGAAAAACCAGTTTTCGAACCGGCAAAACGATTTGTCGTTTTTAAAATCGGAAATATTTGGAAAAGTGACAGTTCCTTTTTCAAGTAAGGGCCAATTACATTTCTTCTCAAGTAATCAAGTAACCTAAGGGAATGCTTTTTGACCAAAAGTCATTGTAATTGTAATGGACTGCTGCTTTCGAGTCACGTATACAATACTGGTAGTGACACAGCGGGTGCGTTCACTGGATATTCATTCGGGTCTTACAGACTGTTGCGACCATAAGGAGGTCTCTCCACTCACCACCTCACTAGCGTTCGCCTTGCTAAAGTGGAAATGGTGCAGGCCTTTGTGGGAGCTGCTTGTCCTAATATTCTTAACATGCCACATACTATAGTAGCCATTCACCCGGTTTAATTGGTACAGTACTCTAACTAAAATATTTAGAGACCGTACAGCAGTTCTCTCCCGGCATTTTTAATGAAACATACGGGACTTCATTTCCACTTAATCTTAGCCGCATGCACACTGGCGTAATAAAAAAAAAAAAAAAAGAATATACACTTGGAATGAACGAGCCAACAGAGCGCTGACTTTCAGCTGTAGGTTAAAAAAAAAAAAAACACAGTATCGCGAGCACACAACTTTCAGCGTGACTTACGAACTTTCCGTTGTAAATCTGCACTTGGTCTGCTCGCGTCCCCTACTCGTCTGTTCCCTCATATATCTGCAATCACTTCCATGGACTCAGTCACAGTAGTTTTCTGTACCTATAGTATATTCTTCATGTGATTATTTTTATGTTGGTTGAAAAGTATGTAATTATACTATACCGACGAAGGAATATTCAACACCAAAATGTTTCGTTAAATGCGGACGACTAGCATTCGCGGGGCGATATAAAACCTTACATTGAATAGCGAATATGGAACATCTGCTTGCGCGTCTCTCATACAACCATACTTCGATTATAAATTTGAGAAATCAGCTGACGAATCGAGCATTAAAGCCACACGACTCTTCAAAATTCGAATGTTCAGAACACGAGAGCCCGGCATTAAATTTCGGCGTCAAAAGCTTTAGAGGACCAACGAAGAATCTGGCTTCTAAGTTTCACAGATCGACTGAGTCTGCTTGTTTTCCATCACCGCCGGTATTCTCAGAAGCGAACAGGCAAATCAGACTTATTTAGACCACCCACGCTGCATTGTTACGGCCTCAGCGTCAATCTGCTTGATAGCTTGCCTCCTCAATCAAACATGACGTACTCTTCAATCTTCCACGCACCCGACGTTCCAGGAAACAACCTGCTTTCTCAAAAAAGAAATAAAAAACGACAAAAATAGCTTTCAGACGGGAGAGCAAATATGCCGCGCGCATGCTCAGACACTGCTCAAAGGACGTGACCATGATTAACATCGAAGAGAACATCATTAGTCAAAGCAGAAGGACGGGGGACAGCGGCAAAGCTTCGGGTTTCACGGGGAAACTACTTTGCCACGAAGCGGGTACCTTAAAGAGTGTTCCTGCTCTGTTAGCCCAACTGTCCGTTGTCGCACAATGACTAAGGAACTTGTGGTTAATTTATTTCGAACTTCCTGATACGCTTCGCTTCGTCAATAGCCCAGGTGTCGACACCGGGCCTGAAGGTCATGTTGTGTGCCCACATGCCGCATAATTCACGGAGACCGGTATATAAGCGGACGGTGGCCACGCGAGTGGCCACAAAGGAATCCTCCGATACGTGGAATAACCTATCGTTGTTAGTTTCATAGTTTGAGACCTTAGAGTCAGCGACCCCAACCGTCATGATGAGGCAGCTTCTGGTCGTGATTCTTCTTGGATCTTCCCTTACGATTCTGGTTGACGGCAACGGTAAGTATACGATCTTTCAATTTTGAGTTTCGGACTTGCGACTTGCTGTGCCAGTTCCCGTACTTGGGTTACATCGCCTACACTAACTTAACTTAATTTTGACTAACGAGAAATTTAGATCGTCATACGCGACAGAAAAAAGCATAAAAATAATCGAAACTGCTAAAAAAAAAAGAACTTAGAAAATGATTTTTGTTTTCAGAACTGCAGCACACGTTTCAGTACTAGGCTTGAAGAAGCTAAGAACCACAGCGAGGCATCTGCTGTCGTACTTAGACTTACCAAAAGTTCGTTTTCAACTTACCTTATCCTAACCTAACATACTCAACAATACCCAATTCTCCCGACCTTATTTAACCAGTCTCTCTCAATGACTTTTTAATCCGATGGTTTTGTACCATACGTCGCCAATTACAAGAATGCAATTCGAATATAGGGTGGAAACGAGGTGGAAGTGAAATTCAGTTTCTTGAAAGAAACACATCACCGCACAGCTAGTGTCTCGTCTTTGAAAACCACTTTCTCCCTTTCCCTTTTTTCCTTCCGTCTTAAAATATCTCATGTATGCATGTTATACAAAATTTATAATCCTAGAGCCTCACTATGAAGTAAATAATTCCTGAACATCTCACATATTTCTGCACGAGTTGATCTTAATTCTAAAGTCGGCACACCCCATTTTCAAACGTCAGCATACACCGGCTCCTTCATACCAAGAACGTCATCTGATTGGAAACGCCCTCCAGCACCTCTGGTAGACATACCATCAATTGAGCGATTTTAAGAGACCTAACTAACCATCTTTGCTAACACGCCGGTCTAATTATTCCCCAGCAAAATTGCTTACTTTGGTTGTAATCTTATCGTGTTAATGTTTTCATATGAATTTGTATGCCTTCCCCGTCATTAATGCTCGATGGGCCCTCAGGGTATTAAATAAAACATATATTAAAATAAATAAATAATCCTAGACCAATCTGTAATAGACTTTTTCTGTTTTATTAACACTTTTAAAAGATTAATCCAGTGGATAATGTTAGCGTGATTGATTGCTTTGTCTTTTTACTGGTCTTTATGCGTTTTTTCCTGTTCATATGCAAGTGTAAGACTCTTTAGGCTTAGTGCTCTTTGCACCCAGTGCAAAACAAAGATAAAGATAAGGTAATCTACTCTAACTTTTAAACTAACACCGAAATATACATGACGAAAGCAACGGTGTCGATCCCAAACAAAATGAACATGCAATAACAACAGTTTAGGTTTATTTTACGAAATGTTGGAGTGAGGAACGAACAGTCACATAAAATATTAAGGATCACTCGCATGTAACTTTAAAAAAAATGCCCTGTAAATTCTTATTTTCTAAAATAATATAAAAAATAGCCTCTGGCTCTCAATTACTAAAATAATCTGAAGAGTGGCTGAATGCCTAGCTGTACAAGAAAAAAAAAAAGTTTATTTAAAAATACTGAAATATTTGTATGGTGTCCTTGGCACCTGCAAATCTAAGCAATTTGCAGGCTTCAAACATTTTGTTTTCCTCTTTGCTGTATGGGTGAATAGTTGACTTACAGTTTGCTAGCGTCGTTTTTTGTGCTAATTTTTCGAGTTTTGCCATCTTCTGTGCCATGTTTGAGCAGATATAAAGAGAGATGTGGGTTGTTTTGTCACTTCAGGGGCATGCTGCCTGGTTTTCATTTCCTTGATTTCGTCTTTTTATGCCGAGTTTATTTATTGTTGATGTTCATTTTAATGTTTTGTTTGCTCCGGCCATGTGAGTTTCCTTCCTCTGTTGAACATCCCTTTTGTCTGTGCTGGCTGAATGGTTTTACCGGGAAGGGGGCGGGGAAGGGGTGAGAAGAAGGGGGTTGTCGGGGCTTTGTCAGGCATTTCGTTGCGTCTTGTGACGTCCCCTTAGGCAGCTGTACTACCCGTCGGCTCTCTGGATAAAACTTTCATTGAATTTGAAGTTACACGAAAAGACGGAAACCTCATAAAAAAAGAAAAACAAAAAAAAAAAAAGGATTAGAGAGGGGAGAGGGAAAATAGTAAAGGAGAAGGGAGTGGTGGTGTACAAAAAAATAGGCGAATAAAACAATAAAAGCTTAAAGCAGCAAAATAAGATACAGATAAATAAGACAAAGAGTAGAAGCATGAGTTAAAACATCTAACATATGTAGACACGACTGAATACTTAAAGAACACATGCATAGGGAAAAAAACATTTTTTAAGTGGTGGTTTTCGCGTACGCCAAGTACAAATTCGTTTTGCTCCGTAAATATATCTCTAATTTTTTTTTGTTTCGTTGTAAATTCATATTTTGACATCCTTTTCCTATCCAGGTTGTTTTTACAATATTTTTGTCTGGCTTTGCATATGTCCTTTAAAAAAGAGCAATCTAGCAAACAAAAAACAAATAAAAAATAAAGCAAAGCGATTCTTTTTTTTATTTGCTTTGCCGGTTTATTTTGTAGGGAAAGGAGATAAAGACGCGGTAAATCCCTAAAAGTTATTTTACGACCAGATTTTTTTTAGTGTAGCTACATATACTGGACACAACAAATCTACAAAACAAATCAAAGCAAAAAGAAAGCAAACAGGAAGCACATTCATTCGGTTGAAAACCCCATAAATAAACGTTACTGAATATTACACACATACAAGTCCTGAAAGTATACAACAGCGAGGATGAGGACGGGAACAGGAATATTAGTCGTGTTACAAGTATTTAAATGTAAATCAATTATAAAAATTGCACATTTCATGAAGTTACGAAAACAACAACAACAGCAACACTGGAATGTAATAAATCTCACTATCACAACTGTCGAGTGATTCCTGAAAGATATCTCAACCCAGGGACACAATTGAACTGGTGTAACACTTTAAAAAATTAGGAGTAGAATATAGTCATATAGCTACGACATGCGAACAGCAGCATATAGAGATAAAATTACAATGAAAATATTCTTCAAAATAGGCTACGTACAGTGACTATATCAGCTCTACAATATATACTACACACGTGAAAATGCAAGTTCTTTGTCAGTTAAGAACCTCCGGGTATTGTTATAAAAATAGAATATTGAAGTCACTGTTTATATCTGTTCTATTTAACGTTTGGGTCACTAGAAAAGTTAAGGATTGTCGACCAAAGTTGGCTCTTATGATCGACATCCTTGGCATCGGGCTTCAAAACCCGTATGCTCTCAAGATGTCTGTAGAGTCTTTTTTATGTATCCATTGCAAGTCTGAAATAGTCAACTTAGGCTCATTTTCTATTCTTAAAAAAAGAAGCAATACAAATTTAAATACATACCATGAACAGAATTCATAGCCAGTGGCTAGTGACGGATTCTTTCCAGCAAATACAAAACTAAAGCGATAAATCAAAGCATGCACGAGTAAGCATATTTTCAGAATATTATTTACACTAATCAAGCACATGGTTTATAAAATATGCATCGTCTAGTTCCACGATAACTAGAACATAAAACATAAGGAACATCCTAATAAATTAGGACTTCTATTTTGTAGCTTATTGCGCATTAGTAAACCGTAAAGAATTTTTTTCAATATTTTTATGAATGATGAATATTATCTATAAACTCACATCATCCTACCCCTTAGGTACAATTTATTATGTCAAACTATAAAGATCCGCTGTAAGCATTTTGCATTTGATAAAAAGTGGTGTTGCCCATAAATTTCTTAAATTGCCTTTATAAGGTACCTAATATTTTTGTCCTCAAGATAATTAGTTTCTTATACTTCGTAGTTGTCGTCGTTCTCCAGACCAAAATACCATAACTATAGTCTTAAAAAAAATAAGGAAGAATATAACGTGTGTTTGACCCAGGTAGCGGTTAAGCTTAGCATTTTAGAAACACTTCCTCTTTCTGGGGATAAATCAGCCTTTTAGTCTTTTTATATCACAACTTTGTAAAATGTCGTCAGCAAACCACACACCCACAAATATTTGTTCTGCCACTTGCTTCGGGGGTGTACGTTCAAACGTTATAATTATAAAACCATGGTGTCAGTTCTGCTTGTATTCAAATGTACACAGTTTTTTTTTGTTGTGGTCTTCAATAATTTCAAAAGATGTGTATCATTAATATGCAATTAAATGCAAAGGTGCAAGCGTCATGTGTATCAGCCGGCTTTTCTACGTTATTTTTGTTACACAAGCAAAAACAAATTCCCATATTCTGCGTACAATATAATATTAACTGAGGGAAACTGTTATTGCCTTTCTACTATTAACACACACAAGGAATAACAGAGGCCATAAAATGAAGCCTGACGAACGTCATTTTTTTATTTTCGGTTTATTAGACGCATGCACATTCATAAATATGTGTTGATAACGACCTGCAAAATCTTTTATAATCTTATCGCAACTCTAGCATATAGTTTAGGTAAAAAAACAAAATAGAACACCGTAAGGAACAGTAGAAAACACTTTCCATAAATCCGAATATAAACATAAACCAAAACCAAGAAAAACGTCTTAAAAAAAAAAAAAAAAAAGGTCTTAATTTGTAAAGCACTTGGAGCACCTATCACCGATCTTTTAGAAATCCATTAAGCCTATGAGAAAGACGACCTGTTCGATGTTCGAATGGTTATGTGAAGGGGGGGGGGGGGGGGGATGAGGACGCCCTTTTGCGCTGGCCGCTGCACGGTTTGTAGAGCAAACTCGTGCGATATCAGAAATAATCAAATTACTCGTAAACGATTACTTCTTGGGGGAATCTTGCAATCATTCGAATGCAATTATTAGGGATTAATTACCACAGTGATCTGATCACTTCTGAAACTATGAAGATTACTTGTAACAGTTACAATATTCCCCTCCCTTTCTTAACGGCGTCCTTGGTTTCTACAAGTTTCTTACCAAAAAATCCTCGACCCAAGCCTCCGCAAGGAGGGTGGTTTCAGAAAATGAATATATTAAGAAGATGAGCGGCGTATAATTCGGTGGTTATATTCAAAAAATGGAAAGTACGAAAGACTTGTCTTCAAATCGGCAGAAAAAATCGTTATTTTTGAATATCTTAAGTAATAAGAAAAGTAACGATTACGTTTTCAAGTAACGACCGATTAGTTTTCTTCTCAATTCATCGAGTAATTTAATGCAATACCTTTTAACCGAGAGTGTTTTTAATTGTATTCGATCACATTTTTAGACTTACGTGTATGGGCCTGCTGGAGAGTGATACCCCTCAGCAGCGGCGTACGCAGGGTTTCCTATTTCCTTTCCGGGGTTGTGGTACTGATATAATAAATCTGGCCTTGACAAATATACTCACATTTTTTTTTTGTGTCAAAACTTCCGAATCATTAAGCTAACTTCCCACACTGAATTTCGATTAATAAATGGAAAAGATGTACCCTGGTATTTATAACATGGCTATCATTTTCATTTTTACAGTATACATCGTACTAATGTCTCGAATGTGTAGGCCTCGCATCATCCGCTTAGGAGCCCCTTTCGACGTCTTCCATAATCGGTAACCACAAGACCGCCACTAATACGGCACATATGCCATTCCACGAATAATGATAGTGATCAAAGTGGCCAGACTGAATTTCAAAAAGGGTCTATTCCACCAGACTTTATCGTACACTAAAATTAGCAGGAAAAAAAAAAAAAAGAACCAGGAGAAATTACGCGTTTGTATTTTCATTACCTACTTTACGATGTCTGACAGCCTAACAAACGCAGGGCATGGCGAGGGACATCGTAATATCGGTTCAAAGCCTGCTGAATAGGCCGATAAGAACGCCGAAAAACGAATCACTGATCGGGGTAAAAGGTGTGAACGTATATTAAAGCACGCCCGGCGTCGTTTCCTGAACTGTCGGAGTCTATAGGATGTAGTCAAATTAGCCCAATCAATTTCAGAACAGGCACGTAGCCAGGGGGGTGGGGCATGGGGCCCAGGCGCCCCCCCCCCCCCCCCCCCCCCGAAATCTTCCACGTTGCTGGGGCCTCCTCGCCCCCTCCCCCTCATACAACATTTTGTCATGGGCGGGCGCCCCCCGAAACAAAATCCTGGCTACGTGCCTGCTTCAGACACATGTGCACAGTGCTCAACTATACACGAGGGGACAGTGAAACGAAACGGACCATTGCAGCGGAGCGCTAGTGCCACCCTTCTCGTTGCAATAGTGAGTTTTAGAATTTAGTACGCGAGCAAACTCAAGCACTGCTCGCTTGCGTTAGCGTTGCGTGTTATACACTGCGCCTGGGCGGTGCCCAAACTGCGGCGGCCGAGCGCGCTCCTTCCTGGCGTGCGGGCCGGAGCGCCAGGAAGAGGGCTTCTCTGCGGGGTGGCGTTCCTTGGAACTATGCGCGTCCTCGCAGTCAATGGCTGTATATACTCCGTGCTCCTAGTTGTAACTTATGTGCAGTGCAGGGGAAGGCGACGCCAGGCGAAGAGAGAAAGGGCGAGCACTAGGAACTCGGGGTGGGAGAGGAGGGCGATCTAGGGAAAAAGAGCACATGAAACGCTAGAGAGGAAAGAAGGTTTCTCCCTTCCACCCCAGCCCTCCTAGTGCTTTTCCTTTGTCCCCTCGCCTCGCGTTGCCTTCGCCTGTACTGCACGCAACTATAGTGACACAGGGTATTAGCCCCGAGAGCGAACACAAGCGTCGCTGCGGTCGCCGCGTCCTGATTGGGTGAGGTGTACTGTGACGTCAGGGGTATGACTCCGCTCCACGATCTCGCTTCGGCTCGCTTGCCAGCACCGGTTTCCCGGTTTGACGTCGTGTGCCGCCAGCTCTTCGAGGAGCTGGACTTCGTTTACCCGGAGTACAAGACGTGGACTTAGGCCGATATTGACGTGCTTCCGTACATTTTATAAGCCTGCTCGTCCCTTTTACATTTAAAATTGGGTTACAAATCCCGAAAGCTAACGGCGGAGGCAATTCCGCCGATGAACCTCCCCGTCCGTCCATACGACACAAGGCAATTTTGCGATGGATCGTTGAAGCGGTGGCGCAAGTGTTTCAGACGCTGGAATTCTGTTCCTTGCATGTTCGTGATTTAGGACGATATTACATCCCGCTTTCAAGGCATTTGAAGTGGCATTTATATCATGGGCCTTTGGATGGTCGGCAAATTAGCTCGCGACCCGACTTTGCGCTGCCACTGTGTATGCGCTGGTTCGCAGATGTTTTAAAGGCTCTGTGTCTGATTATCTTTGAAGTGCTCGTGGAACAGGGTTGTTTTACATAAATTTAGCTTCTTTGTGAATTAATTATATAGTTTATACACGCATGCCGGCATATTTCTTAGAAGATGCACAATTACTGGAAATTAGTTTGTATGGTAGCAGCAAAGACGGCCGAATTGCCCCTAGTTGCCTGTATGATATGTATTGAACTGCTCAAAATATGCACAGCATTAGTGCTGTAATTTGGAATGTTTATACTTTTTCATCGTTTAGTCTGAATTGTCATTTCCAATTAAAAGAGACACTTCTGCAGGTCTCCAAAAGCTTCCTCAGCCTCCAAACTCCCTACAGCTGGACTCTCTGACAACAGAGGAAAACAGGGGTAAAAGCAAGCATTCGAACGTCTGTCCAGTGGTAGATGCAGCACTAGTAGCAGAAAATGTGGATTCTGTGAAGGGCGACACTCTGCGTGAAAAAAGCTGCGGGTATTTTAGCTTCAGGACAATTCGATTTAAGTAAAATCTCAATTTTAGGGCTTAAGGGACTAATAACGAGCTAGACATCTTTGCTTACGTTTGTTATAGATTACTTGAGGGTTGATATAAACAAATCCACAGATACCACCCGTGTAGTTCATTGAAATACTATCCGAATCCAGCAAAGGTCAAATGCGAGCAATGTTTACAATAAATGTTCCTTGTTTTTTTTTTTACTTTGCCCCTGCACTTGGGCTGTCTTACTCGGGATTCTCTCCCCATGGCCCAGACTGTATTTAGCATGTTGCTCGAGCAGCATGCAGCTTTCCTGCTTCGGCGATCTTGTTTAAAAACAGAGATACAAAAAAGAATAGTATACATAACCCGCCAATTCATTCAGACCAGCAGCAGCAGCGTTTATTGTGCGAGATGTAAATCTGTAGTGATGCTCCTGCAATTGTGGCCGTATTTCTTTATTTTCATTAACCAGCTCCGCTTCATGCGTTGCCTGCCCTGTCAACCATGCTCAAAATGTTGGTTGAAGTTTCGCCTGTAGCTACAGACCATACCTGAATAAAGGCACATATAAAAATTTACACTTCCTACAAAAAACACGCAAAAAAAATTTAAATAGAAAGGAGCGCGCCGACAGCTAGCGTCGTCACAGCCTCCGCAGGGCGAGCGGGGCGAGTCGGGGAAAAATTCTCTCCTCGCCGTGACGTCACCTCGGTTTGCCGTAAGGGGGCGCCACGCGAACTTCTCGGGGCTAATAGGAGCCGTGCTTACAGCGGTTACAGACGCCGCCGGCTCCTCACGAATTGTTCGTGGTTACAGACGCCGCCGGCTCCGCTCCATGGGACAGTTAATGTTTTAGCATAAAAAAGTCTGGACCAGTGCACCCTATATGAGTTACGATATGCCCGTCGCTTTCTCTCCAAGAGTTGTCCAGGCCCGATGCTTCACGCAACGTTACTAAAACGCTCAGTTGGGAAACTCCCATAAAGACAGCTTTGAAAAAGTGGCCCCAATCTGTCTCACGAGCATCGAGCTAATGACGAACACAACGCCACCATTTCTCCCGCAGCGGCCACTCGAGGAACTGCACGTTACTGCTATTTCGGCTTTAAGAACAGATGCAGCGGAAGAGGTTACAGGGGTGCCACCCCCGTCTCGGCGGCGGACGCGCCCCGTCGGAGTACCCAAGTTAAAATGCACCTAGGTCAGGACGCGCTACCTGAAAGGACCGCTGAGGCATGGTTGTATAAAAACAATATTAATTGTGCCGCAAAACCCTGCAAACTAAAGACTTTAAAAACATAACGCGCCCCTCTTTTTGTACGAAACTCCAATAAATTTCATACAAAAAGAGTCTTTTTCGTTTGTTTTTACGCAAAAACAGGTTTTCAAAAAGCTCAAGGTGACCACAGTACAGACAAACGATAAAGAGTGGCGCTGTTGTCGCATTTAGCTCGGTCTCGGTGGACGCCAGCAGCCCAGGTTTCGACGGCGAGTTTCCCAACTGAGTGTTTTAGTAACGTTGGCTTCACGTCACAACATGCACGAACGGCTAGGTTGCGCCGTCAAGCGGCTGTTTTTTTACTATTTATTTTTCTACCATGTATCATTTAGATTAGGATCGAAGATATATCGTATATATATATATACTTTTTTAACAACATCTGGACCGTTTTTCTGGATGTGACCAACCCGATTCAAAAGAGTTTCGGTTATATAAAATACCGAAACTACGAAACAAGCACGGCCAGGCGCCGCTTGTGCAGCACGAACGTGGAGAACGCTTGGCCGTCTGCTTCGGCGGTGTGGGGCCTTTGGTGGTCACCGTTATTCGAGCGCTCAGAAATGGTTAGCGCCGACTCGTTTGTTAATGAATGATAAAGAAAGAATAAGAAAAAAAAATATTCCGCTGAATACCGCGGGCTAGTCCCGAGCTCAAAGTCTCGTTCACAAGTTACGTCGACCCCGTTGCGCTGCGTTGCGTCCTGCGCAGGGAAACGCAACGCAGCGCCTAGGCGTTTGTGCTGAACGCCTAGAAGGCTCCACCGCGCATCAGCTACGTGTACTGTTTGCCCTCTTCCTTCCACTTGCCACTGCTCGGAGCCGACAGTCATTGTGTAACTGTGTAGGAGGCGCTGTCTGGACCCTTAATAAGAACATCCTGTATAACAGATGCGTGCCTGAAACCTCACCGGTTACAAGCCAGGCATCGAACGCGAAAGTGCGCAGCGTTCGCGTCGAAATGCTATCGAATTTAATACATAGTTGAATGAATAACTGAGTAACGTTTTTTTGGTGGTGGTGTCTTGGCGTGCTGCGACCAGTGGACACCATTCTGGAGACGGTGAGGAACCTGATCCGCCAGATGGTCCCGAACCCGGAGATGCAGCAGCAGTTCCTGGCCAAAGTGGACGAGGCCAAGGAGTGCCTCGACATGGCCAAGGGAATAAACCCCGACGTTGTGAAGAAGGTAAATACGTTCAGCGACCGTGTATAAGCAAATGCTTCTCTATACTTCGTTTCACCCTCCTGGCAAAACGCGAAGGCTACGGTCCCGGTGAGCCACTCAGAGCGTCAGAGGGAGACACTGCTCCATGTCACTAGTTTGCGCAGTTCAGTCGAAGTTACAGGCGGGAGAGAGAGAAATGCCATTTTTCTACGAGTTTTGAGCGACAGGCTGAGCTTCTAGGGGTAAAATAGCGACGTCTGCGACGCACAAAAGAAAGTTCGGGCTAAGAGGGGAGTTCCTCCTTTCCCTCCTCTTCAACTGCTTGGGTTACGCCCTCATCCCTACACCTTTGATAAGAGCTGTCTCATGCTTTGCCTCGCTCTGATTGACTCTATGGGCAGTAGCATTTTCTTTTTGCCAAGTTTATTCATTTATTTGTACATAGTGCGACCTCATTCGAGCTCATTGCAGGAGGGGGTTACAACTGCTCATCGTAACATAGAACAAAATAACATAAACAACAACGCATCATAGAAAATAACAATTCACCGATTAAGACACACAAAGATGCACAATCGTTGAAATTAAGTCATACTCTGCAGGCATGCGCGTCGGGCCGTCGACGATGTTCGACAGCTCAACCGTACGTTAGTTACGGTGAAATTCCGCATATAGGAAGCGATGGGAAAACCCTTCATCCGAAAGAAGGCATGGGCACTTTTCACGCTGTCGCTCTTTCGCGCTGCACTAGGGAGAGGGCTGCCGCCGGCACACCGAGATACCGAAAGCCCAGGCGGCTGTCTCCGCTGCCTCGACGGGCATCCACGGCGATAGTCGGCGGTAGCCAACAATCCCCTATCAAAGGGGAATACTCCGAGGGTGCGCGCGTCCAGTCGATCTAACTGCGCAAAAGCTGTCGGCGTCAAGGCCTTTAGATTTTCGCGGAGTAAGAGGCGTTTCTTTGTAAAGTGTCTGGTATAAACCCGTTACGGGTCGGGCGAGGGTACTGAGAACGCCAGAGAATGTTTTAAGAAGGTTAAACATAAGGTGTGGAATTTGGTATTCTGCTGGCAAAAATAATATTGGCAGCTATAGGAACTATAGTCACTTGGGATCATCCCATAGTCATACATGCCCGTTCGTGTTTGCGTTGTCATCCCCTCTTTGATGACACAAAAATCCTGGGGGGGGGGGGGCATGACAGCAGGTTCGGCAGGGAAATCATAGAATCATTCGCCATGACCACAGCAAAAAACAACGTGTCAAACCCTTCCGTCCTGCTGACGAAAACTGAGGTTGAATTTTTAAAATCCGAGATAACCCTACCACCCTGACTTGCACTTCGCGTTTCTTATCTTTCCTTCTCTCCCCCTTCTCTCCCCTACTCCTACTGGGTATAGTCGGCTGCTCGCTTTTGAAAGTTTACTCGTCTGTTGCTAGTTGAAAGATGTGGTTGTGTTGTCGCTGTTTTAATTGTTTTATTCTTTCTTCATCCATGACTTAAACCAACACCGCTCTTCTCCCAAGCATAATAAACTACACCCGCGTTTTTTAATTCTTTGCTGCCCAGCGTTTTCGAGGAGCAAAAACTCAACTAGGATTTATTTTTTCCCGGGCCACGTGCGCTTCAATAAATTTAGCGCCCCATGTCGCATGGGCGAGGATATTTGCATTAGCAGTGGACGATCAAAATGCATCCCCAAAACATATCATTCGTCCTTCAAAACCGAAAGTCAGAACCAATTACGACAAGAAACAATTTGACAATCAAGTTTCCTCATTGTTAAATAAAATTGAAGGCGAGGTAAACTTTCAGTGTTTCTTTCTTATTTTCAAGAGAAATAGTAAAAAACTCCTGATTGCGAGAGATATAATTTATAAATGAAGATGCAAATGTGAAAAAGCAATTTAGGCGTAACTAATATTATTTTTAATCGCGTTTAACCTCGCACGAGTGTTTTTTTTTTCTAAAATTAATTCGCTTGGTTCTGCATCTGCATTTGCACATGTCCTGTTTAGTGCTGTACTTTAAGGGTGAACCACTGGCCTCAAGACTGCGAGAAGAAAGATCGGCGCCAATATTAAAATTCGGTTATACTTTTCTCTACTGTGCAAAATTCAAAATGCGTCTGGGTCTTCTCACATGTCGGAACTGCTTTCATTCGTTCAACGTGAAGTATGGATGGATGGTAATGGCTGTACCTCTTGTAACGGGCGGCAGCTTGCTCCACCTAGCCTAACAATTCGTCATTCCTTCTTTTTTAAAATTTGTATAAGTTTTGTTCTCACACAGCCCTCCACCCCCCCCCCCCCCCTTTTAAGGTGTTTCCATTGCTTATTTTACCTGCACTTTTACCCCTCCCTAGATCTTTTCCACCAATCTTCCAATCTCCTCTTAGTTCTTAACTAGTTAGTTAGATAGTTAGTTAGATAGGTAATTCTTCCCCTATCCATTCGTCCATCTATGTCTGCGAATCCCAGTGCCCCCTCCAAATCCGCAGTCACCCCCCGAAGAGGGTGGGACGAAGCCCCGAGCACCTTAAAATCCCATGTTCTATAGTTTTTCTTTCGCGTTTGCATATGTCTAGAGTGTCTATTTCCAGGAATTCAGCCCTATAAGTTTTCGTTCTTAGCGCCCCCTTTCTAGCTTCAAGCAGCAATGAGCTCCCCAATGAATTGTCATACAACTGTTCCTTCTTTATTTCTTGATTTTGTGCCCTGTATATTGTTAAAGCTGATTTCCACTGCATTCTCCCTTCCCACAATTTCCTCTCTGATTTTTTTACTCCCTTTTCACCTGATATGCTCTGTTCGGCTCCATCTGAATGAATGTATTTAAATCTCAGCTTGCGGGTTCGCTTTGTCCAATTAGTGTTTAGACTTTTCATATATAGATACTTGTACACTTTCGCTGCCCACCGTGTATCCTCAATTTCAGCTAGTCTTTGTTCAAATTTTACTTTACTGTTCGCTTCTCTACTCTCGAAAGATGCCCAACCCATATCCTCCTGTACTCCCTCATTTGGTGTATTCCCATGTGCACGCAATGCCAATCTACCTACACTCATTTGCTGTATCTCTAAGCCTGCCTGGATTTCTGGCCTGATACGCAATTACGCATTCCGAAATGACACTCCCGGCACCATGACTCCATTCCATACACCCCTAACGACTTCATATCTATTATAGTTCCAGAGCGCTGTGTGTTTCATAAAAGCTGAATCTCGCTTCCCTTTCTTTATTGCAATATCTTCATGTTCTTTCAGATACTTTCCTCACTCACTTAACCATACTCCCAGATATTTGTACTTTTCGACGTCTTCTATCACTGTGTCCTGTATCTCCAGGAGTTCCCACGTCTCGTCGCTGAAAATTTTTATTCCCGTCTTGTCCCTACTGAAGTTTAGGCCTAAACTGTCCCTTTCTCTGCTGCAAATCTTAACCAGTTCCTGTATTGTCTCACTACTTTCTAAGCATTCGCGGCCCAGTAGTGCCGCGAATGCCCAATGTTGCCCACGAGCAACGTTTCGAAAATATGCTTATATATAAAAAAAAAAGTAATTTGTTTTTTCGAGAACAGATTTCTGTTATTGTGTGTATTCTAAAACCATACCAGGGTTTGTAGGTCTCTAGTATTCCAAGTAAAGCTTTGGGAATGAAAGGGTTAAGCTGCCAGTAACATTTCAATACTCACCCTTTGGGCGCTTCTACTGCGGGTTCTGCGCAAGGTACCGGGAAAGGTATCTTGCGCATTCTGAGCAAGCGCAATACCTTTCGTCTGCCGAATATCGAACGCCTCGCATGGGTTCGCAGCCAAATGACTCAGTATCTTTTACCTGGGCGATGAGCGTTTGTAAAGATGCATATGCGCCAGTACTCTGAAGTGCGCGCGATTCTCTTTCAGCTCGTGGACGGTATCATTCCCACCGCTGCCAGCTGCGCAGCCCAGACTGTGGGTGTCTCCGACATGGACAAAAGGAAGGAACTCGTGAGTGCCTCTAGCATTACACATGATGGACAAGAGTATTAGAATAGCGGGCCCCAAACGCTTTGGGTGCCCCAAACTTATCCAAAGCGTTGGGGCCCCTTATTTTAGAGCTCCCTAATAATTTACACCGACAATCGACGATTGTTCCGGTACACGCATTTGCGTTTGACCATGCACTCTAAAAAAATGTCTGTCCGTAAGACAATTATAAGAGGTTTTTCGGCTTGTCTATATTTTCCACCCTAAAACCTTCT
Source organism: Ixodes scapularis (assembly GCF_016920785.2). Taxonomy (NCBI): domain Eukaryota; kingdom Metazoa; phylum Arthropoda; class Arachnida; order Ixodida; family Ixodidae; genus Ixodes; species Ixodes scapularis. The sequence goes on from NW_024610158.1 coordinate 306,385, forward strand.
TTTAAGCAACCCCTAAAACTGTTTTTTTTTTGTAAACAACCTATAAGGGGTTTTTCTAAGCTCCTTTTTTGATGCGAAATAGTTCTTCATCGCCCAGTTGCCTTTCTAGTGGGCCGAAGGGCGATAGTGAGTGAGGCGAAACCGTTCTTCACGAGCTGAAAGAGTTCTTAGGGTGTCGAACCTTTCAAGTACGGATATATATATATATATATATATATTAGAGTGTACGACTGACTGTTTTACATTCGCTTGTGACAGTTTACGACGAGACAACATAAGGGCGCCGTCTATAGGGTAGATCAGGAACATTTCACATCGGTGTATATTAGCGAGGTTTAGAATAGGGGGTTTCAAAGCTTTGAATGCTGCAACCAACTTGGGTGTCCCGCCGTGCCGCCGCAGAAATTCTGCGCATGTGCAGTGTGGTGCCCCCAGCTGTTTGAGGGACCCGAAAGCGTGGGGGCCCCCTACTCTAAAGCACCCTAGTAACGAGTTTTAGAGTAGCGTACCAAAAAACTTCGCGTACGAAAAAAATAAATAAAAAAGGAGCTTTGTCGTTGTGCGGTTATTTAAAGACGCGGTTTGGGTTCGGGGTATGCGAAGTGGCGACGACACTATTTCTTTGCGTGCACGGAGCTTCTGGGTACGCTATTCTTGAAATTCCTATTTTACGCGCCATTCTTTCATCGTGAGTGTGAAATAAATCTGGAAATGTTACAAGGAACCGTTTCTCAGAAATAGCACAAAAGTTTGACCTCGCAATTGCCGGAAAAACCTTCAGTCTAGTTCTACTAGTATGCAAATATAAAGGGTTCTAAGTCCATACCTGCGCCAACGTGTGTGTCCTCTTGGTGTATAGTGTCGCATACGGTCGTATTGCCATATTGTCACGGGTGGTGACTAATAAACAAGAAATAAACAGGAATAAATAAACGTTTAATGTGGCGAACTTGTGCCAAAAATAAAGAAGGAGACAGAAGAAAGCAGAGCGTCGCGGGCGTCGAAGTCGGCGTGTCAGCAGAATCGAGCGCTAGGGCGAGACTGACTCGACAATCCCGCGAGCGGCGTCTTATCTAGAGTGAGTCACTATCTCGAAGATTCGGCGGAGAAGGTTCGAGCGTAGCGCGCTCGGGGCGAGAATGAACACGCACTTTCTAGAACAACATAAGCAGGGATAAACGACAGAAGTTATGTACGGAGCAAGAATAAACAAGAAAGTTCTAGAAGTCCGTGACCCTGCGCGCGGCAATATATCGCACTCAAACGCAATTGTGTGCACCAACCTTAAGTTGTCATCGCGAGTAAAAACAAAATATAGCATCGTTAAAGAAACATAAAAAAACGTGCTTTTTATTTTATTTTGGGCTGCGACCAAATGAGATGTAAAGGAATTTAGGATCAGCTTTGCATCTCTTCGGGTATCCGTCGATCTCGGCGCCCTCGCACTTAGCGAGGTACCACCTTCGTGACAATTGTTTCCTAAATTGAATTGATGCATAACAATACAAGAATTCAAGTTTCCGTGCTGTATTTAACGGGATACAATAAACGGGAAAACGTTTCCCGCTGACCTTAGCGGGGAAAACTAATTTGGCGTTCTCTGACGATTTCCCGCCACATTCAACTGCAGTCTTAAAAAAGCCCGTGCGTCTACTTTCCTGCACAACCCTCGGAGAGCCAATCACCGTAGCTTACGGACGCCGCTCAGCGAATGACGATGCCGAAACATATGTTTAGACCAAAGAACGTAGTCTGAGTTGTGACATTAAGCAATGCAAAACGTCACGCTTGCATTGCTTTATGACAAACCCAGACTGCGTTTTTGGTCTAAACATATGTTTCGGCATCGTCATTCGCTCAGCTGCCTCTATTCGCGACTCCAGCAAAACGGACGCCGCCAAGCGGGAAAACCGGGAACCAGCCGGTCCAGGTCGCTCCGCGCCCCTCCGCGTCTCTGATGGCTTTCGCGGAGACGTGTTGTCGGCGCGGTGGCGAACGATGTAATTTGACGAAGGTCCGAATATTTCTTGAGTTTGCCTGAATGTTCGTTAGCGTGGTAAAGCCTCAGTAGATTGTTTTCTTCTATTACGTGTTTGAAAGCCCGTTTACTCCACAGCACACGGTCGCGTGCTTTCGATTTCTTGGATGGGGAGGAATCACGGGAAAACGTTCTGATTTCTTGTCTGTCTCGAATCACATTCAAAGTGACGACTGCTTGGTAACTGATACTGGAGGAAACACCAATTCTGCAGTCAAATGAATGGGAAGGTTCGATAGCTGTTTTTCTTGAGTTTGGTTGCGTTCGGTTGGCTTCAAGTTTTAGCCACCTACGCCGGTCTGTGGGTTGGCTATTCATCTTGGCTGCTTTTCGCCGAAAAAGCCTCTGGACCACACTGAAGGAGTTGGGCTGATTTCGCAATTACTTGATTTGGGAAAACCTGCTCGCTGCATACGATTAATCAGGGAAATTATCCGTTTTCAAAAGGTGGGGGACGAGTTTCGCGACGTTAGAAGCTGTCATGGCATTTTGATCTATTGCGCCTCCCAATATTTAGATTATACCCCCGTCAAAACCAACAACAATATCCGTTTACAATGCTCAGGTTGATCGGCCACAAAAAATACTCATTTTCTCCGTTCAGGATTCGAAGCAAAGTTCAATGCAGAGAGGTTCTGCGTGAATTTCCGATGAAGACTCTCTTCACTTTGTCTTCGTGCTGCCGGCTAGAACTATATGGCTGAGTTTAGGTAGTATCTCTCTGTCTGTCAACTATACCTTTATCCAGCAGTTCACCTTATAGCTAGTCGACTAAGCTCATATTTCAACCCGAAGAATATACTAATATCGCTTTAGTGGGACATAGTACGTAATAACCCGCTCGTCAAAATGACTTCTTGATTGCTACTAAAACCTGAATTGAAATACGAGTATCAGCTGCTTAGTGGGGCGCCGGCGAGTTAACATGGTCCTTGGCTCAAGAAGCGGTTGCTTAATTTTCGTAATTTTCCTGCAGCCTGTGTTGTTGGCCGAGCAGACTGGAGCTGTTTTGTAAACGCGGATACGCACAAAAGCTCGATTTCGCGGACAGATAAGTCGCAATGGTCGAGGCATGCGAGTTAGCTGTAAAGTTACTCTCTGTGGAACAATTCTATAGTCATCGCCGCTTTCCTTAGATGATCAAAACTGATTAGTATATTACCGTCTCTCCGGAGCCCATAGTTTCGGTTTTGAACGAAATCTCCGAAACGAAAGTTCGACAAGAAAAGAACAAAAAAACACCGGCAAAACAAAACTATGCTTTGCAAGTTTATCTGCACCGGCTACATTTAACCGTCTCAGTTCCAATACCTATAAAATTGGGCATTAAACAAAAGAAAATCTGTTAAATTGAACGCGCCACCTGTTCAGGCGGCCTGGCCGAGCCGCCGCGACCTGGACTCAGCCGCCATGTTTGTTTGGTGGGGGCGCCCCCTATAGGTCGCTGGAGTCGCGAATAAGTTGCGATGATTGGCTCTCCAAGTGTTGTGAGGAAAAACAGACACACGGGCCTTTTTTAGTGTTTGTAAAGCCGGAATGAATGGACGCACATAATTTCATGGCCATAAACATTCCATCGCATTTAAAAATTACAACGAGAAACAATACATTAGGTAAACTTAAATCGGGTGAAGCGGAAAATATTTTTTTTTGGTTTTCTGTGGTTGAAGATCAGAAAAAAACGTAGACAATGCGAACTTTTTGAGATATTCATGTCGTCTCCGCTTTTTGTATTAGAATTTTCCACCCAATACGCAAGGTTAGTGTTAATTGTTTAAACCTTTTTTTTCTTTCCTGCGTTCATCAGTCTTAGGATGCGGTAAATAGTACTATTATTATTAGAGTAATTTAATAGTGAGTTTACCGAAGATGTATTCTGCTTAAAAGTTTGCTTGATCTAAACAAAGTACTGTAGCGACGCGTCATACGTTTAGAAACAAGTCTACAATTAGGTATAATTGCCCATCTTAAAAAGAGCGCGCCATACCTAGCAGCTGCTAGGGTAATTATGAGAGTCCGCCATTGTTTGGACACGTATTCTGAGCATATATTGGACACGAGGGTTGCGTCAGCGCTCGGCGGAGACTCGGGTCCAACCCACACGCTTCGTGCTCTAGAAATGGCAACGGCCAATGTTGCTCGATCAACTTTCAAAAACGGTCTCTTGACGTTAGCTTCCACTGGCGGTGCGTATTTCAAGTTCCGGGAACGGAGTATAGCCGCAGTCAACATTATTTGTTCATACTTCGTCTCATCGTACGATGGACTAAAAATCAAAGCCACGGGCGGTCAGGTCCAATCACGTTCCACGCTAAGCCAGGACACGCTTAACGTTGACTAGCGGCGGACGAATAATGCTCCGAATAAAAAAGCGCCGCATCATTTCTATAGGTACGAGACAGCAAAGACCCTGTCTGTCCTGGCTTTCTTTGCAATGTAAAATCAATGAATCAATTCCGTGCTATTCGATTCGAAGCACTGTACGCCCATCCCCATCTGTGATCCGAGACGCGTGCACCGATACGTGCGCGTAAGCGAAATACCACGCAATTTCAAAGTGGCTCGTGATTGGATCTCGCGGTTCGTAGCTTTTGCCTTTAGTCCATCGCAGGGTGAGACGAAGTATAGCATACTGGATGAGCTCAATTACGGGACCGCTAAAAAACGCTGCTTGCACGAGCAGTACCCCCCCCCCCCCCCCCCCCTTCCTGCCGCCATGCTTCACCTCCCGTCGTTCGAAGCGGCTGACGGCTGTATGCTAACTACCGTGTGTCCTATGAAATACGTACGTTTCCAAGCACAACGTCTTGATGACGTTGCACCGTCCTATATAAAGCACCCAGTTTTGAAACGAAAATCTAGACGGCGCTTCGAACGACGGAAGGCGGACCGAAGTGACCGAGGCGGGGAACTACCCTCTGCGGGAGTTCCACAAATGAGTAACGTTGGCCGCAGCTACGCGCTATCCTTCTGAGAGAACGAAAGCAACTACTAAAAGAATAATACATCAACCGAAAAAAAAAATCGCGTCTTAATATTATTTTATGTTTGACCTTTTGATGCACTACAACGAATGCGACGAGCCAGCTTCGTCAATACAGTGCTCTATTCGTGTCGCGTGACTCAATCGCTCCTCCCAATTGAGAGGCCACGTGACAGGCTCCAAGCGTACGCTAGGGTATATCGTGAGGGGAAACGAAACAGAGACAGTATAGCGATCATGCAGGCTAAAACCCACAGTCTCACTGCTTATACATCATACAAAAGGCACGGTCTTCTCTTTAGACATGATGGCATAACTATCTGCACGTGCTTCAAGTGCATGCTCATAGCATGTTTGCTCTGTACATGCTTCAGAAATGCCTGCAGACAGTTTTTCGTGACCAATGCGAAAAATCGTCGTACAAGGAAGAAACACGGCTTGGACCGTAGAGAGTTTTAGTATACCGTTTTCGCCCATCCGATAAGGTAAGATTTGCCCTCCGGTACGCACTGCGCATATGTAAGTCTTTTTTGGTTGCGCATGCGCAGTTCGTACCGGAGGATCATCGTACCGTATCGGATGCGCAGAAACGATTTTCTAAAACTCTCTGGTGTCCGCGAACTGACATTTGTGTTATGTATTGGAAGTATGTCCGGGGTTTCGGGAATAAAACGGGAAACATTAGAAAAAAAGGAATACAAAAACACTCTGAACGAACGGCGTAACGAAAATAGTTCACTATCCGTATAATTTGAGTTGAGTTTATTGAGTTGGTTTCACTAGGCTCTTTGGAGCCTAGTGAAACCAACTCAATAAACGCCCACTTCTTTGTGCGCGCAGCCCAATGCACAGTAAAAAAAAAAAAAAAAAAAAATATTTTTTTTTAACTATGTGAATTTTTGTTGGCAGCGTGCGGTGTCATTACGTGTGACTTAAGGAGTTTAAACGTACAAAAAATAAGGTGGTTGGTCTGTGGCATAATTTGAAGTTGCGCGGAATGTGAGACGAAATGTTTTGATGCTTGTTTCGTCTACATTGATTTGTTTGTCAACAATTTGGCGAGAAGAGTTTCCCCGTTAAATTTAGCGGTGAAAGGCCCCCTCCCCTTTGAATTCGTAATTTTTGGCAGAAAATTTTGAGTTCAATTTCTCCGCTAAATTTGCCACGACGTAATTACGTGTTAACCCTTTGACATTAGACTTTCGGGGCAAAGTTTTATTTTATAAAACCTTAGCTCCGAACGCATTCTGTATAAAGAGAACCTGGCTGGTGACCAAACTAATATCCATAAAACCGTATATGCACGAACAATCGCCTTGAAAAGGTGACAAACAGCCTGCGTTTGTCTGTACCATTTTCTATGTAATCCAGGTACTCAGGTTTCTATAATTTATTTATTTTCGAAGGCAGCTACTCCGTTTAACACGAAGTCTGACCGCAGCCGTCGCCCAGGATCCAATACAGCCAGTCGAGCCGCGCCAAAAGTGCCTCGCCATTGCACTCATCGTCTTTGTGCGCTTGCTAGGACCAGCTAGACCAATTACGTACAAAAAAAATGAACACGATCATGGTAAATTCGCTCTGCGTGATTGTCTCAGCCGGGGATACCAAACGCACAAAGACGGCCAAGGCCGTTTGAGTGGCTCTATATCGCATCTCAGCGTCGGCTGCAGTTTTTGGACGAGAAGGTTTGCGACGTTCTTGTTTTGTTTTTCGTCAATATTTATTTTGTACGTGAGCATACTTTCCTACGACCCACCGACACTACAGCGGACAAACTAACGCGACTGAATGTTGTTTCAGATGAAAGCTTGCTTCAAGGAAAAAGCAGAGGATTTCAAGGTAACGTTGCCTATCTTTTTTTTTTTTTTTTGCTAATTTCTATGAATGCCGACGTTGCTTTGAGACCTACGTGAATGCGCTATGGATAAGTGAACTTGCACGAGGAAACCAATTCTGCAAAGACGCCGATATAAGCATCGGTGAATTAGTGCTCGTTCGCGAGCTTTTGCTGACAAGCGCCGATGTCAGGGACCGTTACGGTCCTGCAGATTATCTAATGCTAGTTTAGGAAGGAGAGGGAAAGCTATCGGAAGAATGAACTTGGTTCGTGTTACGAGGGTCGTTTGAGGTTTAATTGAAATATCCGAAGATCTGTAGCGTGGAGGAAGTCAAAGTGATCCTTCTTAAATATGCAACGCTCGGAACGACGTATTTGAAGCATGCGCAGCAATTCCAGTTATCATAGTGTGGGCGATTTGTGTGTGTAGCCGTGTGTAGCGAATCGTAACGAAATGTCGGGTGAAGGCGAAGGTTAAACCAGCCTAAATTTTGAAAAAAAAATTCCAAGCACAGTATGAGGAACAAACGATGTTACGAACAAAAGTGCACGAGTGGTGTGAACAGTTTTGCGAAGGACTACAGCCGTTGACAAGGGAGCAACAAGGACATGGTCATCCAGCTGCAGTCACTCAATCAAGTTATTTCAAATCCAAATGAATTAAGTAACTGTCGAAACGATGGCAGGAATGCCTGGAGACCCCACGGGGATACATTGAGTTTGAAAAGTTGATATAGTTTAAGACTTGTCGGATTGTTGAGTTTTTCCCGTAGGAATAAAAGTCCCGGTCAGCCTCGAATGACCCTCGCATGAGGACCGCAATAGTCACTCATAGGACGACAAAGGCGGAACGTTTTTCAGTTGTTCCGCCTCCAGCGCAAGCTTCCTGTTCACCAACACAGTAATCGCCTTCTGCTTGCTGACGTCTTTGTTTGCTGAGCTGTGAAACGCGTTTAGATCATTCGCTGTAGGTGGGCTCTTCGAAATACCAGATGCCGCGCGTGCGTCCGTCCACAGCCCACTGGCTGGGCACCTTTTTCCCTAGTGGTAAACTCTACAAAGCTGCAAAGTCACTAAGAACCTAAGAAAGGGGAAAAAAAAAAAGCAGGGTGAGGGAGCTCCCCGAGCATCTTACTATGGCTCACCAGGATATGAGATCGCCCCATATAGAGCGCCGACAAAGAAATCGCGAAGCAATAAGCTTAAAAAAAGCCATTCTCTGCGTCTTGTGAGGCTTGAGCGTGCAAATGCAGCCAAAGCACGACGGAGGCAACAAGCATGCGCTGGAGGCTAGGCACCCGCAAAAGATGCCCTGCGATTTTCGTTCCAAAACTGCAAAAAACTGTATGTTTTCGATACTATAATGAGAGTCGGCGTGACGTTAGAATGCGGAGAGCAAGTCGTCTACTTCTTGTGCAGGAGTTACGGTGACGTCAGAAGGGTGCCGAGCTCTGATTGGCTTTGATTGAAAGGATAGTGTTATAAACCTCAATGCTAGATACCTTGAGCTTAGCACACTATTTTTGTCAATCAGCCAACAAGAGCTTGGCGTCCTGACATTATCGTAACCCCCCTGCAACAAGCAGACGAACTTGCGTTCTCCATTAGAATAGTTTGGTCTAACGAGTTTTTTTTATTACCTATAGAAGTCAAGCGGCATGACCGATGAGGAACTCGCCAAGTTTGAGATGGCTGGGGTAAGTTACGCTCTGTTTGTCTCTCTGCTGAAACTATGAGGCATGGAACGTGCCTCCAGCTGGTGCATCTACCGCCCTGTAAAAGGTGGTCCCTCGGTTATCTATCTCATGACGTCATAGAAGTGTCATGTCACCGGCTGCGATCCTGACGTTGTCAAATCAGCGATAGTGGAAGTGGCAGGCACTTGTTCTTTTGCAGGTTGCTCTCCAGTTTGACAGTACACTGAAACGTCGGCAACCATGAGTTGGGACGCTGCCACGACAGCAAAACACGCGTCGGCTCGTACTTTTTTTCCGGGACCCCTGTCATCAACCGCCAGGATCGCGACAACCGACTGCATGACACTCCGGCTTGTGTGACGTCATTTGTTGCCACCACGGGAACACTTTTGATGTATGGGCGGGATAGACCGCTAAACACTCCATTCGAAGACTCGTTTCAGGCAGCGTAGCTGAGGCACTGAACGTAATAATAATAGTTTCTTCATTTTCGAACAAAATCAGCGTTGGTAGAGGCAAGGAGATAAGCTGTCGGATACAACTGGATTTTCCCCAAGCCCCAAGGATATAACTGCAGTAGAGGATGCATAAAGTGTCGTGGTATACATTTACAAGTAACCATAAAAGCACATCGGCGAACTTTACTTATAGAAACATATACACTGCATACGCATATCGAATGAAGGGCAACGCAAGTTCGACATAACAAGTGACTGAAATTAGAAGTTTTGGACATATATATTTTATTCCGTAAGATGCTTACCGTTATATTATCGATTTCAGTGTTTCCTGCGCTTCGCCCTCTTCATAATTGTTAGAAAATTATATGATACTGCATAATGATAATAAATTGTTCTAACAAATGGTATTTACCGAGGTTCCATACTTGGTTAGATTCTTTTGTTTAGCTAGTTGGCAGACACTCGTGATGTGTTTGCTTGAACTTACACAAACAGAATCTTGAACTTCCATACTTCTTGTGGATAATAACTCAAACTTTAGGCATATTCTTGTGCAGTATGCATAAGAACTTATAAAATGGAGATGGTTTTCTATCTCCCTGGTCGTCTAAAATCCGTAACTGCACTTTCTGCGGTTGTGGCAATGCGCCTTGGCTGCATGCGGCAAGCTTAGAGTCACGTTAATTAATGTATATATATATATGAACGAATATGTGCAGATGAATGAACCGTACTTAATCCAATGAATTAAAGAATCCAAGTTTTCAGGAACCCGCCGAAAGCCAAAAAATGGCGAGCCAGGATTTGAACTCTGGGCCTCCCAATGTCCGGTCGGGTGTGCTAACCACTACACCACTCCACCATTAATTCATCTGCACATATTCGTTCATATCCTCCTCGGAGACCACGTACGATGACGTGAAGTGCCCGTGTTGTATATATATATATATATATATATATATATATATATATTTAATATGGCAGGTTCATCTTTTTCTTGTGGTGCGATTGTATCTAATTTATTATTATTGTTGTTTCACTTCTTTTACAGAAATGTTTGGAGGAGAAGGTTCAAGCTTAAACATTGACGGCTTGGTTTCTGCCAAATGCTGTGAAATCTTGTAGAAGCAAGCGTTGGCAACAATAAAGCAGCAATAAATATTTAAGACGACTTCACGATCTCTAATGCCAGAGTTTATGTTTCCCATGGAAGCAGACGAGGGAACCATGTACCTTCGAGTATATATCCTATTATGGTGCAAGGTTTCTTTTTTGTCAGCCTAAAAAATCAAACCTCGAGATAATTTGGGTTTCTGTTTGTATAAATTATAACAAGTATGTTTTGGGTGTCTGCTATCGCCCTCCCACAAAGAGCGCCAATTTTGTTGCCGAGCTTCACGATGTCGTTAACGCGGTCCATGTACGCTTCCCAAATGTTCCTGTAATACTCTTGGGAGACTTCAATTACCCAAACATTGTATGGACAAGCGACAGCCCTTTCCTTAACCCATTTTCTACAGAGAGTAATGATTTTTTAAACTTCTGTACCGATTTTAGCTTTTCGCAGACAGTAGTGCAGCCTACACGGGTTACTAATTCTACAGCCACTATATTAGATCTAGTGTTAACCACGTCAAGTGAACTTATTTCCCCTCTCACTTATTTACCCGGTCTTAGTGATCATTCTTTGTTGCTATTCTCCTTAAATATCCCAAAGTGTAAATCGTCGAAAAGTGTTAAACGCATATTTGACTATGCTCATGCTGATTTTACAGCCATCAACAACGATATGGGTTCGTTTTTGGCGGAATATCTGTGCAACTTTTCCGAGCGTTCCGTCGAGGCTAATTGGTGTTTATTTAAAGACAAAGTGAATTCCCTTACGAACATGTACATTCCTGTGCGAACTATTCGTTCTTCCACTCGATCCCCATGGTTCAATGGAGCGCTCAGAAGGCTTTCAAACAAAAAGAAACGGTTGTTTCGCTCTGCGAAGTTATCCGCTTCATCAATTGCTGATGTACGCTGGGCGGCATATCGCTCCGTCGCTGCTTTATATAAAACTACCGTCAGTGAAGCCAAACAGCATTTCTTCGGAAGTACTTTGCCAGCAATGTTGCTCAACAATCCTCGTCAGTTTTGGAATGTTGTGAACCCCTGTGAAAAACCTGGTGTAAGGCTTACCAACTCGGACGGGGAAGAGATACCAGAGAGGGAGTGTGCATCCGCGCTAAATGAAATGTTCGTCGACTCCTTTTCCAGCCCCAACGTTCTTGACTACCCTGATTTGCTCCCATCAAACTTTTGCACTATGGATTCCATTACTATAGAGTGTGGTGGCATTGTCAAAATTATTGATGGCCTTAAACTATCCTCATCATCTGGCACTGACAATATAAACTCAAAATTTTTAAAAAACACTAAAATGTACTCTTCTGTTATTCTAACTAAGTTTTTCCAGCAATCTCTCAATCTTGGTACTCTTCCCGAGGACTGGAAGGTGGGGAAGGTGATTCCGGTCCATAAAAGTGGCGATAAATCTAGCCTGAGTAATTATCGTCCGATTTCATTAACGAGCATCCCCTGCAAACTTCTGGAACACATAATTTATTCTCATCTTGTTGCTTTCCTTAATTCTAAGTCTTTTTTCACCCCGGCTCAACATGGATTTAGGAAACTATTTTCGTGCGAATCTCAATTGTTAACACTTACTCACAATCTTCATGTCGCTCTTGATCGTTCTTCCGCGGTAGATTGTGTATTTTTAGACTTCTCAAAAGCATTCGACAAAGTTTCACACCGGCTTCTTCTTCATAAACTCACTGTCCTTAACATAGAACCCCATATTCTTGCTTGGATTGAGTCTTTTTTAACTAACCGCTCACAATTTGTTCATGTTAATGGCTGCAACTCAGATCATTCACCAGTAAGTTCAGGCGTTCCCCAAGGTTCCGTACTAGGTCCTCTTTTATTTCTTATTTATATTAATGATTTACCTACTCATGTTTCTTCATCCATTGGCTTATTTGCAGATGACTGTGTCATCTACAGGGAAATAACCAATGATTCTGATATTCATTCTCTTCAGTCAGACCTTGACAGCATTTCCCGGTGGTGTGACTCATGGAATATGAAACTTAACATTAACAAATGCAAATCCATGAGAGTATCACATCAAATGAACACATGCCATTCTTACAATATTAGCGGCGTTGTCCTTGATTCTGTCTTATCATATAAATATCTCGGTGTGCATATAACAAATAACCTCTCCTGGGATACTCACATTCAATACGTAATCAACAATGCAAACCGCATGTTAGGCTATCTTAAAAGAAACTTCTCTCTTGCTTCCACCTCTTTAAAACTACTTCTTTACAAGTCTTTGGTTCGAAGTAAACTTGAATACGCCGCAGCTATATGGGACCCTGGTATAACACTTGCGTCATCACTTGAAGCCATTCAAAACCGTTCTGCTCGATTCATACTGCATAACTATCACCGTACATCCAGCGTATCAGCAATGAAATTCAATCTCTGCTTACCTGATCTCTCTCTTCGCAGGAAAGTGTCACGCTTGTGCTTATTTCACAAGATCCATTATCTTAACACGTCAATGCGCCAGCTTTTGTTAATACAACCGTCTTATATCTCATCGCGCGTCGACCATCGATATAAAGTTGGCATTGCTCACTGTCACACATCACGTTTTTTTCAGTCTTTTTTGCCCAAAACGTCACTGGACTGGAATCGCCTTCCCGCAGCTGTAGTCGAGATTGCCGAGAGCTCTGATTTTCGAATTGCTGTCTACAATTATTTTTTGCATCCTCTATAACTCCCTTGTTAAGTGAATTTGTTTGTGTATATATTGTTTCAAATTATATTTTTGTCCTGTTTAACTCACTAGTTAGGTATATTTCTTTTGTTTGTATATTGTTGCTATGCCCACCCCCCTTCTGTAATGCCTTCGGGCCCTGAAGGGTATCAATAAATAAATAAATAAATAAATAATACGGACATTAGTGAAGAGCTAGGAGCACGAGCGGGCAGCTGAAGTATGGCTGGTCTCATCACATGAACCAGACCTTCAGTCATGGCAGGTTTAAAAGCAAAACGTTTAAAATCATAGCATTCATTAGCTTCGGGCTAGGTTAAGCTTTTTGAGGCACATTTGGGTGGGAAAAAGGGGTTGAAGGGGTGCAGCTCGCACGCCAGGCGTGGGACTACACCGCCAACCTCGTTTGTACTAACTGCGCGTAACAAAGATTAAAAAAAAAAAATATCAGCGCCCTCGAAAGCTCTACTGCATGCAACACCATCCTTGATGGTGCTGACTACGTAGAAGGAAGGACTAAAGCCATGGAGTAGGAAGCTTCTGGAAGCGGCATGACACCACCAAAGGAGAAGCCAGAAGTGTGGAGGGACACGCTTCCAACGATGACCAAAACCAAGAGACGCTATTGGACGAAAAGGAGAAGTGATTTGGTGCCAACAGCTCTTTTGGTCAACCTTGAGAGTGTTCCCACCGACCGCGCGTTCTACTTCAGGATTGTCTTGTTTGGCTGGCTTGAGCCGGTATGTCGCCTTCCCTTATGTCTACCTCCGTGGCTGAAGCACGAATAAAAACAACAACAAAAAACATAAAAAAATCAGACAAACATCGGAACATGGGAAAATCATTTCACGCTATTTTCGAGAAAGTAGTGTTTGGGTTGCACGCAAACTACATATATAGGTTTGTTAAAAGTATATTCCCAATTTTTGCACCGCAAATTTCCCAATGTTTTTGTAAAGGAAAAAAAAATTACTCTCACTGTGAAAGTTGCAACGGTTTTTTGGTCAAAATGTCAAACGAGAAAAAAATCACATGGGGTAAAAATGTCTAATAGGCCACGTGACACCCGTGTCAAAATGTTCATCGAGACAAAAATGTCCAATTGGGTCCAAATGTCCCTTGAGTCAAAATGTCCATCCAGGCGAAATGTTCAATCATGTCAAAATGTCCATCAAGTCAAATTGTCTATTGAGACGAAATGTCCAATCGGGTCCAAATGTCCAACAAAACAAGATTTCCAACGAGACAAAATGTCCCACCACGTAAAAATGGCGACGTCAAAGTGCTCAATCCTGTTTGAATGACCACCCACCCCCTCTGTAGTCCCTTCAGCCTCCCCGTTTAAAACAAAAAGGCGCTAAATTTTTTCGTTTTCTTTTTTTGTCGGCCAACGTCAGTAGAGGCACAATTTTCTTCCAACGATTAATTTTCACTCCACAGTCAGGTACAGTAGGTCCGATCGGCCGGTGACCCCGTTTAACAGAAAATGAAAAAGACCCCGTTTAACAGTACGACAAGATTCGACTGGTTTGCGCACGGTCTGGCACGTTTGTTGAGGTTCACAATTACATCGACCGAGTTACCAGCATTGGTGCGCTCCAAGACTCACATTGAGCTTACCAATGGCGCTTAAAAAGCCGTCACTATTTTTGCATGCGTTAAGGGGTACTCCACCGATTTTTTGAGCTACCTCAACTAACTGTATTTTCTGACTCCCCGGCCTTAACTCTCTCCGCTATGCTATTTAGAATCGCGAAATTCATAACAGGTATTGTGAAATCGGCAAATGAAAATGATGCAAAAACCAACATTCAAATATACGCGCACTTTTCAGTGCCGTGACGTCAGTGGCAGGCAGGCTTGCCAGTCGAGCAAGCAACCAAAAAATAGAATATGCCAATCATTTGTTCCGTGCTGGAGCGCGGGTACTGCAGCGAGCTTCCCAAGCATTCATTTGACACCATGAAACTGCTTCGAATCAGTTTAAAACGAAATCTACAGCCCAAAGAGTGAACTCCTGCCTTCGACTGACGTCACTTTCTCATTGTTGCCAGTAGAAACTTCGAGCTTGAAAAACACGGTGACGACCAAAACTGTAAATTCAATAACTTCGCGAAAAAACAATATTTTGACCTAATATTTGGGACACTATTTTCGCGATGTTTGTTGGTTAGTTTAGCAAAATTTCAAGCAAATCGGAGACAATGAAAAAACCTGTGGAGTACCCCTTTAAATAAAGAGATTTGTATTGAACCATATGTCATTTTCAGTCCGTTCCATGCTGCATACACGCAGTACGGTGTGCTGTTCGCGTTAAAAACACTTATTACCAAAGCTCTTGCAAACCTGTATAATCTTGCTTATATCAGGTATGATCGAGTCAGGTATGAATGGCAACGCGCGCAAAAATGCGTGAGGCACAGAATGCGCCGACCCCTGTCCCACACCTTCTGACAAGAGTGACTTTAACTCTGACGGGAGCGCAGCCATCTGTCCTTTTTAGTGAGGGTGGGAAGTTAGGGTGGCAGTGTACAAACTATGCGGTGCCATATCTGAAGCATGCTGGGTCTCTTCGTACACACTGAATATGCTCGCCCTGTCCGGGGGAAAGATTCGGAGTGGACTATTAAAATTAAGTGATGACGAATTCACATGCAATTAGTAGAACATGGCCGTTTTTTTTTGTCGTTTGTGTCTTTTTGCGTTTTGAATTTCCTTTGGGTGTGAACCAACTCGTTTATCCCAAGTTTTAGTGAACGCTATTTGATCTTTGCTTCGACCACCTTATCCTAATTACAAAATGTATTATTGCATTTGCTGCCGTTATTCATCACTTTTAATTATATTACCTAAAGTGGTCACCTAATTTACAGGGTCTTAAAACCTCGTTCTAAGCATCGTAATAATAACCTTCCTATTGCGGTGAGCCTTAACCTCGTGATAATATAACTCCAGTGGCTGAAGCAAGGAACCCAAGTCTTCAGAACATAACGTTGCCTGATTCATTTAAGGCAATGCTCGGAAATGCTAAGCGGTGAAATAGTGGCCAACAGAGCCCGCGGATAAATGAAAATGAATAGCGTACGTTAACGGAAACAAACCCCTATTGCTTATTTTAAAAAAAATAATAAAATAATTTCAATTTATTAGCCAGAGCACCAATCTTGAATTTGGCACTTTCTGCTAACCACTAGACCTACATTTTCGCGGGATTTCAGCGGTTGCAACGTATATATTGGATTTTTTAAATTTTTCAGAGCATAGAAAATCTTTTTTGTTCTCCCCAAAACAAGAGTTAGTAATATTTTCGCAAGTGGTTAGATTACTACCGTTTTAACTCAACGGGAACTTGCCATGGAATAAGAGTAGTTAAGTACTTCTAATAAAATGTCTAATAGGTCCTAAAATTTATTCGAAATATTTTTTATATATAAGGGAAATTCAGAACCAAATTCGTATACAACTTTGTTCCTACCCCACAGGTTTTTACTCCTTTATATTAATTACTATATTTTTAAGATATATTTTTGTCATTGCGTTGAATATGCCGAATGTATGCTATGCACGGCATCGACTGGCCCTCTTTCTTGATTTGTAAATAGTTTCTAAAGATCTGCATTTTTTTAGATAAAAGAATCATTAAATATATTGCACACGAAAATAACGTCATTGTTACAAAAAGCTTTGAGAACCGTATCACCTCTACTTTGCCTTCTTTTTAATCACTTCATTTGATTGATTCCCACATTTTTTGAATGGGTTGTATTGAAATTTCTGTAATTTATTAGTGTAACAGTATTTTTGGCCAGTCTTAATCTTGCAGTAAACAAAGTACGTAGCTTTCGAAATTTACCTCTTTTTGACGCATCATGCTTTTTAGTTCTACTTTTCTTTTCCATTAGCCGTCGTTTTCGTGAGATAGTGTCATTACCTCTTTATTTATTGACCTATGCATGCGTATGCTTGTTTTCTTTGTCAGTTTTACTTTCTTCGAGCATTATTTTTATATAAACTTCTCTTTGTTAACAAAATAATTGTTGATAACAGTATGATCATAAATGAGCAAAGACCGCCAATTAGACTTTCTTATAATTTTGTGAATCCTACTGTGTTAAAGATGCTCTTAAACTCAACCCGCTCCGATTCCCAGAAACTCAATCCCATTATAATCAGAGCTACAAAATAATGATTAGTTACCTTTCGTTTAATCACCCATGAGATTGAGTTCAGATCACGTCCTCTATAACTAATCTGGTCAACACAAGTATTCGTTATTCAGCACCCTAAACGTTCGTCCTCGTATAAGCCTTAATTTCATTTTCTAATCCCTAACCTCCAGTAAATTCTGGTGATCGGAAACACCATGCTTGTTTTTTATTTCTTATATCAATGTTCAAGTCAATGTCGATGACCAAATATTTATTACTATTGAGTTTATTTAGGAGTTCAGTTAATTCATCGATAAACAGAGGTACATTTGCACTGGGCGGTTTATATATTGCGCACAGCGGCACACGAGAAATGACGCGTCTAGACTAGACACATGAATCCTCCAAAATCTCAGCGTGTTTCAAGATACGTACTACTCGATAAAATATCCAGTTATCTCTTATGAATATGAGAACATCCGCGCCTCGCCTACCATTTCTGCAAACGGAATGTGATTGGTAACCAACAAAATCGAAAGAACTAACAATCGTTGTATCAACATTTATTTTTGTTAAAATTAATATATCTAGACATGATTTTAACTATGCTAGTAATCATATTATTGGTCCCAATTTTTCTGCAAACTTCTGATATTGATATATAAGGGATTGAGACAAATTCTACTGATCTTTGCGTTAGCTAGCACTCTCTGAGCATTTGTTTCCTAGTCATTGAATAGTGGATACGAACTGCTTATCTGCGATAATAATAATAATAATAAATTTTATTTCCATCGATTGTGATGGTGGGACCCGTGGAAAAAAGCAGCGATATGCAGCTTGACTGGTCCTCGGGTCCCTACAATGGTCAGCAGCAACGGAACGGAAATAAAAATGAAAAAAAATACACACAAAAACTAACAATAGAAAGATACATAACTACGCAATTGCCTGTTTTTTTGAAGCAAATAGACAAACATAAAAAGCAACTATTAAAATTTACAAAACTATACACTCTTGCCTAATAATGGAGCAAAATAAAACAGAAAAATAAAAATCAGGTACAAATCAGGAGCAAAAATACAAACGCAATTCTTTAGAAGTTTTAGAGTCAAAATCTACACCATCAATATAAAAATTATTTAGCAAGCGTGGCAGGGCAAATTTAAGCATTTGGAGACCATAGTTCGTTCGCTGAGTGACCATCTTCAACTTCTCCGCTCCGCGAGTGGGGTATGCTGGTGAATTTTCCTGTAAACCTGCAAGGTTTACTAAAAAACATGAGCCCCTTATTTTTTCCCTCCTGAAACTAGCACATAGTCTATAGTCGTATAATTTGTAAATAGTAATTATCTTAAAATTTCTAAATATTTCAGAAGTGTGAGCATCATAAGGGACATTACATACGCTTCTTAATATTTTTTTTGTAACAAAAACAGTTTTTCCATATTGGTTAGTGTCGACGAGCCCCATACTAGATGGCAGTATATTAAGTGAGAGTAAAATAGAGAGTTGTAAACTAGCAATTTAACATTCGTGGGCAAAAAAGAACGGTTGCGATTTAAGATCCCAATTACTCGGCATAATTTTGGAATAAGATAATTTATATGACAATCCCAGGACATGTTCTCATTAAAAAATACGCCAAGAGTTTTGAAGGAACTAACTATTTCAATTGGACAAGAATTTAAACTCAGTGATCTAGATAAAACCACAGACTTGTTTTTCGGACGAAAAATTATTGCTTTTGTTTTATTAATGTTTACCTTTAAAGAATTACAATCGCTCCAGGATTTTATCTTTGATAAAGTGTGGTTGGCCATATCTATTAAGTCATCACCTGTTTCGGAAGAAAAAAATATGCTATTATCATCCGCGTAGTTAACAAATTTTGCTTCCCTGTTAACGTTAACAATATCGTTTACGTATAAGTTAAAAAGAAAAGGTCCCAAAATACTTCCTTGCGGAACACCTAAGGTGATGGGTTTTACCGTAGATGAGTTACTATTGATGCATACGAATTGTTTACGATATTGCAAGTAGGACTGCAAAAGCAACAGTGCCTGTCCACGGATACCATACATTTCAAGTTTTCTTAAATAAGGCATGATGACTTAGGCAGTCAAATGCTTTCGTGAAATCTAAAAATAACCCTAGCACTATTTTTTTGTTTTCAAAATTTTTCAAAATGAATTCTTTTTGGGTAAGTAACGCTGTTTCAGTAGATCAGTCCTTCCGGAAACCAAATTGAGAAGAGGTAATGAGATTATGTTTGTTTGAAAAGTTTACTAAACGATGATAGATTAATTTCTCTAAAGCTTTAGAAAAAACGGGCAATATAGAAATGGGCCTATAATTGCCTAGCTCATTTTTATCATCTTTCTTATATAAAACAGACACCTTTGCTATCTGCATTCGTGTAGGAAATACACCAGTTTCAAAAGAAAGATTAAATATATACGTTAGCACGGGAGCAATTATATCAATGACATATTTAATTGGACGAATTTGCATTTCATCAACATCACAACTTGCACTATTTTTTAGCTGCATTATCACATTTCTAACTTCTGTGCTGGTAATTGGCTCTAAAAAAATAGAATTGCAGTTCCTTTGCTGAATATATTTGCAGGAGTCGGAACCATCGACAGTGCTACCTAGATTTACAAAATGATCATTAAATACATTTGCTAAGTCTTTACCGGTTACGTAAACACCTTTGTACGGTAACGTTTCAATGGTGTTTGACACAGGAGCACCTTTTACCAAAGAACCTAAATGCTTCCACATAACATCGGTGCGGCCACTTGATGCTGAAAAAAGGGAAGAGTAATAACGTTTTTTTGCATTCTTAAGTTCTTTATTTAGGTTGTTTCGATAAGTCTTGAAAACATGAAGAGCGTCTGGATCGCGGTTTTTAATAAATCGATTATATAGAGCATCTTTTCTGCGAATCATTTTGAACATGGCGCAGGTTATCCACGGCTTTCGAATCTTTTTGGATTGTCTTATGTATTTATAAGGAAAGTGATGTCTATACAATTGAAGAACCAGTTCTAGAAATGTGTTATAAGCATCATCGGCAGTACTTTGCTCAAGCACGGCGTCCCAATTTATAGCTGCTACGTCCCGTCTAAAGGCGTCGAGGCTGTGGATTTCTACTCTAACGCAGTTTCGACAAATCATGTTACTTTTTCACGTAGATACCAGCCGACCCATCTTTTTTGCGCATTACAATTTTTCCATTGCCAATCCATACAACTTTGTGTGCCATTTCTCTTGCTCATTGTTAAGTTCACAAAAGTTGTCTTAGCAGAGTAAAGTTTTCAATCATGAATTTTTGTTCATTTTTTAATGACCATATTTGAGACATCCAGAGGTCTCTGACTGCTGAATTAACGGTGACTCAGGTCGGTCAGCACCAATTTCGGAATATACCTATATACATGAAGGTAAGATCTATTCAGTTTATCAACGAAGCAATAATCAGGTCTGAGTGCTCTCTCCGTGAATCGAACAATGATGGGTGAAGTTTTACCTTCATTTAAACCAAATCTGTGCACTCCCTTAATGCTGTCAGGTCATGAGACGAGTAGTTGCAGTTTAGCATGAAGAATCTGGATGGTTTCTAACTGGTTTTCTTTATCTTCTTTTTAGACAGCGTGCATTTCAATGTTCTTTTTGCTTGAGTACTGCTCAGCCGCATCTACGGCGGTTTTCATCTTCTGAATTTCCAGTTCTTTTTCGGAAACCATCCTTTCTGGCTGGACAGGTTTCTTGTTTAGTTCTTTTAATTCATTCTCTTAAACTTTGAATTCCAACGAGTGTTCAGTGCTCTCTACGTTTTTTTTTTTTTTTTTTTTTTTGTAAACCCAGCTTCACGATCGCGTTATACGATCATAAAGCGTTCTGCTTTTTGGAGAGCATATCGATTGAATTCTCGATGTTCTTCATTCGGCGTAGAACTCTTAAAGGGAAGCTGAAGCGGTTTTTGAATTTGATTTAAAACAATTGAATTGTTTCAGTCCGACTCCAAGCATCACGAGCATCACAAAAAGTAGTCGATTTCATGCCCGCATCACCTTTGAAGTTGCATTGAAACTACGCTCCTCCGCGCGGCAGCGGGAGGGGGGAGCAAAATGAGAAGGAAAAGCATGACTTCACGAAAGGCTCCTCGGGTGTGCTCCTCGACTCACAAAGCCAGCGTCGTGAGCTAGTTGCTGATTCACGCTTCTGAAAGATGCCAGCTGAACGTAGGAAGATACAGGAAGAGAGAGAGAGAGAGACATTAAAGAAGACAACCATTCTGCTGGACTAGACACCATTTACTGATGGGGGCCGGGAGGGAAAGGGGATCGGTGGCCAAGTGGTTTAGCGCATACCAGCTCGGAGCACGTAGAGCGAAAACTCGCGCTGCAGAGCCCAGGGACCCTGGTTTTTCAATTCTCACCTCTGCCCGTTTCGATCTGGATGAGCATCGTACCGGCGCGCGGTTGTGTATCACTACTGCGTGATTCACGTTAAAGACCCCAGGCTAGCGGTTGTACTACACTGGCTTAATTGAGAGACAAGTCGCTCGTTGAAGGCAAACTTAAAAGCTCTATAAGCATATACACCAACAATTTTTTTAAAACCATTTACTAAAAATTTCTATCCACACCCATTATTTGGAACAAATGGATCTTGGAACAAATGGGTCTGGAAGAAGTTTATTTCCAGTAAATGTTTGCTAGCTGAGCAGTTCCGAGCATCTTTCTGCCAAAGATGCAGGAACCACAGCGAATTTGAGGAGCTTACGTGAAGCGGAGAAGAAACGAGGTAAGGATTTCCAGTTGATAGTCGTGCGGCAGATGCAATGAGAATCGCGCCTGCTTATTTAGTGACATCCCGGCTCGACCAACCAAGTACGTTCGGCGGCGACGAGCGGCTGCATATTTTTCATTTTTTTCATGTTTATTTTTGTTTTGAGAACAAATTATGGCAATATTGAAATTCTCAAAAAAATACTATGCGCAAAAAAAAAAAAACTTTAACAAAACAAAAAGAATAAACGTTTCAGCTTTTTTTTATTTTTTTTTGTTCATGGTCAGAATATATGTTTCAATAATGCTGCAATATTTGGTTCTGCGGAGCATTCATCAGTCAGGCAGAGCTGTCTAGATTCCAGCGAGTCGGTTGGAGTCCCGACCTGCCGACCTTCGTGGGTTCTACTGCCAGACCAGAAGGTCCTTCTTTATAAAAGTTTTAAAAACAGGTTTATAGTGATCCTGGCGCATGTTTACACTTGACAGTCATTTTTACAATAGACACACGTCAGTCTGAGACTGTCCGCTGGAATCGACTTCGGACGGTGGATACATTCCACAGGCGGCATTTTGGATCAGTAGCAGTCCAGCGAGACTGCACGAGGTGGGCGTCACCGCGGGCCGGACGCCTTGCCGAGTAGAGTGACCGTTGCGGAAATCAGGTTCCCGCAAAGTCAGCTTGCCGCGGTCGGAGAGGAATCCGCACCCTCTGCCGGCCCCGCTTGCGTGGCTTGACTGACGGCGTTCTATTACGGTGACTCAGGTCTGGCAGCATCAGTTTCGGAAAGGGGATGCACAAACAAAGATAAGATATAAACAGTTTATCAATGTGGATGCTTGGGCAAGTTGGTAATTCATGCTTGGATGGAACAGCGCGGATGAACCTGTGATGTGCCTGTGAGTGTGACTGTTCATCCGCGCTGTTCCATCCAAGCAGTTTATCAAGGAAGCAGTGACTCTGTCTAGCATTCATACTAATGTTTGTGAGGAGCTATAGCAGTTTGTGTTTCCTCAGGAGAATGTTGGGTCCGGGAGACAGAGGTTTTGCCGAAAAAGACAATTTAGAGCATAACAAGAAACGGGCACAATTGTTGCAAACTGCAACCGGGTAGTTTTTACATTCAAAAATGCCAGAAACGTGTGTCCCTGTCAACGAAATTCGTATCTCGCTTCATCACGTTTCAGTGGCGAAAACAAGCTTCGACGACACACACACAATTCCTGACAGACGCCCGACTTCACCGACGCACTCAACTCCAGGTACACGCGGGAGAAAAAAAGTCAGAAGGAAGAAGAGGAAAAAAAAAGATGAACGCAAGAAAAATATTAGCAAGCAACTAGCCGGGGAAGTCTTACAGCTCAGATCGGACAGCAAGCGACCCAAAACCAAACGGTTGGGCGCGGTTCGGCTCGACTCCATGGAAATCAGCTGTCACCAGCAACTGCCGAGTTTTCTTCGCGCCTTTCGGATTACCAATTTAAATGCAAAAGGTTTCCCTCGCGGACGCCACTTCGTTCCCTTTCCCGCCTCCCCCTCACACCACCCGTTATTTATGTGCGGCGAACAACGACGATTTTTCCCGCTTGTAATTCTGCCCGCTGAGGAGGACCGACTCTGTACTCCTCCTCACCTTACCGCGAAGCGCAGTGGACGCTACGAGCCATTCCGGCCAATCCAGTGCTGCGAAGAAATCACGTGACTGCGCTTCCCGCACGTCGCTGTGCCTCTCCCAGTGGGCATGTGACACTCGCTCGGCATTGGATTGGCTCCGATGGTTCGCAGGATCCTCTTTGGACCGTCGTGAGACGGAACGGAGTGTCGGTGGTCGGTCCTGACAATTGCTCAGCGATGCTTTCAGTCATTTTCAGGTCTTCAACTTGATTTTTGTTTTGTTTGGATGGATATACATATATATAAAAATGAAAAGATATGAAGTCGCCGTGCAGTGGTATACGTGACGCGGGTGACAAATATATACATCTATATATATTTGTATTTCTTACAGCCCGACTAAATTGAGAAAAAAAAATAAAAAAGGTGGCTCTCTGCGACCGACAATGCCTTCCGAATTATGTACTTCAAACGCATATCGCGAAAGTGAGGACGGATTTTTACGGTTCAAAAATTCTCCGCGACGAAAACCTCTAACTAAAAACAAATAGGAGTATTTTATACGCAAAGAAAGGACGGAGTCGGTGCGGAACAGAAGAATATAAATGCGCCGCTACACGCCATCGCTTATACACACCCACACGGTGCGGTAGTGACAAGAAAAATCGTGTGAGAAATAATTATGACCACATAATATTCCTAGCTCAAAAAAAAAAAAAAAAAAGAAGGTATTCTTGATTTAGGTAGAAAACACACACAGGCACAAAGAAATATTCGAGTCCAGTTTTTTTTTAATAAATTGTCTTTATGGGACAATGAAGTTGAATGAAAAGCAAATGTGTTTAAAAACTGCCTCGGTTGTTCCGATTCTGTTTTGGTCTTTGTGCGGATGAAAGAGGCGCGTCAAAAAACTCGACAAGTGGAAAGTGAAGAGGCGGAGACTCGGCTGTGTTATAGTAAATGACGGGAGTGTAAAAAAAGAAAAAAAAAAAGGTATCTAGGAATAAACAAATTTTGGCGGCGGCTCGTTTCTTTGTTAGGCTCGATTCCAAACGGGCTATGATCCGATTTTGATCTGTCCATTATGCGGAACATGTTCGCGGGTAATATTGTGGGTGGTCGCGGGCTCATATATATGGATATATAGGGACAGGGCCATGGAGTTTCGCCATCTCCCGATACGGATTCCGAAGTCACGAGAGATGGGTAAAGCGAATAGCTGAAAGAAACAGAGAGATGAAAAAGAACGAAGAGATAAAAAGAAAAAAAAAAAGAAAGGGGAGATAGGATGAAAGAAAGAACAAAGTAATTTATGAGAGAAAAATATAGTAAAAGGGAGTACAAAGAAATTATATTTTTTGGTAACACAAACAAAGGCGACGTTTGCCGTAATGCATCACTCTAAACAAGAACAACAAAACCAACAACAAACAAAGAATTTTATTGGCTAGGTGGCGCAACCTACCACCCGTTATGTATGGTAAAACCTTTAGCATTCATTCATCCTGTCTTGATCGCTGACAAACTTGGGGAGTACAAAATGTGTCGTGCGTGTATTATGAGGGCGTTATTATTATGGGAACAGCAGATTCACGTGCTGCCATATTTTATCAGAATGCTTAACCCAAGTCTAAATTTATTCAGGTGTGGAGTTTGCGAGCGAGTAGAATGCTTTACTGAGAAGTTCCTTCGGGCTCTGTGTCCTACGAAGTTCCGTGTTCCGTCTTTAGTTCTGCGCGCTTTTGGCTGCGAGGAGCAAATCTTGGTAACTCAACTATGTCGCGTGACGGCTTGTCGCAAGTAGAGGTGGTTTATGAGAAACTTTTCGCGAGTCATGTGCAAGAGCTTCACTTTGCTTTGCAATGTGTACTGTCACTCTGAGCGCGGATTGAGCACCTCTCCGCAGGGCCCCCAGTCGGCAGAGTATACTGTCTACGAAACGTCTCTGTTGGGTCATTGCACCCGATATGCTATGTAGTGGCTACTGTGCGAGGATGGGAAAGACCTGCTACGTTGTGAGATCACATGGGAACCTACTCTTTGTAAGTCGTGATGATTCGCGCGCCGACGGTCGCCTGCTCCCGCAGGATCCCTGACTCAAACTTAAAAGTTATCACAGCTGGCTAAGTTCGAGTTAGCCTCCTCCTCGGGGTTCAATTGCCGCAGCACGGCTTGGTCAATATATATAAGTACGAATAATTATAATAAAGTATGATTAAGTATGACAAAATATTTCTTCTATATTATACCTACTTTCATGCACTGCCTGTTATGGAATATGCAAGATTCATGTTCCCTTGGCCTGCGCGGAACGTTTTTTCGTTACGCTCGAGCGTAACGCTCTTCACACGAAATCCAGCCATTAAACAAAATATGTGTTAATAATTTGCTACATTGCGTTTAGAGGAGAGCTACACAGTTTGTTACAGATTCTGTTCACCAAAAACATTCGGGTGTAACCAACATCACCTAGAAATATCAAAGCCCATTAACAGTTTCCCTGCCTCCACGGAAACTCATCACACTAGAATCGCTGCAGCTCGGAATTTAGAGGAACACTATCCCCCCCTCTCCCGAATTTGTTTTAAATTTTTTGCAGGCAATTTAGTAGGGTGTCAGGAGACTACTCAATCAATATTTTGCTACATAGTCACGTATATTTTTGATAAGGATAAAAAACCCAACTGCTCGAAACCAAAATCAAAACACGAGCACTGAAGCTCATGGCCGTAAGTCACGTTACTGCATCCGACCACGTTGTTTTTTTTTCTCCGCTTTTTTTGGCTTGTGAAGCAGACGACTAAGTTGTGTGCACCGTCGTGGGATTGTTTCACACTGTTATCCCTTCCGCTGAATGTCCTGCCTTTAAAGATCCATTGACCGGTACCACGAACGACAGTTCCGAAGTAGCGGCCCAACTTCCGTCGTGCACCGCCATCACGTCGTCCAGCCTGCAGTACGTCGCCGTATTGAGAATGACGTGCACATGTAGTACTTCCTGTGATCTGCGCAACATATTTTTTTTCGATCAATGTATTTGCAGCTTCTTGGAGGCCACGAAAATGGGGATCGTATTCTTTTCTGTTTTTAATATCGAATATGTGCCTTAGATGACCCACGACTCTTAATATATTTGGTACAGATAGTTTTAACTCCATGTGACAACGGAAAAAAAAAGTGAGCGCGACTGAAACCGTTTTTTTCTCGAGCGGCTGTTTTCGGGCGCAAAGATAACGAATTTCTAGTTACAAATTGTGTTCTGGGTAGTTGGGTTCTTATAGGTCATGTTAAGAGTAAAACCTCGGCGAGCACAAATACCCTGATAGAGTCCCTTTAAGCCCGAGCTAGATGCAGAGCGTCCTTTGATGCATTGATTGGACATGAGCCGAGCGCTGACGTAGCCCTCGTGGCCAATCTATGTTTACGCCTGATCTCACTGAGATCACGACAGAATGCACGTTCTTTGAGTATTCTAGCTAGTGTTCGCAAAACCGAGAAAAACAATTAAATGTATCGGAAAAAAAAAACTACAACAACAGCAGCAACATGATTGTACACTTCAGTTTTGCACGCGTCTGCGCAAGTATACGTGCTTTTTGCCCGGACGTCTCTGAACGGAAACCTGCCAACCAATTCGAAACAATCTTGGCGGTGACGATGATGCATCCGAGGCTACATGCCCCGAGCGTAGTAACACGCAGTATTTCTGGGGAGAAAGAATCAAAAGTCAGCACCTTGGACTCTATTAGGATCAACGTTCGTACATTGCCGAATACCTAGCTGGAACGTCCCTCTGCATGCATCGAGTCCGATGACCCGGGCGTCCGATCAACAGAAGCTGTACTTCGTTTCAAACTTAGAGAGACGATCGCGCTTTCCACTTTTCCGCCGCATTCACCTCTCCCCCTTCTACCTTATCCACCGTTACCTGTTTCCTCCTCCCGCAGGGTGAGGAGGATCTTCTGCCTTGCAGAACCTCGTGTCTTTTCGTGGGCCTTTAGGTCCAGACGCAGTCGACGCTACGAGCTAATGGATCAACTAAACAGTGTCAAAAGCCAAGTAAAAAGGCCTCTTCTTTTTATGATTGGTTCAGCGATAATAGAACACGTACAGAAACTCGACGCATACCCTTTTGGTGGGCTTCTGACGCTACCTGACTGATCTTATCAGCTTGTGGCGTCGGCTTTGTCTGGACTAAAGGTAAGGCGAAGAAAACGCAGGTAGCTCTTCCGACGACGATGAACGTTATCTATCTTACAAATCCTACCTTCGCCCTTCTAAAGGAAAATTAATTGCGTACAGTTCACGAGTGGGAGCTCAATTCCAGCTGCGGCACATGGTAATACATAGTCCACTTCTTCCGCCACTATCACGTGGCTTCGTCTCATTGTTCGAAATAAAAATCAAAGATTTCCCTTTTCAATGAATTTAATAGTGTTAACTGCAAGTTGTTTTTGATTACTAAAATTTACTCTTCTTACATTTTTAACTAAATTGTTTGAACGGTGCATTCAAAATGCTGTACTGCCTTCAGGATGAAGCGAGGACTGGTGGTATTCATTTTCAAGACCGGGGACAAATATTTCCGGTGTAATTAGCATACCACCTTAATAACCAGAGTTCCCTGTAACCTTCTCCAACAAGTAGTTGCCTCTCATTTTGCCTATTTTGGAACATTATACAGCTTTGCCAGCCCAGTTCATCATGGTTTTTGAAAAAAAAAAGAATATTTTATTTCCGAAACACATTTCGTATCATTCACTGATGATTAACAATTTCTCCAAGAACAAGGATCCACTGCATTTTTCTGAATTTTGTAAGAACGTGTCACGAGGTCTCTCGCACACTTCTTCTGCCTGAAAAAATTTACAAGCTTGACTTACCCACTAACCTTCTTGCATGAATTCTATGATTTCTACTCCATGGGTTGCAATTTCTTGATGTCAATAGTAGTAATTATTTTTTTTCCTGATGCTTCCCGCTTTCCCAAGTGATCTGCTTTAAAACCGTTGCTCTTTTAGTATAGAATAAGGAGCTTCAAACACAAATCTTTACATATATCTGTCTGTTTGCAGACGAGTGTGTTTTTTTTTATCGTGAGACACTAGATTATTGTGATTCAAGTGTACTTCAGTCTAATCAGATATCAACGTTGTCTGTCGGGGATATGACTTAAAGTATGACACTAACAAACACAAATATGCGAACATGTTTTTTCAGTCTTAGAACAATCATACTTGATACAAGTCAGACAATTTTAGAGTTAATATCTTAATACTCATATCCAGGCGTGTGATTCATATTCAGTACATTAACCGCTAACGATAATTCATGCTAGGTACACCAGAAGTGATTTTTACATGGCACCTGTTTCACTCAAGTTAATTTTCTTCATAAACCCCTAGTTCGTGTTATGTTAGACGTTATATCTTATGTCTGGTGTCCTGGACAAGAATGTTCTCGAATTTGACGCAATCCAACACAGATCTGCTCGTTGCATTCTCACAAACTACATATGAACTGCAAGCGTCACACCCATGAAATCTCCTCTGTTAATGCCACCTTTGTCCGCCCGACAAAAACTTGCTCGCCTTTCTTTATTTTAGGAAATTTATTAAAGAATGAACTGCCGTTCTAACGGAGCCTCCAATCCCAACCTCTTGTCCGTCCTTTCGTCCATCCGTCCTTCCATTTTCAGCCAAACATAGCGGGCAAATTGACGTCATGTCACCTATACGTCAATTGAGTTTCCCCGCTAAATTTAGCGGAAAAATGCACGTTTTGTGACCTAAACACAAACTCGAATTCCGCGCTAAATTTAGCGGGAAAATTGACGTCACGCGGCCGATACACCAATACAGTTACTCCGCTAAATATAGCGGAAAAATTGACGTCAAATGACCTAAACACCAATGCAGTTTCTTCGCTAAATTGAGTGGAAAAAATCGGCGTCACGTGACCCGATGTCACGCTATCTCAACATCTTAAAGGGGCGGTGCAACGATTTTCAATCGGAATGTTTTTCACTTTGCACGATCTTACTGACACTAATGGGACTCAAGCGTACTCGCACGCAACGCCACTGGCCCAGAAACTCCTGGGACATTCCATGTGAAACGTCCCAGACGTAGCGCTTGACGCCTTCCAATTTCTAAAAAAAAAAAAAAATATATATATATATATAATGCATTTTGTCGCAATGTCCGTAGCCATATGCCCTGAAATATTTTTTGGGAAAAAACTTTTTCGATGACGTGAGCGCGGTTTTAACTTAAAGAAAAGCGTGAAACTAGGCATCACCAATAATTGATGAAAAATGAGCTTTTTAGTGAAACACCCAACAGTATTTTTTCTTAAATTTTCACGGCTTTTGACTTACAATGTGGTTGGGCTTGTAAAGTTTTGTTTAATTTAAATATTAAAAAAAAAAACATGAAAATTTTAACATTTTTGTTATTTTATCAAAAATATCTAAATGCTCCCGGTATTTAATATACCTTTTTTACCGGCTGCCCCTGCAGGTATATACTATATAAAAATGTTAAAAACCGCTCAATTAAATATCTCGCTCTAAACAAAAATCCTGAAGTTGCAAAAAAGTGCGTTTTGACGGATAAACAGCCGTTCATTTCACCCTGAGGTGGTCCAAGTAAAAATACTAAATATGGTGGGTTTGGAAGAACGATCGATAATCTTTTGATTCTGAAAGGCTATTCAAAGTAATTTTTGTTTAAAGCGAGAAAACAATTTTTGGAGTTGAGCTCTCGCACTCACCCAGGGTGTCGAACCGGAACCGAACCGAACCGAAAACCGAAACAGAACCGTTATTTTTAGCCGAACCGGAACTGAACCGAACCGAAATCTTGGCCGCCATCTTGGAACTGAACCGGAACCGAACCGAAAAGAAATATAACGGTAACCGGTTGAAAACGGTTCAAGGTAATATTTCTTTTTTCTTTTTTGTTAGTATCACAAAATGAACATATGAGAATAAAAAATTGGTGGCTGTATTCATATCTATTGATCAAATAGTCATATAGAGAATTGCAGTATATGATAAATTTTGGGTTTTCGTGACACCTTTGTATTGGCACTAGGTTTAACCATATGTCACTTTGTCACGTGATGTTATGGTGTCAATACATGTTGTCAAGTAATGTCACGTGGCCTCGTGACGTCACGTGACTCACTACGTCAACTCGATAAATTTGAAGTCGTTAGATGTATTAACCTTGTTGACAGCATGACGTAACATGACATTACGATTTCGCTCCGAGAGTCACGTAACACCGTGACGTAAGCGATTTTTATACCCCCTAGTTGAGTGCTGTGGTTCATGACAATCAGCATCGCCAGATATTCGGGTAATGGCTCATGTCAAATAAAGATGAGAATTAATAACCCAACTCTAACAATATCTGAAGCTCAGCCCAAGGTTTTGCTTTCCAAACCCTAGCCGCCTAGGGCATGACTGCGATGAACACTGGCGGTATATAATTAGCGTCAGATCACGCGGCCGCTTGTTCAAATTGCGAGTTGAGAAGATATCGACAGCTGTCTCTGCCCTTTATTTTTTCTGCATCTGTTATTAGGGGAAAACTAATAGATGTTGCCGCAAGCTATCAACGTCAGGAGTTATTTTTTAACACTATTTATCGAAATACAAAAAAAAAAGAACTGTTGCAAAACCAATTTTACATTATTGAGGCACCGAAACATTTTTTCGTTGTTGCTGAACTGCATCCGAAAGATGTCCCTGAGAATGGAAGTTGTGAAATGACTAAATGCGACTTATTAATGTGACGTTACATAGAACTACACGTGCGTACGGAAGGAATACCTAAAAAAAGAAGATATTTTAGTGACCTCAGAGGAAGAGCCGAACGTTGGCAGTCGCTGTAAGTCTCACACGAGCGCCGTTCAGAAGTTATTGCCCAAGTTTCGACCCCCTCTGTATTTTGCTTAAATGAGCTACAAAAATATTTCTATACATTACTAAATACTACTCAGGATCACACCCAAACGTTAATAACTGATTCAACTTGGCTTTGATTTTTTTTATAGGCAATGGAAGTCGCCCAAAAATTAGAAAAATATGA
Organism: Ixodes scapularis; assembly: GCF_016920785.2. Lineage (NCBI taxonomy): Eukaryota > Metazoa > Arthropoda > Arachnida > Ixodida > Ixodidae > Ixodes > Ixodes scapularis. Next base: position 337,903 of record NW_024610158.1, read on the forward strand.
GCATCGTTCGCCCCCTCAACTTGGAGCCGGAAGCGGCCACGTGGCCTGGTGCCTATCCTATGCCGTCAACGTTAATCATACCCCCGCGCTGCGGTTGGAAAGCAGGAAAACGCGTGCTGAGCTCCAGGCATTGTTAGAGTTCGGCTATTATCATCACCGCAGTGGTTGGACACGAGCCACTACCCAAGTGTCCACCGAGGCATTGATTGTTACGATTCGATGTACGGTGCTCACGCAGTTCTCCTGTCTAATCCATGAGCCGCGCTCGACTGTCGACAGGCGGGTGGTTTTGATCCCGCAATTGCGACACCAATCTTTGGGAAGGCAGGACTAAAATAAATAGTTTCGTTTAATCGTCGCCATTTCACCGGGACGAAAAAGCTTCTGAATCAGTGGTGGCCTGTGCGAGCACACTTGGGCCAGAGGACCAGTACGCTTTGGAAAAGTCATGAACATTCCAACCCCATATCGTTTTATGACCCCTTTAAACTTCACAGGTTACAAAATAAAAGCAATGAAGAGTTGCGGTCAAATAAAATTGTCGAATTAACAGACACAAACGGAGGAGGCAATTCCTCAGGAATACTTTCAGCCTTTCCACTCTGGTGAAGAAGGAAGACCAGAAAAGCTGTACTCTGGTGGGAATGAAGTAATGGCCGACCGCAAGTCAGCAAGCCAGAGTTTAAAGGCTGGAGGAGTTGCCGCCATCTATGCGCAACGGCGGCAACGAGACAACCGGCAAGCCGGTTGTCTGGTCGCCGTCGTCATTTATAGATGGCGGTAGCTCTCTAGAGTTTAGTGTCATCATTTGTTTGCTGACGGACACGACACTGGGGAAACTAGCCCTTAACAGCAACGCTGTATAAAAAAGTGCGTCTGTGTGTTTGGGGGGGGGAGAGGGGGAGTTTTAAAAAGATACTGTGTTCTAAAGGTTCATCTTCCCTGCATCTTTGGCGCAGAACAAAAAGCGTGACCCCGGAAACTAGTTTGTTTGCAAAAACGCTCTTGCCAAAAAGCACGTTTTTGTCGTGCCAGACGCTCGCGCCGTTCCTCACAACGATGCACTAAGAAGAGTAATACGTGCCTTTCAAATACTTGGCTTTCACTGAGCTTGAACCTCCTGCAGCGTTCCTTTTGCACCGTCGAATTCGATTTTCTCAGCAAGAAGAAATCAGAATGACCACCAGCCTAGAGTGTGATGACATCACGTGCATACCATGCGAAATAGTTCAGCTTTCTGGTGAAATGTGATATTCGCAACGCTAGCAATAGGTATCCTAATTGTAAAGTTGTGCAGTATTTATAGCAGTCTCGCGATGAGATATGGCAGCCTAGAGAAATGTTAGAGCGCATGACTATTTTAGCATAGTGTTGTAAAGTGAGGGCCCGAAACAAGTGCAGGTAAAACCGAATATAACATTAGCCTCTCGAGGCAGTATTTCGCGAAGTTTGGAGCTCGTGAAAGCTGATGAAATGTAATTTATACTAAGATTTTAAGAATTTCTGTCTGCCCTTCGCGCTATTTATGTAAAATCACGAATTCCAATGCGTGCATCTTTACGTATCTCTTTTTGCAGTAAGGCGTTCTTCAAGAGATTGTTTGGAAAAATATCATTAATTATATATTTCTTTTTGATCATTTCGTGTATTTGACTTCAAATTCATCATGTGAGCACAGAGTCCTTTTTAGCGTGCCCTGCAACCCGATGTTTCACCCATGCCAATCAGAAAACAGAAAAACCCTTTAACGCATACTCCACAGCTCGCGTAGTTTCGAGTATCGTCCTTCTGCGTCGGTCTCAGCGGTTATGTGAACTTTATAAAATAAAATTTATTGATAAATATGAATATATATCTAATAAATAACTGAATATTTGACAACATAAATTACCCTAAAGCAATGCCCCCCAAATTATTTGAAACGTGTTCTGCCAATATTTTACGGCGTTTTTATCCTCGACAGGCACGTTGTAAGTGACATGTGGCGGCCTTACATACATTTCTGATTTTGAAGGTAATTTAAATAACTATTTGTTTTTTATTTCTCACACATATAACTTCTCAAACATATAGAAGTTTGTTATTGCCTCTTTTATGTGGTGAACATTACTTTTATGTGTCTGGGGGCTGAACAAATACAAAGTGAACAGGGGCGCACGGCGGAACTATTATGATTACGTACGCAAACCGCCAAAAAGTGTCCAATTAAGTAGCTGCCATGTGGAGTGAAACATAAGATACTACTTCGTTTTACTTAACAAAAAAAAAAATCTTGAAGGACGCTTAAGCTCCTCCTTTAAAAGTGGAACGCGATAGCGTCAACGGGCCTCGTTTGCATCGCATTCTCATTTGCCGCGCAAGCGTGCCTCGCCTGGCCTAGTGAAAAGCGTCTGACTCGCAAATAAAAGGGTCGTGGGTTCGACTCCCGCCTAAAATTCTTATTTTTTTCTTTAAGGCAAAGTAATTACTTTCAAAAGGGAAATCATTTGAGACACACGGCAAGCTTTGACTCGCATTACATGTCATGTTTTAATCACTCTAATTCCACGCGTGATGTCACGTTTCACGTAAGCATTTTGGATTGTTTGAAATTCTTGCGCGAGGGTATGTAGCTCTGACGTCATGAACCTATCGACCAATCAGGATTTTCCAGTCACGCCACCAACATCGGCTTTTCTGCGACATGAGCTCCTTAACGCTTTCGTGTTAAAATCATCATTAGCAAGGGTGATGCTCATTTGCAAATTAAATTGTCCGGCATCTTGTCCAGAACAAACCTCAACAGCGAGGCTATTCCAGCTTATTCTGTATAAGTAAATGTTCACTTGGGCAAGCGCTATTTTGGGCCAGATTCGATCTGAGTGCGAAGGTGCGTATAGATTAGAGTGAATAATTGCGATTCCTACTTGCTGCATGATTAGTCGCATGCGTGCGGTGCTGGTGTGAACAATGTTTGGTTAGAACAACAGGCATTTAGATTGTCGCTTGGTGTTTCTATAAAAATAGACTGAAAGGAATTATCCTAAAACTTTTGTTACATTTTGAAAATTTTTTTGCTTTTAGCTCAGTTGGGTCGTCATCATATACATATATATTGTGAAGTGTATTTCGTGAACCTTATTTCATGATATATATGGCCACGAGGAGCTCATTTCATAATTTTATGTGATGTAATTAATTCCTTAGTTCAAGAACACGATTTCATTTTTAATACTGCGACAGAAAGTTGTACCAATCATGAGTATTTTAGACGACCTACCACACTTCGCGACATTTTATACCGTGTAAATAGATCAGCTTGAAATTTAGAATTTTACTTAAACACGAAGAAAGGACAAGAAAATACAGTATAGTTCTAAATTCGAAGCTGATCTATTTACAGGTATGTGCCAATAAGCTCAACTCTTTACTCTTGTACTTAAACATTTTGATTCAGGTAAAATATAGGTTACTGGTAAACAAAGGGATGTTAAGTCGTATGAACACGACGTTATGTATGTTAATGTAGATTTTCTTCTACTCTTGCGTCGAAATTAAATAACTGAATTTTATATTTTTGGCACCTAAAAACAGAAGTAAATTGCACGGACGATCGAAGAAACTATATAGTTAATCGTTTCACGGCGTAAATAGTGTATATTGCCAGAACAACGCGGAAAATATAATCTGAATTTAGCGGTTCAAACCGGTTCAAATCGGTTCGAACCGGTTTGAACCGTTATTCTTTGCTCCCCGGAACTGAACTGGAGCCGAACCGAAAGCCGTGAACCCGAACCGGAACCGAACCGATAAATATTTTGGTTCGACACCCTGCTCGCACCACAACCCGGCCCCGCTTCTTAACGCCTCTTCGCCACACAGCACGCCACCTGCGACGATAGCTGACACGATTAGGTCCAAAGAAAAAACGGTGTTTTCTGCCGCTTCCCCTTGTCCGTCTTTCCGGCTGGAAGAGAAGAAATGGCGGGTATTGTGTAATAATGGGAGGTGCCGCCAGCGCGTATCAATAGCAGGCCCGTTGTGCCCTTTGCACCCGAGGGCGGCTCGAAACGCGATGCCTAATACGGGCATCGGCCAGGAGGTCATTTATTATTCTTGGATCAGTGCAAATTTTAAAATATATTTGCTCTATCGGGTGCAAAATAGTGCCAATGTTTGTTTTTTATCCAGCCAAATTTAATTACAAATTTTAAGCACGAAGATACTTCCATTATGTGCCCAATTTACGTAGTCTTTATGCTTCTTTTATTATTAGTATTATGGGACTCCATAATAAAGCCTTTTCTAAGTTTCGATCAGTACTTAGAGCCTGCTTCCACATATACCACCGCGCTGCCTCAGTGGCGGATCCAATGGGGGGCGAGGAGGCGCCCCGCCCCCCTTCCCTCCCCCCCCAAAAAGTCGGCCCCCTTCTCTTCCCCCTTCTTGGAGGGCAACTTGACATGAGTGGACCCCCCTTGCACAAGAAAGAAAGGGAGAATAGTATCCTTAAAAATTTTCCGCCCCCCCCCCCCAAAAAAAAAAAAAAGAAAAAAACAACCGGAGTTCTGGATTCGCCCTTGCACTACCTCAGCGCCATTAGTGAACTCTGGGAATAGCACTGTCCTTGCTGATGATGCCGAGCTGTGTCAGTGCAAAGTTAGGTTCAAGTCAGCGCTGCGTCCCCGCCATTCTTACGGTTAAATTTCCGCTCTGATGTATGCGTAAGCTTGCCTTCGGTATTATCGTAATCGTTATGTATCGATAATGATATTCCCCCAAACCGGTTACAATTAGAGTTCGAGGTCCGAGGTAACATCTTCCTCCAATCGTCGTAGACAAGTTCTCTCCTTCTCAAGTGCATTTACCGGTTGACAGTTGATTAAAAGCCACACGTGATAATTACGCGCCTTACTGCGTATGGCATCTACAACCTGCTTGATGCATACTATTTTCTCACACTTGGCTCAGTACAACAAACTCCGGAGCCGCATGGGTCTCATTTTATCTACTTTGGGGCAGTAAGAGAGAGACCGTTGAACTCAGAAGGTTGTGGTTGAAACAGCCAGAGAAAAGTTTACACTTTCCCAGGTAGTCAAGTCGGTCTCTGAAAATTTCCCAAAAAAGTTTACGAGCCTTGATATGACAGACTAAAATAATTTCGGTTCGCATTTGACGGTGAATATTTACAGGTGCTATCGTTCCCAAATATTAGGGTAGAGTTTCCTTGGGTATTCACATTACGAACATGTTCTGTCCCCCCCCCCCCCCCCATTTTTAGTTATTGATATAGGAAATGTAGGCGCTCCTAAGGTTAAACCTATGGTCACACTTATTATTTCTTATTTTATGACTATACTTCTTGACGTGCTTACGACGTATAAACAATTCTACACGCGTCTTGCTTCAGGAATAGAAACTGCAATAGAAAGATGGCCGTCATTACATTACTGTAATAGAATTAAAACAATGAAACTAGTTTTTGCGGTAAAAGGTAAATAAATAAGTACTTTTCTGTAGTTGGGGCAACTTTCTGTGGCTATGAAGTCAAAGCTCTCGATGGCCGTGGCTCGTACACCTTGAGCGCCGATTAAAGCTGCGAACGCCCACTCTTCACTTCTAAAATTCCACAATAGGTTAACCCCCAGTATACACTGGTAATTTAGTAATGTAATGAATTAATTTCCAGCAGTAAATTAAAAAAGAATTAAAATTATTTTGCAATTACTTTTTTTTTTAAGAATCACGTGAGTGCAAATCCTGTGAGGCGGTTTTTGTGAGCAAACACACACACGCAAAATTCGAATCGAAGTGGGCGAAAAAAAAATTCGTTTGAATAATCAGCTGCAAATCAACAGCCTATGAAACTTCAAACAAGACGGATTCACGGCACCGCGTCATCAAGGACAATACCGAGCAACAATGTGGAGGGCACGTCACTAAGAAGATCAACAAATTTTAAAAGCGGATACATGAAGTTGGTAGTTAATCTCGATTCCCCTGTCAGTGGGTTAGAATTTGTAGTGCGTAGGCTTGCTCTTGGAAGGTAAATATTCCTTTTGTAGTCGGAAACTACAGCTCTTCCCCTTGGCGAGTTTAATCGAGGAAAAGTGAGAAAAAAGCAAACGCGCAGACATTGCCGCTCGTTCGCTAAAGTACACTATTTACGAGGTGCCCGCCTTCTTTAATGGTGTTTCTGTCCAAAAAAAAAAGAAGAAAAAAAACAAAAAAACATCCGGTCCTTTTGCCTAACGTGCGATAACTTGTGCACTTCTGATGTTCTTGAACAACGCAATTCGAGAAGAATTTCCGGGTAGGCGTCGATCAATACTTTTAGGAGACAAAGGTTCGACTGCGTTCGAGTCAGAAGAGAAGAAATTTCCAGCATTTTCCCAACCCTATACTAAATTAGTCCGTGAATGATGGATTCCGTTCGACACAGGCGACAGACGAGCAGTTGAGCACATCTCATTACAGTCGTGACGACTTCGTGTGAAAGCAAGCTACCATGGTCCGACCAACCGAAATGGATGACGACTTCTCGCAAATAAGGAGGACAAAAACACATCACCCATTAACCAATAAACTTCACCGTTGAATAAACAGCGAAACGGGTGAGCTGTTTGTTTTCAGTCGCATCTAAAGAAGCTGTTTATCACGTTTATCAGTTCCGCCGCCCCTTTGCCGTTTAAACGAGAAAGCCTTTCGGACGCCCACTTCGAGAGGCCGTTGGGGCATCAAGATATGAGTTTTAGAATAATAAGAATTAAATAATCGCGAATTAGTACCTGAAAAAATGGAAAACTAATTTTACAGTCATTTAAGTACTATTTAAATGTAATCGCGATGTAATGAAATTAACTTCAGTGTGTAGTAGTTTGTAATTTAATTACATTTGCCCATTTTTTAAATAATAACTCCGGCATATTTGCCCGATTTTAGGGATTTGACTGTTTTTAATAAACGAAGGGTCACATGAATTACGAGGTGTCATTTTTTTCTTCGATGCCTTGCGTAGTTTTGTAGATATCATATCTCAAGGTCTGCTTTCGGGAGTCCAAGGCGTAACCGTAACTACTGGTTAGAGCACGATGGCAACACTTGTGATCAGGTGCATGGTAATCGTGTGACGCAAACTTCGTACCATGGTATCGCTAAATGTACGACTAGCTTAGTCGCTAGAGCAGTATTCAACCAGTCAGGTAAGATCCTACGGTTTTTTACTGCTTTACTTCGTAGGTATGACACACCTGTAGCAAATAGTAATGCACATTCATAAAGTTGCCGGCCGAAAAGCGTGTTCCCCACGATGGACTTAGGCTCAGCGCAGGTTCAGAACGAGCCTTCACTTATCTTCAGAAAAGAACTACAATTTTTGTGGTATGCAATGCACGTTGCAGAAGCGTTGCATGAAGCTAATCGTAAGCTCGCGCTGAGCAGGAACGGACTAACCCATGACCGCCAGTGAATCCCACCTTCGGCACCACGACACGCTTGAGCGAGCAGGGATTGAATAGTTTTAGTGAGCAATCGCTGAGGAGAACTTACAAAATACAGCCGCTAAAACATAACATAACAAGCAGAAATCGACAACTAGAACAACTTATACTTAGTAAAAAAACAAAACAAAAAACAACACACACGGCGAAAGAAACGGTTGTACGAACAAGTAATGTTCTTGAGAAAGAGCATGATATCGGGGCAAAAAGTTTCTTGAAAAACAACCAAACCTCTGAACACCAACAGAGAAGCCGGTGATAACATTTTCAATATCTGTTTTTGAGTGGGCCGCGATTTCCCATTAACGTAATATTTTGGCAGTGTCCCTATTTGGTTTTCGTAAATCGTTATGAGTCATTTATTTTGGTTTGCCCTTTGACCGGAGTTACCCTTTAAGCAAAGTAATTAGGAACATAATTTAATTCCTTTTGAATAGTAATTCCGCCATCTCTGCCGCAATGCTATACCTTTTGCCAAATTACCAACGAACCAACCCGAACCCGGAGAATGTAGCTATACACGCACTTTATCTGTATAAAACATAAATAAAAAGGCTCGAGGTATACCTAAGTACTTCTTATGAGTTTTGAATGCGAAAGCATGCGTGCCTTTCTTCCACTCCCGTGTCTCGTTTGCGGCGTATTCGCGTCGGCCGTGCGAGCGCTCACCCAGCTCTCCTCACAGCTCTGACCTTGGACGCTTCGTGTTACAGGCGCGCTCGCGGCGGGGACACGCAGCGCCATGGGGCGGCGGTCGTTGAAACTTACGTGCACAGCTACCAATGGGAGCCTCGTAGACGCGCGCCAGTCAATGCGGTTTTCGCGTGGTTTCATAGCTGGGAGTTGGCTTCACTCGGAGAAAGGATTTAAGGTGCCGTTTGGCGCGCTTCAAACTGATGACGTCGGCTCGCTCGATCGGATACTTAATGCTTTCGCATTAATAAATTCTCCAAATAGGCGCTGTCGAACGCAGGTGCAAAGTACCCTTGGTTTTAGATTTTCGTTTTAGAACATCACTGTAGCACTCGTAGATCTGTAACTACACTCGCAACATGAGCATGGTGCTTGTGTAATTTAGTAACAGGTCTATTAGGGGCCTATATAAGCGAGAACGGATAGCGAGAGAAAACGCTTAGAAGGGGCAAAAAGCATTCTTGTTATGCCTTAGTCTCACTAGAGCTATAAACAGGAACAACCGACACCGACACCCCCAGGCACGTTAAAGCATGCACACGAAGATAGTACCTTTGACAGGCTTGCACCGTCTCGGTGCTTGTAAAGTAAGCATCAGTGATTGCAGGCTTTCCAAAGATACATTTGCGCACACGCGGCACATTGCTTGGGGCATGTCGGTGTTTGTTGTTTTTTGTATACCGCTCTAGTAAGACTCGGGCAATTGGGTCAACAAAAACTTATTTTTTGTGCGTTCCTCCCCGCAAGCGTGCTTTGCCGCAATATTGAGGTGCGTTAGGAGAAGACGCTCTCTCCAGTCGGGTATTTTCTCCAAAGGTCCGATGGCCGGATTGTCGGCGAGATGTTTACTGGCGTCACAGGCTCTATAATGCCATTGAAACCGGAAATACTATAAAGAAACAGGAGTAGCAATAAAAGAAAACTTGGCAACATCTCAGACACAGTTTATTTTTCGTACACTTTTCCGACGCGAAACAAAAACCGCAGAGGTTCACAATCTTGGGACCGGGTAGCCTGACACGGAAACATAATGAAAAAGAGTTTTCTGACAACGACCTCAAAATATATTCAAGACGCTGAAGTGGAACACTAAAGGTTTTTACTACGTTTTTGAGTTCTGAGTTGCGACATTATCCAAGAGGAAATGTGGTGACATCGGAAAATATTAGTATCAAATTACATGAGTACTAAAGTTTTTCGACTATGAACATAATACGGGAATCAAGTACTATGATCAGTGAATGTAGAAAATTAAAAAAAGAGCATGGAAATATAATATATAAAAGAGAAGGTCGGGCTAGAGAGGACACTAAACCCAAACAAACATGCATGCCCTTTGATATTAACATTCCGAGAAAAGATACACACCGCTTATGAGAAAAACCGAGACGCACTAGAGTTGCAGGACTGGGCATCCCACTGATGAAATATATAAAAACATCTGCACCTACACGATCAGCATCTCATCGCCATAACATTACAAGACCCATATGAATAAAACCTGAAAATTCATCAGTTTTATCAGCAGACATCACAATAATAAGTGGATAAAGACACTATCGCGTATATAATACACGCACGAAAATAAACTTAAAGCAGGTAGGTAAAGGTAATTTAAAACATGAAAGAATAAAACATGTACGGACGAAGGCAGGCAGTACAGTTCTTTCAACTAGCATCCGACATCTAAGGATACTACCCTCATTCCTCAGCCCTTCCCTTCCCTGACCCTGAAATCCCTCGGAAAAAGAGGGTTTTCTTCTTTTTTTGAGGGAGTTTTGTGTAAGAAAGTGAAAGGGTTGATGGACTGAGGGCGGCATCAATAAACGTCGGTTGCTAGTTTAATGAAATACTCTGTCTGTTTTCGCGCCTATATGTTTTAATGTTTCTGTTTTCTAAATCTTATACACGAATTCTGCATAAAAACTCGAGATATTGTTGGTGCTGTGGTCCACATTTACTGAATTGAATTGTAGCTAATTTCATATTTATTAGCGACAGGTGAAAGAAAACAATACCACTTAAGTACAATCTGACAGTGAAACAGTGGCAGATAACCAATTAAACACGCAACTGACCTGTGCAGGTTTGATTGAAAAAATTCATACGCTATGTCATATAGTGTTGTTTCGAATGTTATAATGGAATATCGTTCGCATGGGTGCATATAGTTAAAAAAAACGAGATGTGTTTATGGGCTGGATTTTATAAAAATGTGTGACACTGGAGCGTGAAAAAAAAAAAACACAAAAACAAATAAACGCTGCACTCAGGTTAGGCAACACAAATGTTGCATAGTCCGTAGCAGATGATATAATCATTTTAAGCAATAGAAAGAATATTCAGTCTTAAATATTTGTACAAAATAATAACTAGGAACATAAGATCGAAACGAGAGAGAGTCACTAAGGAGCCCAGCGGGAGTCAAACCCTGGGCTATGGGATTCGCACTCCAGCACCTTTGTTCGGCGCTACAAGTAGTTTCTTTTTTCTTCTTTATTTTGGCGCTACAAGTAGGAGGTGAACGAGAGCACAAGCAACAAAATTAAGTATGAGTTACCGCCGAAGGTTGCTTGCAATAACACACGACTGTCTGCTGCGAGTGATACTTCGTCCAGCATACTGAATCCGCACACGACCATCGGAGGCTAGTTAAACTTAGCGAATTCAATCTCTATTTGACCGTCGGCGCCGTGTCATGCTTAGTCCACTATACTTGGTCCGAAATTGCAGTCAGTGCGCAGCGAGCTGGTGGAAGCTTACCATAAGGATTTTAGCCCGAGACTGGCCAGAAGGAGGAAAATGTTTTACAGTGGAAGTAAAAGTAACAAGGACAGACAACGTCTCTAACTCATTTAAACTTTGGTTTGGGCTAGTTGGTCTATGGTAGGTATAAGTTTAAAAGCGCAAACAGAAGGGACAATAGAAAATAACACAAACGACAGGGACAAAGCGCCTTATCCTTGTCGTTTGTGTCATTTTCTATTGTCCCTGTCTGTTTGCGCTTTTAAGCCTTATATTTATCTCTAACTCAGCTGATAATTTTATTAAAGCACCCTCCTTATATTGTCACGCGCGTGGCCAAATGGCTGCCGTGCTTGGGTGTAGCGTGGAGGCTCTAGGTTCGTTTTTGGGGAGCGGAATGTTGGTTTGTTTATCCTTTCAACTCGGCCTTCTAGTATGTTTGAGCACATTTTCAACTGATCTAGTTACGAATGTTCTACGCGCCGCAAGTTCTACGCAGAATGTTCCAGAAATCCACGCTGGTACAAAAAGTGCTCCGCGTGGCAAGCCGGAGTCAGTTTCGCCCCAGCGCTCGATCCTGCTGTTTCATTGACATCGACGCCTGCTACACTAACCTTCTTCTATCTTGTTTTTGGGCATAAGTTCGCCCCATTAAACGTCCAGTTTATTCAGTTATTTGCCGCCTCGTCATTTGTTATATACAGGATAATATACAGGACCCATCCGCCACAGAACTACCGAACATCCGTTTTTCAAGGTCACGCGCGCAACCTTCAACATCACCCACATCACAAAATGAACTATGTAAAATAACCTGCAAAGCACAACCACCCACAATTTTTGCAAAAAAAAAAAAAAAAAAAGAAACGAGAAGCCTCGGATTGTTTGAGGTAACAAAAAAATATAATGCGTTTGAGCCGCGACACACACACGGTGATACCCTCGTTTCAGACGAAAAGCTTGTGAACTCGTATTTCAGAAGGACACAAAAGATATTTTAAACCGCGACATGCAGCAAAGGTTGATCCGTGACATAGACTCTTAGTCCGGTAACGGCTAATGAAACGGCTACAGCCTATTTAGGCGTGACATACGGTGGATTTCGGCATGACAAGAGAGTGACCCTGACAGTCCAGCGGTTCCACGTCACCTTAGACCACTTAGCCGTTACAACATAATTTACAGCCGTGACATTAAGAGCTCCTCACATCATTGGCGTTACAAGCTGTTTCTCACGCTGATAATGTAACGCCGATAGAACGAGTAACGGCTAAATTCAGAGCACAAAAATAATAAACGTGCAATTTCAAAGTTCGGGTCTCGCCGGAGGCAGCGTGCATTGGCAGGGCTACGAGCAAAACAAACCGACAAAGCGCCGGCCCCGGGGCCCAAGCACGGTTGACCTTGAAGGTGTGGCGCGAGAGCTCTCGGTTTAACGACGGCTAAGATGACGGAACGTGTTAAGAGGGACCTCTCCGTTATACCTTTTCAGGGGGAAGGAGGGCGCGGGGGAGTCGGCAAATCGGCAATTTTTGGACTAACCCACGGCTTATTTTTTTACCACGGGAAAGCGCACAACGGAGTGTCGGACTCGGATTCGGTGCCTCGCCATTGTCTTTGTCTCCGAACTTACGGACCGGAAGGAAGATTTGCGCTGCGATGTTCACGCCCGCACACATTCGTAGCGTAGTGCGCGGCCATTGTCGCCATGAAGGTTGCGACTGTAAGGAGTTTGAGAGACAGGCGGCCCCAGTGGAAGTGGGAACGTTGCATCTCCGTTTGGCTGGTGCTTATACTGTGGTCACGCGCCTGCAAGCCATGGGCGTCTTGAGTTTCTAGTGAGCGTTTGGCTGTTTCTAAAATTTACAAATTGTGCTGAAACCCGCCGAAAACTTTGAACCTCGCTGGATTAATATTTGAGGCTCCGCAACATCCTTCAGAAACTCCACCTTCTTCAGAAATTGAATGCCGTTTCTTGTTTGCATTCTGTTCACCGTTAAAGACAAAGGGCTTAAGCATCTCATAAGTACAAAGAACGAAATTGCCGTGATGTACCCCACTGTCGCCACTAATCATAAAATTTAAACTTTTTTTTTTTTTTTTTTTTTTTACGTTTGCAATGAACTGTTGAAACTCAGTTATTCTCGTTTTCGACCCTTGTTAGTTTATTTCGAGTTGACATACGATTTTTGCATATAGTTTCTTATTTGTGCTCCGACCGCCATTAAGAAAAAAGAAACAAGCTATTGCAAGCGACTGTGATGTCTTTTTGCCCAAGAAGCGCAAAGCACGCGGGGATAATACTTAGCCATTTGTCCCTTTGCAGTTCGCATCTCGGGTTCGAAAGCGTTTACCGACATTAGCATTTTTTAACAGATTTGGGATGGAATGCAGCCGTCTTGCTTTTTAGAAAAGGTATATACGCACAACGGTATTTTTCATTGTAACACCAATTTTCATTGCGACCAATTGGCTATTTGCCGTTGTGAGGGGTCACATTTTTTACGTCAATTTAAGCCTAAAAGAGTCAGCCGCCTTTAACGCCTATACGGCGTCACAAAAGTCACGTCAATATTGGCGTGACTTTTGTAATGCAGATATCTGCGTGTAATATAACGCCGCGAGTAGCCGTTAAAAAAAAGGCACTTTTTCACGCCAAAATAGCCGTTACCGGACTAAGAGTGTACAGCCAACTCTTGACGCATCAATTCACACCCTGATCTTTACAAGACAGGATGTGGAGTGACACACCACTCTACACCCTGACTTGTAACGATCAAGGTGCAGAGTGATGCTTGGCTCATCACCCTTTAAGATTGGCTGTATGTCACGGTTCAAAATATCTTATTTTTTTTTAGTGTGACTTTTTAATATAGGAGTTCAAAAGTTTTTCGTATAAACCAAAGGTTTATACGAAACACCCTCTGTGTTTCGCAGTTCAAAAGTCTTGTATATAAATTTTTTTGTGCGACCTCAGTCAGTCTCGAAGTTTTTTTGTCTGAACCGAAAGGCGGTTGTGTATTGCAAGTTGTTTTACTTTGTCTGTTTTGTGATGTGGGTGAAGATTGCAGAGCCCTCACCCACATCAAGGTCGCCCGCACGCGAGACCTTGAAATGCAGGATGTTCGGTGGTCCTATGGAGGCTGTAGTTTTGTAAATATGGAAAGTGGTTGAATAAAGTTTTCAGTTGAGTTACTGACGCTGTCTGTCTCTGTTACTTTTCTTCCACAGTAAAAATTCTTCCTCATTCTGCCCCGGTTTCATGTTAAAATCATCAGGGCATAATTAGTACGCAGGCTAAAGGCGCTGCTGAGTTATACTTGGTTCAAAATACTTAGTCTGAAGGAGATCGTCGGTGCCAAATCATAACTTAGTCCCACATACCTGGTCCGCAGGCGATCGTCGGCGGGGAGTCACACTTAGTCTAGCATACTTTGTTCGTATGCAGGGTGTTGTTTAAAGGTTTACAGATTTGTATAGGGAAAAATTAAGGACGCGTTTACTATTCTCTTTAATACCTAATCAGAGCTCAGCTCTTGAGAAGGAAAAGGGGAGGACTTGCCCTTTCTTCCCCTTCGTACATCCTCCTCCTCCTCACTTGCTGCCCTCCCATTTAGCGGGAAATCTTGGCTAAGTTTCCCACTAAATTTAGGGAAAATATCTCCGCTAAATTTGGCGGGAAAATATTCCCGCTAAGTTTGCGGGGAATTTAGCAAAACTTTTCTCGTTAAGTTTAGCAGGGAAACTGACTTGGTGCTGAGGTCACGTGACGTCAATTTCACTGATAAATTTAGCGGAGAACTTAACACACTAAATTTAGAGGAAAAATTTCCCCACTAAATTTTGAGGAAAAAATTTCCCGTTACATTTAGCGGAAAAATTTTCCTGCTAAGTTTAGCAGGAAAATTCACCCGCAATATTCAGCGGAAAAAATATTCCGCTAAAATTAGCGGGAAGATTTCCCATAATGCAAAGCGCGCGGTTACGCCGACGCCGCTCAACCCGGAAACCGGCGCCTAAGAGCTGCGCTCTAAAAACTCGGTTTGTGCAGGTCAGTGATACGGCTAGGGGGACATAGTGCAGGAGGCTAATCGTAACGATCGATCGGCATTAAGTAGAATTTGGTGATTTTCTTTTTTATTAGTGTAAATATACATGATCACTATTTAGAGACTTGCAAAGCGTCGTCGAAAATCACTAAATCAACTATTTTTAAAGGGATATAAGGCAAGGGAAGCAAGCATCTTACTTCGTACCGTAAAAACGCACCATTTCGAAATTTTGGTTTCTTATCGGCGCACATCTCATGGGCCGCGGTCCTGCTCCGCAGTGGCTGATACACGAACTCAGCTATGTTACGTCACGGCGCGGTGGTGGCGCGTCGGGTGCACTCCCGGTCTGGGGCTGTGGGCGGAAGTCACCATGCGGGACGTGCATTCCTGTCTTGTTTTTGAAAGAAACAAGACACAATCCTGCCTTCTCGTCAAAACGCCGCGACTGGAAGGGGGAGGGGGGGGGGGAGAGAGAGAGAGGTGACGTGAGAAAAGTAGGGAAGGTTGTTCTTGCGGGAATGCTGCACGAAGCACTGAACTCAACTTGAAGCCTCGTCAAAATAAAAAAAAGATAATGATAAATCAAATGACTCCCAACGAAAAGAAAAGGGGTGATATAAATTGCAAGAAGATTGTCGGCCACTTGGCGTTCCCTCAGAGCACCAGTGAAGCTAACTAGCGTATGCCTCAAAATACACAAAACAGGAGAGCATGCGCTCAAAGAGACATGCACACAAACATGAGGAATGCGCCACATCGGTAGTCTAAAATATCAACGACATGTGGGCGATCGTATACGGGTGTAGTATTATAGTTCCACGTGCAGAATCTTTGTACACGCTTGAACCGCCGTGGTTTCATGTCATAACCTAATATCTTGAGGGTCTACAAATGACGGCGTGATTACCTTCCACGCGCTCGCGTGCGCACTAGCTGTCTCTTAATTAAAAGCAGAATGCTCCGCCGTCACAGTGAGGACCAGGCCACATGCTCTGGGAATTCGCGTCATGGGCTTCTGATAAAACTAGCCCTTTGAAGGCAGGGCAAAAGGGCGGGTGTCAGTCGTGGGGCATTTGATATCGGGTGCTTTCGTGCACCACCCGATCGCACATAGGGCATGAACTTTCTGTAAAGCGGTCTTCTTTAGAGAACTTGGCAGTCCACTGTGATAAATGTTCGTACGACCCTTTGCTGGATAAAACACAGATTCCGGGCAAGTAGGAACAGAAAACAGAGGGGAAAAATTTCGAGGCGTTCAAAATCAGTGTAAAGGACGATGACAGTTGCATCAGTGCATCGTCGCTCCTTTCATCAAATAAGAAATTCAGATTCATTTGGCTTGAGGTATAATAAAGTGTGTATCAGTGGCGTAGCCAGGGAATTTTTTTCATGGGTGTTTTTCTTTGCTTGAGCTGTTTGAAAGACACAAAGAAAAGAAGAGACCGGGAAAAGAAACTGCCCAAACACAATTTTGTTTGCTATTTTCCTGTTTCTTAGACGACAAAAGTCCAACCTTCTTTTCCACCATCTCGTTCGTCCAGTATTTAAAAAAAGGAGAATTTAATGTTAAACGACGAAGGAACGCAGTCAGAAAATATTATAATTGACTTCGAGCAAAAAAGTCTAAACAGGCTCACAAAAAATTACGGTCCGTGCACTTCAATGCGGAATACTCGGGTATCCAATGACTGAAAACTATGGAAAAATTGCCAGAGAATAGCGAAGTTTAGAATACGATTAAACACAAAAACTGCAATGCGCAGAGGGGCTATGAGTGAAGTGAATCGTGAAGCGTCACGCTCATTGCTCCTGCGCGGATCACATTTTTTCAGAAAATATTGTTGTATAGTCATGTTTTAGGCTATTCCCGTTCTTCGTTGTTGTTTTACGAGAAAGTGTGAGAAAAATACCAGTTTCTATCATTTTGTTGGGTCTAAACATTTAGTGGAAGCCGCCGTCTGTCGATTGGAAGAAGTGAGGCCTGGTTCACACTTACAGCTAATCCGCTGCCGCCGAAGCGGAATTGGCCGCGGCATTGCACAGGGGACGCTACGCCCGGCGGCCGAATTCTTGCAGATTCGCCCGCCGATTCGCAAGTGTGAACCAGGCCTGAGAGTACCCTTTCGGTGCTGATTTGCATATTTCGGTGAATGTTCAAAAGCGCAGCCCCTATTAGAGGCGAGATGTTTTGGTGGCGCCCTCCTATGGTTTCCTCTCGTGACGTCATTACCTTACGGACAACAAGTTCGACGGTGTTTATAATTAGCATGGTGGAAGCTATTGCGCTAAGCAGGCGGGTTACATTAGGATACAAAGCCTCTAGGCAAATGCAAGTTGCCTGTACCGCCGAGACGCGCTACGCGGTGCGGTCCCTCCACATCTCTGTCAAAACCAGTACTTCCCCAGGAAGTGTAGTTAATAAAACCAGTGCACCGCACAGGCCGACGATTTGATCGAAGTCGAGGCTTGCGACATAGAGACCGACGTCGTTGGCCACAACATCGCTCTCGCCTAGGGCGGACGATGCTGCCTGACGTGAATGTGCCGGCTCTAGCTGTTGGAGACGGTGATGACACGCTTGAAGTTGTAGGTCAATAATCATTCTTAAAAAAAAAAGAAACAAAAAAAAAAAAAAAAAAGAACGTCAAGAACGGCTTGGCTTTTGAACTCATTTTTGAAAAAAGTTCCACGACTCACGTGCTGAACGCAAGCATGTAAACATTACCCACTTCGGCGATTAAAGAAGTCAACTAGATACGCTTTGAAACCAAGTGATTATGAGCATTACAAATATGCTTCAACAGTGCATATGCTGTCGCTTTTCTCTGTTGCTTCTTTTCTTTTTTTGACGATGGCGATGTTTGTGTGTGTGTGTGTTTTGCATTTTTGTGCCATATTGAAGCTAAATAAGCGCAAGCGAATAAACCCCCCCCCCCCCCAAAAAAAAAAAAAAACGGAGCAAAAAAAAAAAAACGCTAAGCTGTTTGTTATTTTGTCGTCCGGTTTTCTCCGCATTGTAGGGTTCGTAAAGTCAAATCATTGCTATTTTGGAATTTTGTTGTGCTGCCCTGAAATTGTCGTCGAGCCCTTGACACTCAAAGGGTAGGGGAACTTTAGTTAAGCCGCCTGCATCCCTCGAAGCGAGGCCAGCGCTTTTCGAGGTCAGGATTTCGCGGCTTTTATGATGTCGGGAGCTAAGCCATTCGCACCTGCGAGCCTGAAGAAAGGCCTCGGTTACAAACGTGGCCGAGTTTGGAGAGGGCTGTTCGAAGAGCCGGAGCCGGAGATGTGTTTTTCACGCAGTCCACGGACAGCGTCGTCTTTTTCGTTTTGCTTCGGTATGTTGTGGGCATGCACCACCCCTCGCCGCAGTGGATTGTCGAAACGAAACACACACACAAAAAAATACTGACATTGGAAAAGCGGAAGGGGTAAAGGTAACAATGAAACTTCGGCGGTGTTCCGACCCTTCAACACCCAACACCCCGTACCCTGGCTACGCCGCTGGTGTGCAAATATGTTCGTGTTTCCCAAATAAAATTGAGCTGCCGGTAGCCGCTCTGAGCTTGCACTACTACTTCTTTCAGTTCGGTTGTTTGTTTTTTCTGGCGCTTCTAAGTATAGAGTCTATTCACATGACCTCAGACCGCCTTTTAATGTCGAGTCATTACACACAAGCATGGCCGCCGAATGCCATAGCGGTTTGCCGATAGGCGAGTTTGCTTTGCCTTCTTTTATTTTTCACCAAACTCACGAATAAAAGTTCCGCTTTATCGCTCGGCGGCCATGTTTGTGGGTGATGACTCAGCAAGTGAATAGACCCTATAGGTTTGTTGCAGCTGACGTCACTTCCGGCTAAACTGTAGGTCAAAACCAACATTGTCGTCTACTATCAGTGCCTTGTCACCATGTTGGAGGCAAAAATAATTCTCCTGACACGAAGTGCAGTCCATAAACCCGTAGTTAGGGTATGAAGCTTTTCTATCAAGATCATAAGTCAACATAATAATCTAAAGCGAAAGTCCCATGCGTTTGGCCGCGACGGGAGGGCGATGCAGACGCGGACATCGTTCGGCCTCATTTGGTGGTCCCTATAAGCTCCTATCGCTGGCGACGCATATGCACAAAGGAGCAGCAAAAAACCACCTGTAGATTCTGCACTTTTTTTTTTAATTAGCAGAAAAAACATTTGAATTGCGCGTTGCCAAATTTAATATAAAGGTAGGCTGTATCAACTCACTTATTCAAATATCCCTGTCCATCTCCCCCCCCCCCCCGCCCCCCCCCCCCCCCCCCGCCCAAAAAAAAAAGAAGCGGCTAGGGGAAAAAAAAGACCTTCCCCGGAAAAAGAAAAACACGACAACAACAAAAATCTGCGCCTAGCAGCGTCGAAAATGCGCCGACCCCATAGCGGCGCCATCTGTTGACAACCCGTGATATCGCGAGGAGAAACTAACTCTAGCTACAGTTACTCTAGAGCTCGAGTGAGGGTTAAGGGAGAGTACCATCGAAAGAAGCGGTCGCGAAAGAGTAACTTTGATGAAGAGAGGGTTAAAGTAGGGTAACTTGGGGCAGTTACTCTCCTTTGACACCTTTTTTTTTTAGAGTGATGCATAATCGCGCGTTTGTATTTTGAACGGATGGCTATATTTTTCACCCTGAGGGGCCCGATTGGGCGCGCGCTCAAAAATCAGCCATCGGTATAGATGACCACCCGTCCCGCCACTCACGATACTGTCCCGCATTGAGGGCGCTCGTGCCCCGCGTCCCGCGAGAAAATCCCCAAATCTTCAAAATGTCCCGCATTTAACACTGTCGTAAAATTCACTTTGCAACTCATGGTGCTGCCGAACAGCGGGGCACGGGGAAGCGCGGAGGTCGCTGGTAGTCGTGTGAATCACAAGGGTACACCATTTTCTATCCAAGCATTGCGGGAAGCGACCGTCGTTGCTGACGCGCATGCGCCGTTGCGCCTCTCCTCTTGGTGGCAAAATATTGTAACAAAAAATTGCTCACCAAAAGTTCAAATAAAGATTAGTATAAATTATTTTCATATCGTTGTGTCAGCGCAAAAAGGTTTCTCTGGAATTTTTTTTTTGTGAAGACCAGCCACATAATGCAAAAAACCTGCAACTCACAACGGTCGAAAAAGAACATAACGTTAAAAATGTGTGTTGGACCATGTTGATAAAAGTAAGCGTTGACAAGAAACAATAACCCGAAAAAGATTTACTGTTTCTAACTCCATGATGCACTGAGTTCTCCTGCAGTTGATTTTTATTTTTTCAACTTCGACACATTTAATTACATATACTTGGCATACAAAATATACCACTGGGACCGAAAATTATTTTAGCTTTATTGCTGCAATACAATTTGCAGGTGTATAAACAGCAGAGAATATTAAATGTGTTAACAGAGCCTCGGTTCGTGGTGTGCGTGTTCATAAATTTCCTTACCACACCCCCCCCCCCCTCCCCCTGCCCAGCGTGTCCCGCATTTTGCTAGCAGGAAGGTGGTCACCCTAGCCATCGGAGAGCGCGATACGCCTTGGGATATTGGGCGCATTCGTGACGTCACTTGTGCCAGACGGGAAAGGCTGCGGTGCGGATGTTGTGGTTACGAGCGTTGCCACTTGGTGGCGCGTCGACGATTTACGACCTGCGACAAGTGGCCGTTTGAGATGTGCAAGGGCTGCACACACGCTGCACCACGGCAAGTCGGCAATCACGGTGCACCACTGAGAGAACCAGCTCTGCACTCTAAGAAAAAAGGGTGTATACGGGTACTCCCCTCAGGGGAGTTAGACCGTGTCCCATATGTGACTCCCCTGGGGTGTTTGTGGTATCCTCTCAAGTTGGGGATTTCAAGTACCCCCCAGATATACGGGATCAAGTAGCACCCCCCTCAAAGTCCACGGGCCTCAACCGACACCCCTTACTTCGGGTGCTGTTTGGCGCCCTCTGTCACATTCAGGTACTTATGTTACACCGCTAATTAGAGGAATTGTTTGAAACCATTTTCAACTCTCGGGGAGTCAACGGATCCCTTGTGAATAGGGTGCTTTTCGACGCCTTTCGTTACACCCAGGTACTCATGTGACACCCGTAAATTCAGGCATTATTGAGAACCGCGTATAACTTTCAGGGAATCACTTGATCCCCCCTAAATTGGGTGCTTTTTGGTGCCCTTTTTTACATCTAGAGACTCGCGTGATCCCCATAATTGCGATTGCCGTCGGACACCATACATAACCCCCGAGGTTTTCCGCGACTCCCCACTTTGGGGTCACTTTTGTACACCATGGATCTCGCGGCCGGCTCCAAACAGTGAGGGCACTTTTTCAGACCCCGAGATTCAGCTAACTGGCTCGTTCAGGTGTGCTGGAGGGGCGATGATTCCTGAAATCAGCTGTCATTCGAGAGAGTTCTGAATTCTTTGCGTGTCAAGTTCCTTAAGGAGGCACTTCGAGGAGGTTTCAGGGATAAGAGAATAATACCCACGGACAACGTGCCGGCATCAAAATTTAACTGAAAACTTCTAGAAACACACAATCCAGATATTTGAAAAAAAGTCCTGCCAGTCATGTCAGCCAACAATATTGTCAACCACGTTTTTATTGTAAAATCAAAAACTTGATACAGGTCAAAAGCTTAAAAAATAATTAGTAAAAGCTTGTAGCCTGCCAAGAAGCTTCAGGGCAACCTTTTCCAGTGGTGTTTCTTTCAGCCCGATCGTACGTTCAAAGAGAGCCAAGGCGGACTTGATCCCCGTTGCATATTGAATATCCAAAGTTCAATAGATCATGAGGCTGAAGCCATGGATGACGTCGCCAACATCCACCGACAGGTCCTCCACCTGGACTTGGACAGCTGCAGAATAGAAGACGTCCTCTGTAGAGAATAGGACCGTCGGATGAGTTTATCTTTTTCCTGGAACCTGCAATATAATAAAGTACCACACTTAAAAAAAGTATGCAAACATGGGTCATGATTATACGTTCTATTATTTTTCATATTTAGATATAATAATCAGTGATTGCCTGCTTCCGTATGCTGTGCGAGTGCATAATTCTTCTTTTAATGTCACGTAATGATTTCGATGTTCGCAGCCATTAACTTTGCATAGGCTGTTGAGGCCTTTCACCAAATGCTCACATATCACAAGATGAAGTGAACAGGTAGTGTTTAAATTATTTTAACATACATATGACCTTCATGTGCCTAGTACGAAGCGGGCACATGTTTAGGGGAGGCATATAATTCGAATATGAATTTAGCTCAATTTGGACAATTAGTGCTACGCCAATTCTCGAAACGTCGCACACGATTTGGTCATGTACTAAGCTAGAAAACTGGGCCAGTTTAACTTCGTAATTTGTGAGGACTCGTAAGGAACCCCGCCAGGCACGCACAGGAAAAGGAAAATATTGTCCTGCGCAGATCGCGTTTTCGATTCAAACAGAGTTATAAGGTGCGTCATTCGCTTGAAGAGCTTTGTACATCAAAGTGAATAACCCACCGCGTATTCTGTGAGGACATCGACACGAGTTTCGCTGCATTTTTGTGATGGGTAGGTTTTCTTGGTCGGTTGCTTTAGCTATACTCTGCTCCAGCTGCGCATGTCTGAGGAATAGCGAGGCGTCCTTCGTGAGCCCACCTTCTCCATGTCAGTTCAAGGATCTGCTAGGACTTTGGCTCAAAAAAAAGTGAGGCTTTCATAAGGCATCTTATCACTGCGCTGCTCAGATTTGTTGAGAATCTGTGGAAACAAAAATGATTGTCTGAAATTAATATTGTTGTTAGAAACAATTAGTCTAAATCTGAAGAAGCGTAAAAGGTTGAATATAGTAGATGTTAAGCATAGATAAAACAAGGACCCTACTACCTAGTGAATAAAACAACAATCTCTTCGCATTCCCTCAAAGTCCTGAAGAGATCACCAACGATAAACACTTCTTCGCCGTAATGCAAGTGGAAGATACACGTGTCCCAGTAACGTACAGCGCCTGGCGAGAGTCCGTTTAGCGCATAATCAAAGCAGTTCGCTATTGCCGGAGAATATGAAGGAACCTCTTTGCCTCCACGGCTGGAGTAATAAATTGGGAGTGTGAATGCCTTTTGGCTGATTTCAACTACACATCAAGGTTGATTTAAAATCCTGAATTGTATATTGCGCCGTTTATAACAATATTCAGCGAAAGCAAAATATCCCATTTTAACTTTTTTAGTCTATTATTCATGGTAATAAACGAAACCGATTAATCAATTAGTTAATTGAAAGAGAGAAAATATTTAATCGTGCTAACATGTTTTTTTACCGACGTTTTGCCCTGCTAGTAACCAAGCGATTGAGATGCTTTGAAAGACTAATACATGAATGGTTTACTGAATTTCCCCTGAGAGCTCTTTCATTTTGTAGTCTTTTTATTTAAGCAAGAATTTTCTAGACAAGCCAATATCTATGTCAATATTTCGGTATTTAACATTTTGGAACCTAAATAAGTATTCCGAGAATATTCCTGCTCACAACATGAGCTCGCCAATTTCGGCAAGCCATTGACTATGCGACTTTTGTTTTCTAGCACGAATTATTCGACTATAACACCAGTCGACACCAGACTATTCCGATGGCCTTAAATATAATTTGACGGAACCGGTACGCTCTAAGCAATTTGTACTAAGAGAAATATGAAGCGCCACATCTTACCTGAATCATCAGTCTCATTGACGAGCACCTTGAGGGCCGATTCTAAAAACGCTTGGCGCACTCCTTTCTCTGTTCGACTGCCACCAACAACGATAATTTTTGTAGATGTCTTGGAAGTCACGAACAAGTGACACTGGTGCACGCTGTTGAAGGTAGGACGGGAGGAGGAAGCAGACGGATTGACGGAGCGGAGAAGAGGGAACATCCCCTCTCTCCACCATTCCGCCTGCTTCCCCCTCCCCAGCGTACTTTTCCCTCGCCCTGAACCTCTAGTTGTTGCTTTTTTATTTTTTATAACTTTTTTTTGCTTTTATTACAACACCCGTAGCCGTACCACGTCGCCGGTGACGCCATAAGGGTACGGGATGACACGGCTGTGAACCGGACTTTAGAGGAAAGTCAATGCTCATCCAAGGGCAGAAGGGAACAACAAACCTGTCGAGTCCGTCCTTCCCCTAGCTTAGCAAAATCGGGTTGGAGGACGTAAGGGATTATAGAGGAGCGGACGGGTGCTGGCGCACCTGCCTCCATTGTGAGCGTACGCTGGGAAAGCTTCAGCGAAAACATTTTAGAGCCTCGGGAGAGATCACCTTGACGTTAGTTTTCATAATTACTTCGTCTTCTTTAGGCCGCGCTCTCTATTCTCCATCGTGATTTTATGGGAGAGCAGAGCAATTAATAAAACATTGACCAGACTTGTTCTGACGTTTTGTATATGGAACCACGCCTGTGTAAAAAAAAAAAAAAAAGTTTTTGCTTTGAGAAGCAAATATTTATGGAAGTTTTAAAATTATTTTTAGCTTTTATTAATTATTACAAAAATTATTTTTGTAGAATTACTGAGTTACATCCCGGCCACTGCCCGTTTGGATTCGGATTATCACCGTACAGGAGTGCGATAAAGGGACCATAAAGCTGGTTCCTACTATCGTCGGATACCTCCAGTTTATAACCTATCAAACACTTATTAGCTTTTCTGGCCACGCACGTGTAGTCGCAAAAAATGTTGAATAAAAACAACTTGCTCTTGCACTTTGAACCGAAAAAGCGGCCACGAGTTTGAGACTATGAGCAGTGTTGTCTGTTTTTTTTTTCTATTTTCTCCGTCCCAAGGTTTACAAATACAGCATGTTCTTTTCGAACCAGCTCGCCTGCCCTATGTATTTCTCTCAGATGATGTGCCGTGAATGATCATTACGGCAATGCGCAGCGGTTGTCAATAAACGGTGCACGCGCCGCACTCCGCGCTCCGTACATTTGGCTGTTCCTGCCGTCACTGCAGTGATTGGGCTCCAGCGAATATTTGAATGTCCCGCAAGGCATCGACTGCGGCTAAGCCCAAGTGCAGTGTCAACGCAGTGCTCAAGTCCAACACATCAACCCCATTCAAATATCAGTCACGACAGCTCAGAAGGTATACCCGTGGTATATCAACATCGTGGTTTCCCGAAACTGCGTCAGCAAGCTTTGCGTAGGAGTGACTGCAAGAGAAGTTCGCTTGTACTTTTGAAACTAAACGAAGAAAAAAAAACGCACCGTTCAGAGGCACTGTATGTTAGAATACAGTTCACATACTTCTGTCAGCATTATTTTTGAAGTGCTTAATCTTTAAGTTCAGTCTCGTTTCATGGCAAAATTTATAATTATTGCATCATGAACGTTAAGATCCCACGTTAGCTTCCGCACTGGGGTGGCAAAACTGTCAGTCTACAGTAGGGACAGTTTCAATCCAGAACAACTTTTCACTGCCTAGACCTCCTCACCGAAAATATGTCCTTTTGAGTTTGTGACATGTCAAATAGAGTGCATTGCAGCAAACACCCGAAAACATAAACTGAATTTTTTCAACTTAATCACGGTGTTGTTTTTGTTCTGTTTTTGGAGCATGTGTTTCGAACTTTCTATGAATGCGTGGGATTCCTAGATTGCTGTAAAATAAGCATCTGAATAGCCGGTCATCGCACTAAAGCAAAATGTTCTAAAAATAATGGCGTTAAGTACGCAGAAAACATTACGTCATCCAAATTGTCTCCTTTTAGCGGACACATAAGAAGCCTTGTTCCTTATAATGAACGCCGTGTAAATACTCTGATATTTCCCATCTCTTATGACAGCTTATACCACCAGAAATAATAGCCGAAGCTAAAGTAGTGGAGACAGTGTATGAAACTCACAAGTGGCACAAAATTAGATGATTTTATTTGCATTTTAACATGGTTGTTTATGGGGTCCTTTGAGTGGCAAAAAGAAAGTATGGGACGGCCCAGTACCTCAAATGAAATAACAATCAATATATTGCCCACAAGCAGTGCCCATAATGGACGGAGTGACGTTGATCGGCCGCTACAGGCTGCATCTCTCCCGAAAGCAGTTGTCAAAAAATGTGAGCTTGACCCACTTCGGCCTTTATGCTGAGCAGGTGCTGGACAGATCCACCGTGCATGCTGCATTGTTCATACAGGCTGGAGGGCCCCTCGCGCGTTCCCCCCAGGCGACGGGAGAATACAAGTCTGAACCGACGCTCACTCAGCGGTCGGGTATGTCAGCCGAGCGCTGCGCCATTTTTGTTGTCCTCATCGGTTTAGTTCTAAAATAAGCCACCTGGGAAAATACCCGCATTATTATTTGCCCACACGGTCATTATGTCGTGGTTGTAAACACATATGACCTCGAAATATCTTATCTGAGTCAAGAGGTGTCCTCACTAAACAGGACAGTCTTCAACTTTCGTCAGGATTTTTTTTTCTTTCTCTCCGCTGGTGCGTACGCAAAGCGGAACGACGTCCAGGGAGCACACTTGCATGCGCTCCCATGAAGCTTGAAGTCTTTTTTGGCAGAGGTCAGAATAAACTGTATTCTGTGTCGACATTTTTTTACGCGAGACAGCAAATCCCAGTAAATATGACATGTAAAACTTTTTTTTTTTGCTTCGGAAAGATGATATCGCTTGAGCAGTTGTAGTAGATTGGTGTTTTATGGCGCAAAAGTAACATCGCTTGAGAGTTTGAGCAATTCAAGCAAATGTTATTTGTGCACAAATCCACCATTCTAGAAATAACTGGTGCAACCTGACCGAAAGGGAGGTTCGGGAATTTTCAGGACGAAACAATACTCTCATTAGAAAGGAGAAGAAGAAGCGTTCCAGAACGACCTCGGGGGCCAAAGATAGCCAACAATAAGCGCAGACTTGGACGTAGTTCAACTACTCTACTCAAACTACTGTAGTTTAACTACTTTTTTTAGTAACTTGGTAACTTTCAATTGCAATTTGATTTGGGTAATTAGTAGTTTAATTTAACTACTTTTTTTAGGTAACTTCTACTCAAATTACTAACTACTTTCGAAATTATATAGTGCTAATTTTGCCCATCACGAAGGTTTGAGCGCAGAAATGAATAAGACGCCGGCAGATGAAGAGGCATTCCGAAACATGGAGCCCCCTTGTTCGGGAAGGCGTCCTTGGTTCAAGGTGGCGACGAGCAGCCAAAACATAATACCCCACGCACGAATGCAGGAAGAGATGCTTAACAAGCCTTGGTCGGGTATTGACCTAATCCGGTAATGCACGCAGGCGCCGCGTTTCCAGCTGCAACCGTGAAAGACGGGGGCACTCCGAGAGTGGTTGTCTGTCTTTAATGAGTTCTGACTCAAGCGGTAGGTTCCACGGGAGGCGCCACTGGAATGACCTCGCAGCTGGGCGCCTGTTCCCATGGTCGCCTTGTCGTCAGTGCATACGCCTTTGCAAAGCCGGACTCCCCCGCGCACAAACCCTGGCACGGATAATCCGTTCATGGAAGCACGTTCCCGCTTCCAGTTGCAACTGTATACACCAACTCATGTTTACAAACAAACCGGAGCGCCCCTAGCGGACGCCACCGGCGCCGCGCATGCGCGGTGGATGGTGGGCAAGAAGCCCGCCGTCGCCCATAAACAAACCATTGAATTGCGTTGTTGTCGGCGTCGGTGGGAGACCCCGTGCTCTTTTTTGCGTTGGAATTGTTGATTCTACGTCCTCCTAACAATGTCTGACTACTTGTGCGGCTTCAGCAAAACTAACGAGGCAAAACTTTGCGTGAATAATGTGACGTGCGGCGATTCATTTCACGTGGACGCCGCAGAATGGGCGCTAAAGCCTGACTCTCACGATGAGATTCTGCTCGCTATTTTTAGTCGCGACGTCGCTCGGACTGCAGAAGCGTGGACCGTAGCTGAGATGGTGGACGTCGATACTGAAAACTGCAAGTAGAATCGGGCATTACAAGTCGGTGATGGCCACTGGTGATCAACATCTTCTTGCATCTGTTTACACTTAGCCTACTTACCCCAACCAACCTTCAAAAGTGTTTTGGGGCCTGCACTTAGTTCTTTCACAACGTTTGGTTTCACAACGTTTGGTTTACGGGCCGCTGTCGTTTGAACGAGCTGACGACAAAAAGCAGCCAAGTTTGAAAGAGCAGACGACAGTTCGAACGCAAGAAGCACCGCGTCCCGCGTCAACAAACCATTCGAATGTCACGTTGTCGGCGGTTGTGTGAGTCTGCATACTCTTTTTCGGGTTGGAATTGTCGATTCTGCGTCGTCATCGCAATGTCTTTCTTACCACTTTAATCGCCTGAGAGAAATTATCAATTCTCGTTACGCTGCTAAACTTTCCGTAAATAATTTGACGTGCGGCGATTCATTCGCGTGAACACCGCAGAATGGACGCCAAAACCATGATGAGATTCTTCTTGCTATTTTCGTACGCGACGTCGCTCGTGCTGCAAAAGTTTAGAAGGTAGCGACGATGATCGACGTCGATATTGAAAATCGGAAGCGGGAACAGACCAAGCGTAACAAGTCGGTGATGGCCACCGGTACCAATGATCAACATCTTGTATCTACTGTTTACATCGAGCCTACTTAAGTCTTTTGAGGCCTGCAATTACTTCTTATAGCACTTACCGGGTCAACGTTTGGTCTACGGGCCGCTTTTGTTTGAACGAGCAGACGACAAAAAGCAGACAAGTTTGAAAAAGCAGACGAAAGTTTGAACGATCAGGCGGCCGTGTGAATTTGAAGACGCACTGAACCCGTGGGTGGTCCGGACAACTTGGCGGTTTTTTCTCGTTCATATGGAACAAAGCAAATACATCTGGCGACCACAAAGTGTTGCCCCACACGCAATCGTAGTTTGACAGCGTCTGGTTTGCCCTTTTCACGGCTACAAATCACGTTCTCGGACGAACGGAGGGGGCAAAAACACATGAAAACTGATCTTCAAACCTTTCCAGGCTCTCTTGGTACAGCCCCCGTCACAGCATTTTGACGAGAAGGCAGGTTTTTTGTCTCGTTTTTTCCGAAAGAACACAGGAATGCATGTCTGGAACGGCGACTTCTGCCCACCGCTCCAGACCGGAAGTGCGTCCGGCGCGCCACCACCGCGACGTGACGTAGGAGAGTTGAGTTGGTGTATACGAGCGACGATGCTTGTTCACGTAATCCTTCATGTGCTTCCGACCATCCACGCCAGGGAGACCTCCTCTTTGTTAAAAAAGATTTACTTGTCAGGCGTGTCAGACGCGTCAGAATATTGTAGACGCCGGCGAGGATTGCGAGTTACCCTTGGGAAATCCTTTCGTTGAACCCGGCGTCAGCGGCGAAGTATACTTCCGTTCATCTTCTGTTAGACCAAAATATTTCTTTTTTCAGTAGCGTAGCACTAGCACTACAACGGGACGCGCAGATGACCTCATCGTCGTGGCGCGAGACTTGAACCCTTGACGGTCTTCTGCGCTCGCTCAGCGTACTCTCAGAACGACGTCGGAATAAAGAGGGGCCAGTCATAACAATCTCAACTTGACGAAGAAAAAAGAAAAAAGGAGGAAAGTTTGTTATAAAAGACCCTCTACCCGAGGCAAACCTCACATGTTTCGTCATGGACACCTAAGATGCCGATACTCGCTTACTCGACCCTCAAATTCAACGCTGCCGTTCCATCCAGCCCGTCGGTGGAATGTCTATTTAGCTTGGCTGGGGACGTCTTTAAAAGGAAAAGGGGAAAACTCTCCTATCAAGAACTTTGAAAGTCAATTGCTTCTGCGAGCGAATAAACTATTTTGGCGAAAACGCAAGCTATAAATAGACTCCATTTATTTTAGGCTCGCAGGGTTTTTCATTGATCAAAACTGCTGTTCATTTCGCCACCACAAAAATATAAAAAAGCAACTTCGAAGGTAACTTGAAAGTAACTCGCTACTTTTTAGAGTAGTTAGTAGTTTACTCAATTACTATTACCAATGCGTAATTTCTACTCTACTCCAATTACTTTTGGCGTCGATACTCAGTAACTTAACTACCTTTTTTGAGTAATTTGTACATGTCTGGCACAAAGGGATGTTGGGGGTCACTGCAGCTCAATAGAGCCAATGGGGTCTAGCTTTCATAATCGAGGGAGTGCCCGCGCTCGCTTGAACACGTACTTACATATTTATTTCTTGCACCGGCGATTTTATAAAATGGTCCACTGTGGAATACGCCCACAACTGTTGAAACCATTGCAATTTTTAATAATTAAAAATAATCATATTTCTTATCTTGGTTGCAACACCACAGCAAAAAGGTTTCCCGTTGTCGAGGCCAAACTTAGAGATGGGTTCCTAGTTAATGTGACTTAGGGATTATTCTTAAGCAGCCTGCTCCCCGACTCGATGAGAAAAGGCGTTCTGTTAACGTTATAATATTGAACGGGACGCAGAAAAGACGGTGGGCGGACATGAACGCCTGAGAAGCTGGGAAGACTGAACTTGCGGGGCTCGGGCCCTTTGTTTCTCTTGGGGAATGCTCGCCTGCAGGCCACCTTCTATCGTCGAGGAGCGCCTTCCCTGTGCTGCATGCCGCGCCCCCACGTTGTAAGCCTTTTTCCTAGCCATGACTCATCGAAAACTTAGAGAGACAAGCCCTAACAGACCCCGGAATCGTGAAGCAAAATATAAAAAAAAACACAACCATGCAGAAAAAGAAAAAGTAATGTTTTGCATTTTGGACACTTTATTCCCTAAAAATGGCCCCAACCACAACTTTAGAGTTGCTTATGAACACGTTTAGCTATTTCAGAGGCCGTTGTATTGGTCTTGGCATTCCTTTTATTCTCATTTAATCTGTGGTTAATGCGTCTTTATGTTTGACCTACATACGTAGACCCACAAGCTAGAGATATTTCATACACGACACTGTTCCTGCAACAAACTGATTTTTCAAGGTGAGCCTTTTCCATTCATTCGTACCCGCGTGGAATGGCGTCATCCTGTTCTACTTGAAAACCGAAATAGACACAGGTATCTACACCAAAGTCATTCGCATAAAAACAGGCGCACAGCTTTAACCTGTTTGTCTGGGTTCTGTAAATAGTATTTTTAAGGTCGAGCCCTTTTCATCTTCCCTTTTGTGTCTGAACGTGTGTTTGTGTTCGCATTCTTTCACCACAGCATCATACGGAATGGTTTTGTGCGCCTCATGCAGATGGCGTCACGAAGACTCACCCAGATGTACCCAGATATCCGTCACACCGGCCGCCGCGCGTGGTTTAAAGACCCGAGATATTACCGTTTTTTGCTTTGCATTTTACGAAACGAAATCGCTATATTTATAAAAAAAATAGACGTGATTTTTATCTTTCTTTTTAAGATAAACGATACAAAAATTACGAGCTACAAATTCCTTCAGCATTAAAATCATTGCATCGCCCCTTTAAATATTCTTGTTTTCGATCCACCACCCAACCCGTCTCACGTAGTATTGTTACCTCTATTCGGTCGTATCTCTCGTACAACAGGGACATAATAAACGAAATCGACCTAAACTCCGCTCGCAGTTTACGGCAGGGCCGTAAGCTTGTCGAAACTGGAACACACAAAATGTAATTTACGGAATGGCGTCTCGGCCCATCAGGCAGTGCGCCAGAGCCGTACATGAAGCAGTCAAGAAACTTCTCAAACTGACAAAATGAAAAAAAAAATGACTCCCAGAAATTTTTACTCTAAAATATCCTAACGCGAACAGAAGGGTCGTCATACCAAGTGAAAAATTCCGACGATGTCCTGACTCCCCAGCACTAGTAACTTCGGTTGAGCGAGTTAGGGCGCTGTGTAACAAAAACTTCGTGGAAAGTTGTGCCTCGAATGAGTATGTTCGCGGGCTTTCTATTTCACAATTTATTTGTACGATATATAAAACGCGGCATAAATTTAATATTGGTTAAGCTTTGAGAGTTCGCAAAGACGTTGTGCCCGCGGAACTTCAACTCTAGAATAACTATTGTCTTCACGCTTTCTCCGCGATTTTATTTTTTTGCTATACAGTTCCTATGTTAAAAGCTTTTCGATCGCCAGCGCGTGCAGCTGACTAAATTTGTTGTCACCGGGCTGCACCTTTCAGTGTCTCCCACCGCTAAACAAATTAATGGCGAGATATTTTTATTTTCGTTTTAGCTACCCAGATTGTCTCACATTGGTTTGCGTCCTCTATCTTACCGGATCAGACCTGCGACAAAAACATTTGTATCAGAAGCCTAAACAAAACCGATCTAAACCTCCTTTGAAGGTTACATGCCCAATCATAACCTTGTAAAAACTCGAACTCGCAAAGTGTAAGCCACAGCATGGTGTGTCGGTCTGTCGACCTGCCCGCCAGCGCCCTCCATGAAACAGTCAGGTAACTTCTCGAACTTGAAAGTAAATAAGAAAATGTAAAAAAAAAAAACAACGAAGAAAAAGGGGACGTCAACAATTTCAAAGAATCTATGAAGCAAAAAAGAAAAAAAGAAGTAAAGTAAAAGCATAAACTCCAGGGTCCAATTTAACTTTCACAAGGCTATACTCCGTTCCACCTTCAGTCTGAGCGCAGTGGACGCCACAGGCCATCCCAGCCGATCCAGCGTCGGGAGAAAATCGCGTGACCTACCGGCTGGGCAGAGGGACACAGGGAGCTCAAGGTCACATGACACTCTCTCCACGCTGGATTGGCTGGGATTACTCCTAGTGTCCGCTGCAGTCGGACTGAAGGTGAAGCGGAGTATAGTCATCCACTTTCCCCTTCGCAAAGGAAGCCTGGCCCGAGGGCAGGCTTCCCCTTCCCATAATCCTTTCGAATCCCCAGGGGACTCTTGTAGCACCCCGTTCTCTTTCCCCTTGCTCTCTCCTTCTATTTGAGAGAGGATATTCCTTCCGAAGGGGTGCTAGCGCACGCTGTGGGTGTTGTCACGCCGCCTAACTCCCTCGAACTCCCCTCCTTTCTTAGAGTGTGAGGCCGGATTCTCAAAGCGAACTTACGACGAAAAAGTGCGTACGACAAATTTGAGAGAACACCCGTATTCTCGAAACGAAATTGTCGTAGCTTTTGCGCAGGTTACGACAGAATCCTGCGACAGCTCCGCAGCTGTCTTACGCACTTTTTACGATCAAATCAACATGGCCGACAGCGTCGCTCAGTTACTTGGTAGCGACAACCAACGGACATTTATTTTTATTCGGGGTCTTCTCGTGCGTCCTGACTTCAACCAGCAAGAAAAAAAGGACAACTTGAAACAGACCACGGCGATCAAGAACGCAGGATCCAGAAACACCCGAGAAGCGCTACAACGGCCAGGATTCTACCGACCAAGCGAGCTCGGCAGAATATAGTAGGCCTAGCAGCAACACCAACTCGGCGCACCGTTGCTCCGGCGGTCCTTGGCCAACACCGTCTGCCCATGACCGGCTGGCCTGCTGAATGGAATGTGCCCGCGCGACCCTTGTGGACCCTTCCCGGATGAGTAGTTTGATCCCTGGACTAAATTTCAGAGGTCAACCTTTTCCCCTTGTCATCTCGATCTCCTTGTTTTCCGAGACAGCGGTGACGAACGCTGTCGTCGAAAAGGGACTGTCATTGATTCTATCTCCTCGTTTTGTGTGATATAGAGCTCAAACAAACGCCATACGGATTACCTTCGCAACACGGTATGTACACTTTGTTATTAGTATGCCGAGTGTCATGTCAGTATCGAGTTGCAGTCGCAAAAGATCGGTCCAGAAGCGCTTACCAAAACGCGGTCTAACAGAGCGAATCCAGCACTTCGATCAAACACGCGTGTCCGCTCCGAGTGTGAACAGGTATTTGCGTGGCTCTTGCTGACACTCTCGTAGTTCAAACATATCTTTTTTAACGTCGGCTCGCAGCTCGCGACCCGCAGCAACTAATACCGGCCGTGCCAGAAGCATGCTCGGGTCGTGTCGTGCAAAGAGCCGCAACGAGAACGAGCTCACTGTGGCCAACTACGCTTTGGCTTTCTCCACCAAGGCTTTGCAAACGCGTTCAGGCCTAGGCTAATTCTGCTGGCACGCAGTATCGCCGCATAACGGCGCTGCTCCTATGCCAAAAGTGATGTCACGAGAACTTTCCCACCATCCACCAGATGTGAATTTGAAATCGTTTAATTAGGTTTAAAATTAGTTCTCCCCTGTGTTTTACAGCGCGACATTGATTTTTCTGAGGTGGTGCCTGTCCCTAGCCCATATTTATGCAGAAAGATCGGCGCTTAAATTTTCTTTTCCGTACCCCTTTAAAACCCAGTAGAATTTCCGCCTCCAGCGCGTGCTTCTTCCCTTTCGCCACACTTTGGTTGCTCGGGGGACGAAGTGATATAAAAGGCAATATGCTCGCGCTGGTAGGCGGAGCATCTTCAGGGCTCTTAACCTGTCACCGACTATAATGCACAGTATTGCAAGTAGCTTTTATTCACTGTATTTTCTTTACTTTTCTTCCTTAATTCTTTGTTTACGCCTTTTTCTTCAATACTTCAGGTAACCAGGCTTCCCCTTTGTGGAGGAGGTCATGCGACGGATTTACATCGTAAATTCGGGGACCCCTCCCGCCAAAACGAGGTGGTGTTCACTATGTGACAAACATGCGGGAGTTAATGTTCGACAACACACGTTACGAGATACTTAGGTTTGGCAGTGGAATTCGATGCAATTGACATGTCGTGATTGCGTGCGACCACTGAGATTAAAATACATTGCTCAACTATATCTTAACTCAAATACAGACGCTGGAAAGTATTTAGAAAATACTATCGCAATACTACTGCTCAGTGCTGGTCGACCCGGTCGTTTCCTCTGGCTTCTCCTGTATTTTTTAAAGGGTGAAAGGGTTTGGGGGGGGGGGGGGGGCAGTCAGTAAACGTGTCTAAATAGGTACAATAAGAATGCCCCTTTAATACCTTCAAATCTCTACATCTGCGCCCACCACATCCGTGTCGCACATGAGATAGTCAACAGAGCATGCCATGGCATTCTAGAAAGGATCCCTCCTGCTCATCGAGGTACTGTAACAACTTGATCGCATGACTCGAGATTTGTGCGCGCTCTGTAGCATAATAGCTAAAAATATATGTTTTTTTAAGCAACTTCGGAGAGTGAAATTGAAAAGTGATCATATCAAAAGAAGCAGCACTCAATAGTGTTAGTCGTCTCTTTCGTAGTGCACATAGGATTACACGCTTTTCTAAATATTACAAAAAATAAAACACTTTTTGTATGGGAAATGTTACAGCATACCTGGGATAGGAAACTTTGCATTTGAATTTAAGATGAAACAAAAAGCACGAACCATGCATTGGATGGTTACGATGGTTTGATTACATGCGTGCCAGAGCGGTCACTACTATCTTTATTGGTCTATTTTGTTTTGTTGCTGCTAGATGACTGCGCAATACTTGACTTGCATTCGAAGCACCAAGGTTAGGAATTAATAGAGCCAACGTATGGTTGCGTGACTCAAGTTGTGATATAACTTTCCCTGACGTCGTTGGGTGACGCTTTGCACATATTTGTAAAACCTTGCAGTCCAATCTTTTTTTTTTTTTTTCAGTGAGCATGTTTTGTTGATACTTGAGATGGTGCGCGCAGTTTGGGGAGAGTCATGGCCGAGTTCTGATGTCTGTGGGATCCCAGAAACAAAAGCTCCGCTCAAGCCTGTGCGTTCGCCAAGAATAATGCGATTAAGTGCAGCACCTTAATTCGTCGTCTGTACACAGGTTTGCTCTTTACAAGGACAAGAACAAAGCTCACGACCTCGAGAATTGCATTTAGTAAGGAAACATGCTCGTGAAAATATAAAATTCACACTCGTTATCTTCTCAAGACCTAAACTGTAGTAGAGTAGACAGTTGAGCGAGTTGGTAGGTATTGAACATAGTTACAGTTGCGCATACAAGGACAAGGACAGAGAAGTGTTCCTCCTCTCTGTCCTTGTCCTTGTGTGCGCAACTGTAACTAGGTTCTTATAACCTAGAAGGGTAGAGTAACGGGAAATAGATTTGTAACTTAACGGGTAAACAAATCAATTACATTTTGACAAAAGCACTTAGTATTAATGGTAGTTAATTACAATTATAATCACATTAGCTTTTAAGCTTAATCCTTCACGTTTTTAAAGTACCAGGCTCAAGTTGGCACAGTGGTGCTCAAACTTCAACATAAAATAAGAACAGCATGGGACTGGAGAGTATGGCAATTGTGAGGTCGAATTGTAGTATGACCCACTGGAGCGAATCGCTACAGCTGGTGCAATGCCGTTGCGACCAAGGCACCCCGTCGCGCGTACAGGCATCGGAGCACGTCTCTGACATCGCTTCCGGAAGTGCAATCCCGTCATATCAGTCCCATTCAAATACCCACCTCCCCCTCGAAAAATAAATATTCAATAAGAAATGAGCAGAAAGGATTATCGTGAAAGAAGCGGAAGAGGAGGTCAGAATGAACGCAACGGCGCGCAACGCGCGAGGAGCGTCCACTTTCAAATTACCCGGGCGAAACCGAAACCAACCGCTCCGCTACAACCCTCGCCCGCTACCTCTACCCACTCAACCGAGTCGCCAAATTCGCGTTCGCACCAACCGGCCAATCGACACCCCTCGAAGCAGACAACGGGGGCGGAGCCCCGGGGGGATGCCTCGCTCCGATTGGCGGACACAAATGACGCACGAGACGGGTGGGAGACGATGGAGAGGAGGAACCCTCGAGAGTTGTCAACCGTCCCGATAGGTAACAAGTCAGAAAAACGCGCGCGCCTGCGCGATTTGGCGCGCTGTCGGAGCTCCTCCGGGGCTCTCTTCCTCTCTGAGCGATTGCGTGCTTTCCGATCAGGCGGGAAAGTTGAGCGCGCGCTCTTTTTCTGGTGACAGTGTCGGTTCAGGCGCTGCGATGAGCAGCTCGAGCGGTGGCGGCGGCGGGGTGCCGGGCTCTGTGCCCGCGGGTCCGCTGCTGGCGGCGGCGGCTGCCGCGGCGGGACTTCGCGGAGGCCCGGGCGGGGTGGGCATTGCGGAACGCTACCAGAGGACACCCAAGTGCGCCCGTTGTCGGAACCACGGAGTCGTGTCGGCGCTGAAGGGGCACAAGCGCTACTGCCGTTGGCGGGACTGCGCCTGTGCTAAGTGTACCCTGATCGCCGAGAGACAGCGGGTTATGGCTGCACAGGTGAGAGCCCCTCTCGCGCTATACAGTTCATTCGCCGCGCAGATCCACGAATCAGATAGTGTCACTCTACCGGTTCAATGCAGTACGGCAATACATGACTCGGACTTTCGTCACATCGAGTGTAGTGGCCTTGCCACCGAGCCGATGCCACTTCAAATACTCAACGCTCGTGCACTAGAATTTTCGACGTCATCACAGTGAGGCCGATCGAAGACGCTGATTGGATACGAGTGCCGCATCAGTGCTCGGCTGGGACTCGTGTTCAATCAACGCGTCTAACGACGCTCGACATCAGGCTCGGGTACAATTGCTGAGTTGGCGTCATCCGAATGCCATGACGTTTCATGGAGGAAGGGGGAGGACGTTCTCGGGCCTTGATCAGTCCGGGTCATTTGTGTGCTGAGCGCGTACCTTTCGCAGCACGGATTTCGCACCACCCGATCTTTTTTTTTATTCTCTCGGGAAGATAAAGTAGGAACGACCACCAGCGTTATCGGAAGCTGGCACTGGAGGCGGGACAACTCGATGACTTTCTGCCGTTTTAATCATGTCAGGATATGGTGCCTTTCGTCTTATAGTATATAAGTGTAAAACCGGTTTTCATAAATTTGATGGGATCCTCTCAGCCCTAACTAAATTTACCACTCGTAAGACAACGAAATGCACTCATGTCGTCATAAGTTACCGTCATGTTAATATTAATAATAATAATACATTAATGATAAGAATATTCATTTTTAAGTGCCCCAAAACAACCCGCAGGTATCTAGTTTTGTGCAAAAACCAAATTCAGGCAATAAATGAGCATAACAAAACAGACGAGGGCAAGGCTCAGGAACCAGACACGCACACTCAATCCACAAAGTGGCAACAAGTCCTTCGACGTGCCTCCTGAAAATATTGCATACAGGCTCAATGACAATTACCATATTTGCGCGAGTAATGCAGGGAGTATCTATGAACAAAGCCCGTGGATCCGCTTTCCCGCGAGGCCCCTGATTAGCGAATCAACACGATCGACAGGAAGACGCCGGCGATTTACAAAACTGAAATAACGTAGTCACGCGAAAAGGCTGTCTGCGCACACAAAGCTCGTTTTTCGCTACGTTTGTTATGCATAGCGCGTTGATTGGCTGCATCTGTGTTTTGCAGAAAGGCAGACGCAAGGTCCTTGTTTATAAATAGTGGTTCTATTAAGGCAAAAGCATTTTATGTCCCATTACGGGAAAAGGCGCGTCAGCGTTGTGCCCGAAAGATGGCCGTAAAAGTACGTCATCAAGCACGCGCCTCTCAATTGCAAAGCGGACGCGCCTCAGAAGTAAAGCACAGCAACGCAAATGCTTCGTCAAAAACGGTGGCGACGGTGAAAGGCAGGGCTAAATCCCGTTTCGATTCGTTGTGCCACTCAAGATGCACTTCGAGGACGTTAAATAACACACGCACGCTATTCACTTTTATATTTCAGGTACGTGTACTTAATGGGGGGGGGGGGGGGGGGGGGTACCATGTACTACCTTCTTGTAAAAAAAGATAACCGGCGTACTGTTCACGTGTCTGATTAAAATGTTGAAGGACCAAAGAAAGAGTAAAGAGAAAACAACACTTTGGGACAAGAACAGACATCCCGGTTTTTCAAATATAGCGGCCACGAACTTGTACTGATGTCTCCTTATATACGCCCAATATTTCCCCCTATTTATTAAACTGTAGAATAATATAAATAAAAAAAAGCAAAAAAAAATATCCCTCAAGATAAAAGAACGATTAACTAAAAGATAAAGAGAAAATAAGAACAAAGAAAGAAGTAGAAAAACTATCGACAAATTCAGATAGATAAGCCTATTGACTAATTCAATTCTAGCTTCAAATAGTTCATCT
Source organism: Ixodes scapularis (assembly GCF_016920785.2). Classification (NCBI taxonomy): domain Eukaryota; kingdom Metazoa; phylum Arthropoda; class Arachnida; order Ixodida; family Ixodidae; genus Ixodes; species Ixodes scapularis. Next base: position 376,951 of record NW_024610158.1, read on the forward strand.
CAACCTTGGACAAGAGAATGAGCAACGATGTTGTGTTCGTCACCAGCTATCCTGTAGGCTTCAATAACCTCTTGGCCGAGCTTGATCTTGTGTTTCCCAATCATACTGCTATCCTGGGAATGAGTTTCACGGTTCGAGTAAAGGCGTTTATGCACCCACAATCGGGTGATAAAATTCGTTTCAAGCACGGAAAACCTCGAGGATGTGCCCCGTTAAGCGGTTGTTAGGCAACGCCCTGTCTGACCAATGTTCCGGTCACCGCATGAAAGAGAGATGGAGTAAAGTTATTGCATGGTAATTACCTTTCGCTCAACTTATCAGTATATTGGAACGCGTTGCAGTCCCTTCGCTTCATTTTAGAAGCTATGAGGTCGCGATGCGTGAGTCTGCGTTCGCTGGGTGCCGAATTGGGAACATGTGGCGCTCTCACGGGCGCTGTTGCCAACTAAGAAACCAAAAACCCAGAATAAGAATTCCAAAAAACTGCTAAATTCCAGGTGCTGGCTAGGCAAGAATGACTTTTTAACAAGATTTACTGTTGTAATTATTCTAGAAAGAGCAAGTGAATCAAGAGACCCTCACAAAAAAGCTTTCTGTTTGACAGGGACAGTTTCAATGCACACTTCAATTTTAACTGCATGGCGGCCTTTCTGATATCAGGTGTGAATTGTCTCTCCACACCCGCCGACACCTCCATCGTTCCGATCTTTACTGCAATATTTGGTGGCAGTTCAAAGCTCTAGTGAGCAAATTCACATACTCTGTATAGCGTCATATTTTCTAGGTATCTGACTCGCCTGCAGTCTACACGTATTCAAGCCTAGCAAGCGTGACGCAAAGCCTTTTTTCTATACGCTTGTTGTAGGCATGGAAAGTTTCCAGGCTTAGAATGCACGCTTTCTAATCGTGAGCCGCGTTCCAATTAAAGCCTGGCCGGCGTGAAGTGTATCCAGTGTTTACAAGCTTATAATAGCGTGTACTGTTAATGGCCCGAGCGAGTTGAACATGAATACTTAAATTCGAAAGAATAAAACAGGGAGGACAAGCACAGGTAGTTGTACTGTGCTCGTCCTCCCTGTTTTATTCTTTCGATTTTAAGCATAGCGTGTAATTTCATCAAGCGTAGATAGTGACGGTTCTCGTGCGTCAGAAATGCGCGTGGAAAGTTTAAACCAATGCCAATGCCCATCCCACTCGTTCTGTTTTATGCATAAATACGCGCAGATATGACTGAGAGCTGTACATCCCAAGACGAATGTCCTGATAGCAAACCATTTATCCCGCCGGACATGCTTTCTCTGAGCGGCGCATATAACCTGTTCGCACTCATTACCTCCTTGTTGGGTAAAGGTAAGGGCGGGGACGGAGGGAGGGGGGTAACATGCCTTGCGCTAATTAGCTGCAAGGCAGAGGCGGACTTACCATTTTGACGCCCTAGGCAGCCTTTAACAGTGCCTCTCCCCCCCCCCCCCCCTCCCCCCAAACCCCCGCTTCCCGCTTTCAGTGACCACAGGGGTTGGGACGGGGGAAGGGGGGGGGGGGGAGGGGGGTTACCTAGATTTGGAGCTAGAACTATCAAAGTGGCTAAATTCGGAGCTAGATTAAAAAAAAAAAGAAAAACTAGGTTACAATTACAACTTTGGGGTACTGCCACAAATTGGTTGTTCCTAAAATTCTGCCGCCCTAAGCAGGCGCCCATTCTGCCTATTGCCAAGTTCGCCCCTGCTGCTAGGTGTCCATAAATGGGCAAGCGGTGCGCACACCCCGTGAAGTATACACCAACTCATCTCTGTGACGTCACGGCGCGGTGGTGGCGCGTCGGTCGCACTTCCGGTCTGGGGCTGTGGGCAGAAGTCCTTATGCCAGACGTGTATTCCTGCGTTGTTTTGAAAGGAACCAGACAAAAACCTGCCTTCTCATCAAAACGCCGCGACTGGGGCCGTACCAAAAGTGTCGAGAAAGGTTTGAAGGTCAGTTTTCACGTGCTCGGTTCGTCCGAGAATCTGGATATGTGCCGTGAAAAGGGAAAAGCAGACGCCGTCGGACAACGATTGCTTGGGCGGGAAGCACTTTGGGTTGAATTCACGGACACTTGTGGTCATCAGATTTATTTGTTTTGTTCCAACATGAACGCCATAAAACTGTCAAGTTGTGCGGACAACCTGTGAACTACGTTCAGTGCGTCTTCAAGCTGAAACGGCCGCCTGATCGTTCGAACTGTCGTCTGCTCTTTCAAACGTTTCTGCTTGTCGTCTGCTCTCTTAGACGACGCCGGCCGTAGATTAAATGTTGGCCCGGTACTTGCTATACGAAGTAAGTGCAGGCCTCAAAAGACTTAAGTTTGAAGGTTGGTAAATAGGCTCGATGTAAACAGTAAATACAAGGAGATGATCATTGTAACGAGTGACCATCACTGACTTGCTATGCCTAATTGACTTAGTCCGATTCTACTTGCAATTTTCAGTATCGACGTCGACTATCTCAGCTGCGGTACAAGCTTTCGCAGCCCGAGCGGCGTCGCGACTGAAAATTGTGAGCGAAATCTCATCATGCGAGTCAGGTTTTATCGCACATACTGCGGCGTCCACGCGGAATGAATCGCCACGTGTCACATTATTCACGCGAAGTTTCGCGGTGTAACGAGCCTCGGTAATTTCGCTAACACCGCTCAAGTAGTCAGAGTTCGCCGGGAAGACGTAGAATCAACAATTCGAACGCGAAAAAGGGCAGGGGGACTCACACCGACGCCGACAACATCGCATTTCAATGGTTTGTTTATGGGCGACGGCGAGCTTTTTGCCCACACCCCCTTCGCGCATGCGCGGCGCCGGTGGCGTCCGCTAGGGGCGCTCCGGTTTGTTTGTAAACATGAGTTGGTGTATATGCTGGCAGTCAGAAACTCAGGGAGCGAGATCTTATTAGGCTCGCTTATTACAGAAATATTTCGAGAAAACTAAATATATAATAAAGGCGAACAGATTGGTACTTTGGTTTAAACGGTTTATTAAACATTCAACTCAGGTTTCTTTTTGAAACTCAAAGCAACAAAAAAGTATTTTTTGAAGGTACATAAAATTCTATTACTTCAAAATTGCGATATGAAAAAAGCACTTCTTTCGCCTTTAGTATTGTACGATGTATATCACTGTTTTGTTTTATTTAATAAATACCCCCAAACAATTGTTTTCTTAAGATTACAAATGCGACTCTCTTAGCATGCCCACTTTCAAATAAATTCACTCACCACGTGTGTGCTGCACCGGTCCCGTAAAAAACAAACAAGAAAAAAAACTTATTTTTGAATTCGCTCGTTTGTCCTCATTGAAGTTTCGCACATATGTCGCTTTTACAGCCTATTTTATATAATGCCAAACGTGCCGTCATTACTTGCCTAGTTTGTTCGGAGTAAACTCAGATCAATCATCATTTGCAGTGGAACTATCTTGCACTTCAATGTTTTGCTCTGATACTGAGCGAGCTGGCAACATTGTGGTCATTTATGGCGAATGGCTCAGGCACGTACTGTCCCCAAACAAAGTTTTACAAGATGGAACGTAAAAACGCGACCTCTGCGTGAAGTTGCACCGCAAACAAAGGAGTGGTTTAGGCAACATATACCCTTTTAAATTTTTTTACGGCAGTGATGCGACGCACGGTGAAAGAAACTCGCTCATATCGTCGAGTCCAGCCAAAACCAAGCTCGTCAGAAGACGGGGACTACGTCATGCATACATCTCCGTATCGCGCTCAACAACATAAACATCCCTCACAAAGGTATTAGCAGAAATTGTGCTGCTCGATACAAGTGGTTTCAGGACAAACCAATAAAAAAATAGCAAACTTTGCAGTGTGTGAAGGAAAACGAAAACAGAGATCTTACCTAAATGTCTCACGCAATCGTGAATGGCTCCGTAGTTGCCACAGTGTATGCCAGGAGGGAAGCCATTTCCTGATCTCGCGCTGAATTGCTCCGTCACGGGGGGAAGGCGTTCTCCTTGCACCGGACACGCGACACAGCACACATGGCAGCTGAAGTAAACATGAACGAATAATTTTCGTGTCACCATCGGGAAGAACATTGAGAAAAGCAGGCTTATATTTGATCATGTGGTGCCCAAAAATGCAATTCGAGTTTTAAAGGCGCCCTGCAATGACTTTTTTTACTAATTTTTAATTTGCACCGAACCTGAGCGCACTGAACGTAGAAACTTAATGAAACCTTTCTTTTTTCAAAATTCGCTTTATTTTAAAAGTTATAGACAAATTAAAATTACAAAAACAAGCAAAAATAACCTCCTTCATGACGTCCTTGGTTGCTTGAGTGGCCGTGAACTAGAGGAGGGGCAGTGAGTTATGCGAGCGCTCACAGCTGCTGCGTGTCGACGGCGCGAGAGGGCGCCACTAAAGCCTGTTCTGGCTAGGCTGTATAAAGCAGGCAACAGGGGCGTCTCACATTGCATTTTCTGCGTGATTAAACACCAATTCGGCATGACACATCATCGGCCACAAACGACAGCAAACACGGGGTAAAGATCAGTTCAGAATGGGAGCCACATCGCGCTGCCATACCGCGAAGCGGCCAAACCGCCAGACGAAGCTGCTCGCCGAAGGCCTTCGGAACGCTCGGAGTCGGTCGGATCCTCCAGTCCCTACGACCGCAGCGCCGCCGCCTACGTCCGGTATCTTTCCGTGTCGGAGCCTGATCCCACTACTCCTTTCTAGTATGCGCCGCCTTATCCACCACTTGGTTGCGGGTATGTCGACGGGTCATTTCTTGTTTCCGTACTTTATAAACTGCATTTGTCTCTTCTGATCTAAAATACTGAACAAAAACTACTTTTATCAGTAATTGAAACGGTTCGGCGCCGTGTATATTTTGTGTTTCGACTAAAAAGAAGCTTTTAGCGACTCTGACCAGTAGTAAGCCCAGGACCAAAGACGTCACATTTCGCGCGCTTTCGGTACCGCGGGTCGCTCCCGTCGGTGGAGGAGGTTCCCGCGTCGTTCGTTTAAAATATGACGCACTGATTTTTAGTTACTCTCTCCGTGCCCGCTGGCTTGCCCGAACCCCAAAAGACGTGGAAACCACAAAAAAAGGTATACGCTTAAATATGAATGCAGGCCCCCTTTAAGGACGTGCGGTCCAGGTTTAAAACTTGCGATTCGCGTCAGGTTAAGCCTGATAGTTTTTAGAGGGTAACCTCGCTTGGAACTTTCATTAACCAGTCTCGAAGTTTAGAATCCTATAACCCTTTGTTTTCAGAATTCCGGTACATGGTTCACTGCGCCGATTTTATCTGGCAAACTTAGAAAAACGAGTTCATATATACATTAACGCACAAATCGATTGACATGATGTTTTGAGATGGGCCTCTCTAATACGTCGCAAGCGTTTCTCTCACTGAAAACAATTTCGCCGAAAGTAAACGTGGTAGCCCCGTGTCATCAACGTACCGAAAAAAAATTAAACTATTTATGAATGATAATTTTAAACTTATGTACATTTAAGGCCGCCGGGATAAATACTTACTTGGCTGTAAATCCACTAAAAATGTCGCCGCCTACAAAACTACAATTTCTCCCGCTAGCTATAGACAACTCAGAAAAACGCATTCGCACGGCGGGCCACCTGCGAATACGAAAAATGTGGTCATTTTCATACGCACCTTCAGGCATCATGACCTGAAATATACAGGTGGCCCACCAAAGTGTGTGTAATAAAGTTTAACAGGCTTAGTGATGGAAAACATGCTTAAAATGCTATCTTTGTTAGCATTCAAGCATTGAAAGACCCAAAATGGCAAGTGTCGAATTAAAACAGTGCTGACAATGCAAAAAAAAAAAAAAAAAACTGACAAAAAAAAAAAAAAAACATATGACGACGATGACGGTTCTCTCATTAATGTTGTAACAACAACGGCGAGGAAGAATACATTATAGTGAACGGTTTTCAGTAGCCTGAAGTCCTTCCTAGCAATCAAATATTTGTCTCTGACAGATCACTGCCATTTCACCAAGTGGAACATTTGAACACGTGTTCAGCAGAAGCAAGAACACATTCGCCATCAGGAGAGGGAAGCTGCCTGATAAACATTTTGTAAAGCAGCTATTGCTGTGTTACGGCATTTTGGTATTTATTCGTTCGTTCATTTTTTTTTTATTTTTTGTGCTCATGAGGAGCTATTGTTTCTGTAATAATGCAAACACAGAGAGATTATAGATGAATAATAAACAACTGAAATGCTAAAAATGTTGAGTTATAAACGTCAATATTCTCTGCACTGATACAACTCTTGTACGCGGGTTATGGTGTTAATTCTTTATTAAGAAAGAAGTAGGATAAGCTCGGCAAAACTCACCTCAAAACGTCAACATGAATAGATGACGCCATATAAGGGCAATGACTAGTTTTAAGAAGGCATCTACACAAACAGATAAAACTGTGCGAGTAGTATAAATATTTATTTAAAACAGTTTGAAGGAAACGCTTCTAAATACTTTCCATCATTACTTAGCTTGCACGTCCAATACAGTTCAAGAGGACAGAGAAAAATCCAACTTGGACCAATATGAGGTAAAAACTCACATTTTGCTTCACGTAATCAGCCTGCGCTGTGCTTCATCCTAAAGGTGGTAGCCCCTAAAAACCTCGCTCAGCGAATAGAACCACAAAATGGTGTCTCTGTGAATGTTTTGAATATTTAAGGGTTATGCAAATTAAACCAAGTTCTTGGACGTCCCATTTCGTGTGTCTTCGCCCACCAAAGTTTTTCGTTTGTCTTCACCTCAATGACGAGTATTTAGGCTACATGCATAATTAAGACCAGGTGGCTTGCGCACATATACTCTTTATGATATTTTTCTACTGTTTCCTCCAAGTTAGGTTTAGAAGTTTTGGAAGACCCACCAACTCAGACTTGTGCCGGTTAGCTAAAAAAATCGAATGAATTACGGTTACATACATTTCAAAATGAAGATTTCGGTAGTTGACTGCCTGGTTGGGGAAAAACTCGCAAATTGAAATAAACCACAAACCAAATCCGATAAGATGATCCCGACGTTTCAAAATCGATTCGGATTTTTTTTTTCAGAGGGCGATCATTTACAGATAGGAAACAGCAGCTTCGTTTCCTCCTATGGTGATGGTTTCTTTTTTTCACTTTTTTCTTAGGTGATTTAGTCCGTTCACGTGGGATAATGGTAATTTCAGAGTGGAGCTATATACATTTTTATCTCAGTAGTTGCCTGACCGGCGGATGGACGACGCTGACGCACTCGCCTCCATTAGGTTGCTTGAATTTGGTTGGTTTCGGTTTCAACGTGCACGCGGCTGTGTCGCGGTTTTATGTAGTCTAGGTTTTATTTTGTGATACAGATGTTCCCCCTTTAGCCCCTAACCAATAAAACAGTATTGTACTGAGCAAATCTGAAGACTACTAACTTGTTTCGAGCCTAAATGGAGATTTTTTGTTTTTTCATAGGCATTTCTGATGCATCTGCTTATGGTTGGCGGCAAACTGCTGAACTGATGTACAGGGGAAATTACAATCGTCTTCAGCCGCGCCCGATAACGATAGTTTAAAAAAAAACGATGAAAAGACTAATGCGGAAACGTGAAGGAGCAGGTTAAGAGCTAGAGTAGCCTTGTCCTTAATTGGTAGGAAGAAACGAACTCTCGAGTTTACTACTGACTGTATTGCTTTCGCGGAGACCAACCTTTTAGTGAATTTCGCAGAATAGAAAGTACCGTACAATGTCGCAGAGTTTATATATAAAAAAAACCAAGAAAAGCAAACAAACAGTAAAGCAAAGAATAAAAAATTATTGTCTTGCCTGTTTATATATATATATATATATATATATATATATATATATATATAAATAAACATAAGAGCTCGAGAAACAATTCTTGAGAGTGCGACCCAGGCCGAGTAGGACATTTCGCTATCAGCCCTGCTAAAGTACTCATAATATATTCCAATATTGTGCACTCATAATATACTCTAATATTGTGAAATATACTCATGTTTCACAATATTGGCCGCAGGAAATAAATCATTTTTATATGAACATTTGTTTGTGGCGTACACAAGATATGATATAAGCGACAGACCCGTCACTTTAAGTCTAACATCCGCAAAATTGGCCAAATGAAATTAAAGAGCGCAAGAGAAGTAGCTCGGAAAGTTCGGCTAAAGTCTAACGCTAGGCGCCACTTCATGGACCCGTGTAAACAGATCTTTATTGGTTCGAACAGATGCTCTTTGCGAAATTTTGGCGTCGACAGGTACCAAGAGTAAACCTCTATTCTCTATCGACAACGCTGGAGTCGAAATTTCTTTAATGCAGGCGGCTCTTTCTTTTTTTTTTTTTTTTTTTGGCGTCAAAGATTGCGGAATTCGGGCACTGGCAAGAGTTTAAACAGCGTATGTGTTTTTTTTGTTTTTTTTTGCGTACGCAAGAAAAGAAAAATACGCGTTGTCGTTACTGCGCATTCGCCGCGCCTAAACCGCGTTTTGGATTAGCGCATGGAAACGACGCTATTTCTTTGCGTATTCAACGATTTTGCGTACGCTATCAAAAAAACTCGGAACTGTTAAGCGGTCCGTGTCAGTTTCTTACGCGGGAAGCCCCAACCTTGCGTTAAAATAAATGAAGTGGATTGAACTGGTTCTCTGATGACAATCAATAAATCACTTGAAAGACTGTCGAAATTAGACCAAGCAGGGTACACAGTTTCTTAGAATCCTTAACTAAACCGACCAACCGAATGTTTATATCGCAAGAACGATTGAGAACGTCATACGCACTTATGTGTGATATTATGAACAAAGACGTCGCCTGATGCTTACTTTGCATTATTCCTAGCATCAGATAAAATGCGAGTGAAATGTTCGTTGCCTATCTCCTCCAAGAGCTTCCTCAAATAATCAACATAAACTGTTTTCGATCTGTTATGAATGCAAAGGAGGATGCTTTCAGAAACAGATAGCCTTTTTACGCTGACTATATGCATGACACCTTTCAATCCTGAATCATAAATATTCTTACTTTTAATTGCAAATGTTGCGCCACTATTAGTAAACAAACCTTAGTAATTGACATAAATAATTGATCTTTGAACCTTACTGCTGTATTGCTCATTTACATAATCAATGTGGCTCAGTGCTAATGCTGATTCATGCGCCTCATCCTAACGCATTAAGTACGCCGACGGTGCAAATAGCCAAATCGTGCTACAAAAGTAACCGAAGTTATCCACATTATGATGTAATGTAATTAGGTAGTAGAAGCAAGTATCACACCATAGTTTGCAAAGTAAGGCAAGAAAGCGCGGTGAAACGTGACGAAAAGCACCAATACACCGTATCCGCCAAGGCGCGGAGGGGAGAGCGGAACGACGAGTTGAAGCAACCTAATGGCGGCCGCATCACGTGATTCCAAGATGGCAGCGCCCATGTGACCGAGGATGAAAATATTTATTTCCGTTTCCTCGTGTTTTTCGGATATATCATGAGTCTATAAAAGCAGCTGGCGGAATTTTGTCTCAGTATTTTATGATGCGAGTATTTGCGAAGTCGATGCAATGGTTACTGTCCTCACAATAACAGCGTCGCGCACGCTGTCGAATGCACGCACATCGTTTTTGAGCTGGCTAATTTGTTTTTCGCGGGTTCCTCGTTTCGACGATGTAGGTGGAAATGCACTTCGTTCATGGAATTGAATACATAACACCATGCGCTCTTTCTTTCAGTCGCCTTTATGTAGGGAACGCAGATGCGGGTGTGTGGGCGGAGCGGCGTTTTGTTTTGTTTTCTGGAGGTGTTGATGGTTGTGATCTAACTGCTGGTGTATCCGGTCTGTTTTTAAATCAGTGATGACTGTTTGCCCTTCGTTTTTTTTTTTTGGTCAGTCTCTATACACCAACTCATGTTTACAAACAAACCGGAGCGCCCCTAGCGGACGCCACCGGCGCCGCGCATGCGCGGTGGATGGTGGGCAAGAAGCCCGCCGCCGCCCATAAACAAACCATTGAACTGCGTTGTTGTCGGCGTCGGCGGGAGTCCCCATGCTCTTTTTCGCGTTGGAATTGTTGATTCTACGTCCTCCTAACAATATCTGACTACTTGAGCGGCTTCAGCAAAACTATCGAGGCAAAACTTTGCGTGAATAATGTGACGTGCGGCGATTCGTTTCACGTGGACGCCGCAGAATTGCGCTAAAGCCTGATTCCCACGATGAGATTCTGCTCGCTATTTTCAGTCGCGACGTCGCTCGGACTGCAAAAGCGTGGACCGTAGCTGAGATGGTGGACATCGATACTGAAAACCGCAAGTAGAATCGGGCGTTACAAGTCGGTGATGGCCACTGGTAACAATGATCAACAACTTCTTGTATCTGTTTGCACTTAGCCGACTTACCCCAACCAACCTTCAAAAGTGTTTTGAGGCCTGCACTTAGTTCTTATCGCAATTACCGGGTCAACGTTTGGTTTACGGGCCGCTGTCGTTTGAACGAGCTGACGACAAAAAGCAGCCAAGTTTGAAAGAGCAGACGACAGTTCGAACGCACGCGCAATGGAGTACGGGCAAGAAGCACCGCGTCCCGCGTCAACAAACCATTCGAATGTCACGTTGTCGGCGTCTGTGTGGGTCTGCATACTCTTTTTTGCGTTGGAGTTGTCGATTCTACGTCCTCATCGCAATGTCTTACCACTTGAATCGCCTTAGCGAAATTATCAAGGCTCGTTACGCCGCTAAACTTTCCGTAAATAATTTGACGTGCGGCGATTCATTCGCATGAACGCTGCAGAATGGACGCCAAAACCATGATGAGATTCTTGTAGCTATTTTCGGTCGCGACGTCGCTCGTGCTGCAAAAATATAAAAGGTAGCGGCGATGATCGACGTCGATACTGAAAATCGGAAGCGGGAACAGACCAAGCGTAACAAGTAGGTGATGGCCACCGGTACCAATAATTAACATCTTGTATCTACTGTTTACACCGAGCCTACTTAAGCCTTTTGAGGCCTGCAATTACTTCTTATTGCAATCACCGGGTCAAAGTTTGGTCTACGGGCCGCTTTTGTTTGAACGAGCAGACGACAAAAAGCAGACAACTTTGAAAGAGCAGACGAAAGTTCGAACGATCAGGCGGCCGTGTGAATTTGAAGACGCACTGAACCCGTGGGTGGTCCGGACAACTTGGGGGTTTTCTCTCGTTCATGTTGGAACAAAGCAAATACATCTGGCGTCCACAAATTGTGGCCCGCACACGCAATCGTAGTTCGACAGCGTCTGGTTTGCCCTTTTCACGGCTACTATCCACGTTCTCGGACGAACGGAGGGTACAAAAACACATGAAACCTGATCTTCAAACCTTTCCAGACTCTCTTGTTAAAGCCCCCATCGCAGCATTTTGACGAGAAGGCAGGTTTTTTTGTCTCGTTTCTTCCAAAGGAACACAGGAATGCACGTCTGGCACGGCGACTTCTGCCCACCGCCCCAGACCGGAAGTGCGTCCGGCGCGCCACCACCGCGGCGTGACGTAGGAGAGTTGAGTTGGTGTATATTGAGCAGGTGCTCCTAGCAGTACACAGCAAGGTCATAACCACAAGTCTTGTGACTCGTTGGGTGGTTTAAGTTAAACCGGACGTAACGTCATGTGTGAGTCGGCTTTGTGTATGCTATAAACTCCAGGTCTTCCTTCACCTTGCCTATGAAGCAATAACCGAGCCCGTTTTAAAACGTTGGTACCTTCTTAAAAAAATTTGGTTGGTGATTTTATTACATTTTATAAATTACGATTCCATGTTATTGGACCTTAAATGTAATAAATTTTCATTGCTATTTACTGCTGTGAAAAAAAAATGTATCTCTTTTTTAGTTCCGTTTACGATTACCTTTAGGTTACCCTGCTTGGAAAGAAACAAATAAATAGAAATGAAATATTTTAAAAATACCTGCATATCAATACTACTTTCCGTTCGCCACATCGTGACTTTACTATGGTTGCACTTGAAAAAAACAAAACAAATAAATATAATCGATCTACCAGTGAATGGTTAAATACGCAGTTAGCACACATGTTCGAGCTTCTCCTCTTCCGACTGTCCTATATTGAGAACTTTACGCTACTTTCATGGCCTAAACGAGACGCACTGACGCTTATTACAATTGCTGTAATCTGGATGATCCTAATAGAACAACAGCACGACTTTAGATCTCATACCCGTGTTTAACTATACTTATGTTAAATTCAAGCGGTTCAGAGTGTTCCATTATTTTTTATGTCAGAAAAGAGTAAGCAAACATCTTTATTCTAAAGCCGATCACCCATAACTATATATGGGTGTTTTTATCTCAAATCAGACACGGGTTCGGAGTTCTTCCGACCAAATATACGTGTTTTTGGAGCCTTCTTGACATAAATGACAGCGAAAATGGCAAACTTCGCAGAAATATTTCGTTTTCAAGTTATTGACCATTGAAGCAAAGCGAAAACTAACGTTTCTTCTAGCTATCGGAAATCGCATGTTTGATCGCTCGCGTAGATTGAATTACGCTTGATAAATTAAAAACAAAAAGAATAGCGTCATACAGAAATTTTGTGTTTTTTCGGCATTAATTTGTGGACTTTAAAGCGGGTGTTATTAGTCTCTGATGCGAGACGTGCCTTTCGCTAGGAGTTTCTGCCATTGTTTAGAGTCAAGATCCACAAAATTTGCCTAAAATATAAGATTGAATAATACCCAGATGTCTGTTGATGATGGTTCAAAATACGAAAGCTATATTAAGGTAGTTTTTTTTAAATTTGACAAAGTCTCCTTTCGTATAATGTTAAGAAAACAGCCAGCAGAATAAAATATTTTAGAGACAGTAAATATTTGCTATTTCAAAAATATACATAAATTATAAAACATAAAGAGAGAAAAATATCATTATGTTCCTGCCTAACTAACTTATTACCCGAAGACCTGCTTAGCCCCTCACAGGAAACAGAGGATGAAAAACTTAAGAGTGTTTTTTTTTTCTCCTGTGAATTCATATTAATAGGCTACTGTTTTGTTAATATTTGGAGCGGGATATCTTGAATTCGTATTTGTAATTGTTATGTTTTAACGATTATTAATATAATGATGCCTCTTGTTTGTATTTAAGGCTATTTCGCACTGCGGAATTGTATTTTCTCTACCGCATGCAATTTCTTAATTCTTTGCATCCGTTTCCTTAATTTTATCGTGTAAAACAATATGATATCCTTTTTTGCCCTCATATCTTTACTATTTACTCTCCTCGCGATATTAGAATCAATCTTGAAATGAATAACTAGCCTGTTTTGTTTTGGACAGCTATGCGATTTCAGAATCACTTTAGGCCTTTTGGGCACGATGTTTCAAACAAGCTTTGACTTGTTGACTAAATGCATACGTCACTATAGCAGCTCTTGCACTGTTTACACAAACCAGTTTAAGGCTGGCGCAAAGCAATGCTTGACAACACATCGAGCCTGTTGCGCTGAATATATCTTTGCGGGAGAGAAACTATCACTTTCAGTTCGCCATATTCTGGCCAGTGTTATTCTGCCACAGATATGTTTTGTTGGCAGTCCTTTGGACGGGCCGCGCTTCAATTTTTCGTGCTGTTGAGCTTCAACTTTTTCCTTCGGGGATGGTCTTCTTGGTGTGTATTTAGCACGCTTGTGGAATGTGGATCCTGCAGTTGTTTCGCAAAGCATGGTATCTGCTACTTGATCAATACGACAAGTTTTGCTCTAATCATTTCTTGTGTTGGAAAGTCGTATTGTCAACGTGTAAATACAGATAGACAAAATGTCCCACAATTCATCCTTGGTAATTTAAGCGAATGATGGGAATGCTGCTGAAAAGATACAAAATGGACATTTAAATTATGTAGTAGAGATTCCTCTATTTTAAGAGCTCCAGAAAATAATCATGGGCCTTTTCTTTCACGGAGTTGGTACCTGAGCGGCATTTCTACCCAGGCGGGTATGTTAACGTTGAAGAAACGCCTGGAATGCAGTTTTTTTGAGGCACTGAAACATTGAAGGCGCAACGGAATTCGCTGCGCTTTATTAATTTCCTGGCGGAATAGTGCCAGCAAACAAACGTAGGTGCCGTCGCTGTTGTTTATATTCATTTTTTTGGAGCTGAAAACTGTCTCTGGGAATTCATTTTTCTCCTTATAGGTGAACATTCTTCGCTAGAGCCGGATGGTCCTCGTCGCGTCCAATGTAAAGTGTGGCCACACACATTTGTGGAACGTGACAGCGTCAATTTGAGCCTCCGTAAAATAGTCTCACGTCCATTTTGACAACGACGTTGACCAACATTCAGGAAACAACATGAAAACGGTTTAAAATTATGTTAAAACACCTGAGACTGGGTGTGAAAACACCTCGAAACTACCAAAAGTAGTAGAGACAGGAAAAGAAGTCAGCCAGACGGCGTCTCAAACATTAGTGTGAGACGTCGCCTGACTGACTTTTTTTCCTGTCACATCTACTTTGATTGTTTCAAGGTGTTTTTACACCCAGCAACATAATGGTAAACTTACAGCTGCTCGCTTGCACCGTCACTGCGTTTTTATGAAAACCGTATTCCCTGGAGATCTGCCTTGAACGTCCGATGTTGGACGAAAGCTGCATGCCTGTTCAAAATCGCTCTTTTGAAGAAGCCATTTGGGACCAAAACGCACTGGCGACACCTTTGCATGCTGTTGAAAAACTCAACACCAAACCACCAGTTCAATAAGGGACATAGCCAGGATTTTGTTTCGAGGGGAGGGGGGAGGGGGGGGGGGCGCCCATGACAAAATGCTGTATGAGGGGAAGGGGGGGGGGGAGAGGAGGTCCCAGCAAAATGGAAGATTTGGGGGGGGGGGGCGGGCCCCATGGGCCGTCTGGCTACGTGTCTGAGTTCAATCAAATTAGGCCTCCAAGATCAGGCGAGACGTGTTCACGCGCCATATCTTGAACGCAGTTTGTTTCAGCGCTCCGTGGGCGCTTTTGTTCCAGACACTTCAACAAACCGAAAGCGAAAACTTCAAAAGGAAGAAGGTTTCGTTGCGACACCGGGTGCTCGCACTTTTGATACGCCGGGGTGGCTATACTAGGAGACGAAAACCAGTATATGATTTCAAAATCTCAATGGAAACTTAAAGGATTAATTGGGCCTGATATTTCATGTGTTCTTTCGCTAATCAACTTTGTTTATGACCTCGTGATTCTCAAACGTTTATCGAGTATCGATTCGGTGATCGGGAATGCATTCCGATATCCCGCGTTGGACCTATATTTTAGGAGGACACAGCCGAAACACCAAATTTGCCGGTTAAGCCCCGAAATATAAAATTCCGATTTATTGTGCACTTTGATATCGCAAGCACTGTGGGTCGGGACACGGTAAATATATTCATATACGAATTAATATACCAAAGTAATTTTACTTTCATCTTTATTGCTGCCAGCCACCATGCTCCTTCACTCCGCGCAAGTTGTACGCTACCGAGGCACATCGCACTGACGTCTGTGGGGTTTCTATTCCAATTCCTACCGATCATCTCCGATCCTCTCTTCGCATCAACATGCCACAGCAACAGTTCGCTTTTGGCAAAAGGGTTAATTGACTCACTTATTGCCTGCGGGATTTAGGGACTGGGGAATAGCCACCGAGGAAACCTTGAGTCGACGCGGCGCCACTGTCCTTGCTGATCGTCCCAGCGGTAGTTGTGCTGCACCGCGTCTTGAGTACGTCGCAGTCCAGAACCGGGGCGACCTCCGAACCAAGTCACCAGGCCGCTGCCTAACGTCGAAGCCTTTCTGCGCAACGCACGTCAAGAGCGCCTGTTGCCCAGTACAGTTTTCTCGTCTCCCCGGAAGTGCTTTTTCTGGGCATTGACACTCCCTGTCCCCCTCCGTTTGCCTTTCTTTCCTAGTTGGCCCGCAAAGTAATCCGATGCCGTGGCTGAGGTGTGGGTGGAGTTTGTTTGGAGCATTCTTGAATTGTTATCCTGTGATTGCCAGCTGTCAGCACCGGGGGTCACAAAAGGAGAAACCGGAAGGAGATTCGGTTGCGCCATGAATTACTCTTTCCTTTCTATCCCCGTTAACAAAGAAAAAAACGTTTATGTATAATTTGTTTAATAAACATATACGAGCTTACATAAACTACATAGGAGCAAACAAATTCTTATATGATCTCGTATGGTCCCATGCCTATTAAAACATGCATATAATTTTTCACGGGGACGGATTCCTTGTCGACCCCGGATATGTCTCTTGTGGCATCATCGTGGCTGGGAACTTACTGCGCGAAATTCGGCGGGACACTCGCATCACTTAAAGGGTCACTGAAAAGAAAAAACAATGTCTATTTTAAATAGTCTGGTTGGGACAGGCCTATCAAAAAATAAATTTTACGCGAAAAAGAAAAGGAAAAAAAATTAGGGCCATATTGACGGCGCGAGATTTATTTCAAACTCTGAGCACAAAGTCCATTACATCACGGAATGGTCATGCACTCTTCCCACCTCAACGTGATCGCCAAGCCGCTCCACCTCTCCTCCACGCGCCCGAAATGCCGAGAGAGAAAACACGTTGGAAGGGGGTGACTACCGACTAAATCGTGTCTCGCGCCGTGAATATGGCTCTAAAAATATTTTTTTTTCGCGTAATATCACTGTTTTTAGACACGCGTGTTCTTATCAGCCTGTTTAAGAAAATATTTTCTCTTTCTTTTCAGCGGCCCTTTAACGACTCGGTGTCACGTGATATCATGACGTTACATGACACTATGACATCATATGACGTCATGGTGAGCGTTATTGTGTGTGTTTAGTGATTCACAGACTGAGAACGGCAGGGCATGTCTTTCGAGGACGCCCGGCCTCTAACGCGCGCTTCGTGCCTTCCGCTGTGCTTTGGCTACGCGCACACGCGCTCGAGGTGCACGTGACGCCGATGTGTTGCCGAAGGTAGGAAGCCCGCGCTGGAAGCGGGACAACCGAAGCTCTGCGGTCACGTGCCCGATTCTGAGGCCTCCCCCTTTGGCGTCTCGACGCCCTTCTTGCGCAGGTGGCCCTCCGGAGACAGCAAGCGCAGGAAGAGAACGAGGCCCGCGAATTGAGCCTGTTGTACGGCTGCCACGACGGCCTGCTCGCCATGCACCGGGCCGGATACACCTTCTCGGCCGCCATGGCGCACCTGCTCGCACAGCCACCGGCACAGCACCCCCAGGGACAGCAGCCGCCGCCGGCACACGCCAAGTCCCACGCCGCCGGAGCCAAGGCTTCGACTCCCGCGGCGGACCGCCGGGAAGGCACGCCCACCGCCTGCAGTCCCCCCGCCAGCCCCGCCAGGAACGGTGAGCGCCTCGGTCTCGCGTGCCTTCATCCTGCGGACCGGACAAATGTCCGGCTCAAACAAGTGCCCGGCTCGGATAAATGCCCGAATTGGGTGAATACACGGCTAAAATGAATGCCTGGTCCTGATAAATGCCCTGATGGGATGAAACTTCACAACGGTTAAATGTCCGGATCAGATGAATGTCCGGCTAGGATAGGAATCCGGTTAACATAAATCTCAGTCTCGGATAAAATTTCGGCTCAGATAAATCTCCGGCTCAGATAAATGTCCGGGTCAGATAAATCTTCGAGTCTGTAAATCTTTATCTTGGCCAAATATCTCGTTTTGAATAAAACATTGCCAGCTCAGATGAATGTGCGGCTCGGGTTCATCGGGGTTCGGGTATGTGTCCGGCATGGATGAATCTTAGGCTTAGATACATATTTGTCTTGGATATGTCCTCGGGTCGGGCAAATGTCCGGCTCAGATAAATGTCCTGAACGAATTAATCTCCTGCTAAGCTATGCATCCGACTTGGATAAGTCACTGTCTCTGATAAATCTTTGCCTTGGATAAATACCCGGCGCGAATAAATGTCCCATTAGATAAATGTCCCATTAAATCGGGTATCGTTATCGGGGTACCGGAGCTATCAGAATAATACACTAAAACTCTTTAATGTCCAGTTCCGATAGATCTTTGGATTGGATAAGTGTCCAGTTTGGATCGGGATCGGATAAGTGTCCAGTTTGCATAGATATTTGTTTTGAATAAATCTCTCTCTCTAATAAATCTTCGACTTGAATAAATGTTCGACTAGGATAAATCTCCGGTTCAGATAAATATCCGGCTTGGATAGATCTTCGGCTTGGATAGATTCGTCTCGAATAAATCTTCGGCTCGGATAAATCTCTGGCTCAGATAAATGTCCAGCTCGGATAAATTGCGGCGGATGTGATGTGCTCTCCGCTGGCTGCTATCGGAGCATTTGCCAGAGTGGGCCATTTATATCGAAAAATAGTCATCAGTCTCAAAATACGAACGTGCGATTGTCATTTACGGATATTGCGGATCATATTCAGCCTCTCTGTGAACACGACGGGTATACTTCAAATTTCGTTGAAGTATGCCTTTAAGAATATGTGTTCTGAAATATTTTTGCATGCCAATAATGTATTCTAAAATACGCATTTCTTTCAGGCAAGCTTCGAAGTAATTTATTATTCTTACTTCAACCACTCAGTGTTTTTGTTTTGTTGTTATTTTAAGATGATCCCCATAACGTGCAACCGCGAAACGGTCTATGTCCAATCTGCGACACTGTTACTGCAAAGACGACCTTGTCGCTTTTTTTTAAAATTTTACTTCGAAACTGCATTAGCAGGAACCAAATTTTAGAGCTTATGGTAGTGACTCAGATGAACACTTCCAAAGACAGTAATAGTTTTTATGGCAGCCTTTTAATTCTATGAGATAAGCATCAATACCACAGGCCATTTTTTCGCGCTAACAGTGTCGCGCTATGTGCATAAAATGGAGTCTTACGTACACAAGCACATTGGGTGAGCTAAAAGTAGCAAAGTGAGTGCCACGTTATTCTAAGATCTCATATTAGGGATCTTGATATTTTGGACAGTGATAAATCAGACAGGGTGACAGGCATATGATTGCGACTTTATTTTCTTTTACAATTGCAAACATAGAACACTCGAGCACACAGGAAAACATCATTGACCAAAAAATGCCTTCGCCTTGTTGAGAAAGTCAAACAGGGAAATCGTGCTATCACGAAGGCGACACTCCAGTTCTCACAGTTAGTGGTCCTTGCTGACCCACTTATGCCCTTCTGGCCCACACCCAAATGATAACAAACGATGGCCGAATCGGGAAGGTTGTTTCGGGATAGGGAGAAATGGGAAAGGATGAAACGAGAAGGTCGTTTTGAGCCAGGTCGAAATGGGGAGGTTGAATTGGAAACGGGTTGAAACGGGAACCACCCGTCTGTGGGGAGGGATCATGTGGCCCGTCGGGATATAGACCGACACGCGGGCTTGACGTCACGGAGCTGCGGCGGCGCTGCGATCGCGCCGGAGCCGGGGGGTGTGGGCAAAAGCGCGCACGTTTCGCATGGGCGTCATAGCATTTCAGCATGCCGCGAAGCTGTGTTGCCGTTAATTGCACCGAAATGTACAAGAAAAGCAGCGGAGTGAGTTTCCACAAGTTCCCGGCAGACTCTGAAAGGCATAGAAGGTGGATAATACCCGTGGATCGAAAAGAATGGTCGCCTCGCGCGAACGACCGTTTGTGCGGCAAACACTTTCTTGGAGGCAAGTGCGGCTTCCATTTCAATCTCCGTCCCGAGGCTTGCTTATGTGCAGGGAAACCGTTGTCTGATCGAGATCACCCGGATTTTGTTCCCACGGTATTCGCGCACAACGCACCGGCCAAGCGCTCGTCGGAGGCTCGCTACGCCCGTGCTACCCAGCAGAAGGGGATCGGCGACAGAACGGCAGTGTTGTAGGCGTTACCAAAAAAAAAGTAACGAAATACGTTACTCGTTACTTGCAAATAAAAGGTACGCTTTACTGAACTACGTTATTTAAAAATAAAAGGAACGCGTTACCGCTACCGATAAAAAGTAACGCACGTTACTTCTGCGTTACTTTTTTAAATTATGATTTAGCACAATTTACGGTTTTGACGATACAGGTCATATATAAAAAAAAATTATGTTTATGCAGAAACTGAACATAGTTACTTTATTTCTTTTTACAGTTTCAACTTAAATACTTACGAGAAAAAACGTAAAAACATGGCTTGACGCCTAAAACACAGAAACAATTGAAGTGTAATTTCTTTAAGACTTGGGAAGTAGTAACGACTAACGTAACTACGTTACTTAAAATAGTAACATAAGTACGTTACCCGTTACTGTGTCGAAAACGTAACGAGTAGGTTAGAACGTTACTGAAAAAAGTAACGCGTTCCTGGTAACGCCGTTACTTGTAACCTGTTACCGCCAAGACTGCAGAACGGACAAACCTTTACTGCTTGTAATGCCTTGTGGTCATGAGGGTAGGAAAAATATCATACCTTGACTTGAAGACGATCTGTGTATTTAATCAATTAATGAATACACACACTTCCGCAGACCCACAGTCTGCTGATCCCGCCGGCAGTGCGGAAACCGACTCGATGTAATCGTAGACCTCGAGAGACTTGTACGCCTGCACCGTGTCGGCCGTGAACTGGCTTGGCGAAAAAACCGGAATAGACGACGACCTGAGCCGTCGACTTCCGTGGCAGCACCTTAACGCTGGAAGTCCAGCAGGCCTTGTTTACGGCGTACGGATCCTCGTAAACAACGCCGTTCACGCACAGTTTCTTTCGATAGCGCTGCCGTTCAGGCTCGGGCAACGCGCTCAAATAGTCGGGTATAGCATACGACATACGTTGTGAGGAAATACGACGCACAAATAAAGATACAGGCGTCCCTACAACGTCAACAACGAGCGCACGCCATAGAGCGCAATGGCGAAAACACGGAGAACCGGGCTGCTTTTGCCCACATAGCTACCGCGCATGCGCGGCCTTCCGGCCGTGTTGGTAAACAGAGCCGCTCCGCGTGTCGGTCTATACTGGTCAGGGAAGCCGCTTGGTCATTTCGTATCGGGTGGCCGCAACGAGGGTATGCTTAGTGTCGGCTTCTTGTCACATGCGTTGGACATTTATCTTCTTGAGCAGCTGAATGTGCGGATCAAGCAGAAGGTTTCTTAGTTCCTTCTTTTTTGCGCACGTTTGTCCGTCCGGCTTTAAAAGCTTAACCAGCGAACAAAAAGGATTCCGGAGACTCCATCGAGGTGGCACCAAGAACGACACCGTGACCGTGCTCATGATTTCTCAATGGCGTCGGACGTCGCTTTCGCGTTAGGGATTTTCGCTAAACGTGCTACTGACAGTGTATGTGTGTACACATGGTGCAGCTACACGGTTTTATTAGTACCTCTTCTTTGCGACAAAGAACTCGGTTGTTTCTATTTGGTGTGATCACTTGTTTACAGCTGCTTGCGCTCAGGTTTGAGCACAAATTGGCTCTTATTCACTCTTTGAGTTACAACATGCATGTAAAGCTCAACGTTTGAAATGAATTTCCAGTAATGTTTTGAACTGCATTTTTGATATGGGGTTCACAGTCATTTGGGCGTCTAATGGGTTGAGAGGGATTGAAAGGCTGAAGGGGTTTGATAGCCTGCATGGGTTGGAAGGGCTGGGAGGTTCCCATAACGCATCACGACTGAAGTTTCATTTTCGATCTGGGATAAATGCCCGGCTCGGATAGATGTACCCGGCATACATGAATTTCTGGTTCAGACAAATCTTCAGCATGGATATATCTTTGCCTCGGATGTATTTTTGGCGTAGATAAACGGCTTGCTCGGATTAATGTCCTTCTCGGATTAATCTCCGGCTCGGATAGATCTTCGACTTGAGGAAATAGTTAAAAAAGATGGGTATGAATAAATATCCAGCTCGGATAAATGTCCGGCTCCAATAAATCTTAGGCTCGGATAGGGCTTCGGCTGGATAAATCTCTGTGTCTAATAAATCTTTGACTTAGATAAATGTCCGGCTCGAATAAATGTGCAGATTGGATTCCTTCCCCTAAAGGTGGGTGGAAAGAACAAATGGAGTGTGAGAGATGGCCCCCGATAAACTGGAGAAGGTGACGGAAGGGGAGAGGGTGGAGCTGCCTTTTCCACATTTGCACCTGTTGCTCTCTATATGCACAATTGGCCCAGTGAACTATCTACACCAAAGACAGGCGATGCGCTTGTCGGCGCGGGGTAGGAGAAGACTACACTCGTGGCACGTATCTCGGGAGTTCACACAGCAGTGGACGTCCGTACTTGAAAGAAAAGTAAAGGGTGACTTTTATCTAGGGGCTCTAGTTACATTTCCAAGCAAACGGCACGATGATTGGAAAGTGCGAACCTATTCTGACCTGCACCAATGAGGCAGGCATTCGTACTCGGTAATGAGAAGGCACCATTCGACCCTTTTCATGAGTGCGCACCCTCCAGCAGCTGCTCCAAGACCGCCATATTTTGGTCAGACACATTCAGCCTACTTTGGGCACGAGTGCTGTGCCAGCGCTCGGCGTGAACTTGAAATCAGCCACACGCTTCGCATAGGAAGTGATGCCCGAAATATCTGGGTCGCCAGTGTTTACTGACGGAAGTTTTGAATGGGTATATTGCAATGATAATAATATAGTAATAATTAGAATACTTTATTATTCCGTGCCTCCGAACGACCGAAGCCTTGGTATGAGTTACGCTCTTATAAATGAATTCAAAATGCGGCATACTGAATCCTAAATCATTGCGAAAGAAATGGACAACTATACTTTTTCACTTCAAAAGTAATGTTATATGACCGTCGCCCGAGCCGAGTTACCAAATTAATTGGAAAATAAATTCAGTAGTTTCTGGAAGCAACGCGGATATGCAATTTTGCACACGCAAGCTGAATTGCGATAATTACAATTGTAGCTAGCGAACTGTAATTAAATTACATGTTAAGCTTTATCTAAATATGCCACAATGACGCGATAGGCGTGTATCAGTTTGTTAGTCAAAATCTAAGAGAAGAACACACAAACTTGCATCAATAAAGTTTGAAAAAAGAATATGTTTGCCTATTAAGTTCTGTATTCCCTAGAATCAGTTGGTTTTGACGTCATCTTGAATATTCTGTGGCGTATACAGTCGCAAAGAGACCCTTGGCGGCAATATTTTTCGATCTACTGTTTTGCTATCTTGGTACTTATAGCGATTTGCATTCCGGGGGGATTGGTGACCAACTGTCTGGACGCACTTCAGCTCGGAACACGTGCAGCAATAGGTCGCGAAGAGCCCAGGAATCCTGGATTCAATTCCCAACCTTGCTCGTTTCAATTTAGATGATCATGCTACCGGCGTGAGATCGTGTATCACTCGATGTTGAACAAGATGCTCAACAAGTGTATTTAAGATAAGTTACTAAATATACCCGCTTCGTAAGGTATTTAGAGAACTACTCGAGTTACGTTCGACGCGAAATGTCTCGAGTAGAGTACAAATGATTAAAAATGTAATTTAATTATTTTCATATATTTCCACATTGCGTAATTTGTACCATCTTTGGTGACGCCAGTATGCTTTATTTATAAGTAACAGAAGCAAAAAAAAAATGACAGTGCTATCTTATGCAATCCCACTACACTGGGGTACAAGAATCACTGGTGGCGTTAAAATCACATTTTACGTGAATTTTAAAATGCGCACCTTGTACGCATCGTTTTACTACGGGCTGTAGTCAGTATATCAGGAAGAATGCGATCACCTTTCTCAAGTAGGTTATTCAAACGCTGGATTCAAAGATAACTAAGCTTTCAAAAGAAGTGCGCAAGAGGACACACTAAAGAACCCCGGCATTGCACTATGTTTGTGTCTTTAGCCGATTTTTTTCGTTTTTCTCTCTATGCTAAAGTATAAAAGCTCGTTCAGAAAGCCGCACGATTCAGAGATGTCTCTTTGTATTTTAAGAGCTGATCTCGCTCGCCGCATGTTTTTTTCTCGTGTCTGTCCCCAGAAAAGCGTCGAGCTCTCGCCGTCCACCACAGACAGCGTTCCTGAAAGTGCCACACTGGCAAAGAAATCGTTATTCAGGCTGTAGCTTGGTCAAAGTTAAAAACGGAACAAATAAAACAATGCGCATTTTTTAATATCCTCGACTAAGTTTGTTTTAGTTATTATTTTGCTACATATGGCGTGAGCCTTCGGTGATACGCCAGCTTGAAATTACTGTGCGGTCAAGATGACGCATCCCTAATATGCACCAACGATCTCAACTTAAACCTGTAACCATGCATCTTTGGACCTGGATTCTTCATGCTCTTTGTTTGGTGTTTTCATTTTTTTTGCTTTAAGTTTGCAGTTGGTCGAGCTTTACGCAAAGGGCGCCGATCCAATTTCCAGAAAATATTCGAGCGACATTCTTTTTCAAAGATTGAAAATTTGGTATTTAGGGTAATTAGTATGAGATAATGTAAAATGTAATTGGGACAAAGTAGCAAACACTTTCGATCAAATGAATTTGAAAGACATAAATTACAATTAAAAGTATTTGAAATACAGTATCTTGAGTAGAATATTTGTGATAGGCACAATATCTGCTCTACAGCGCAGACACCAGAGAAAGACTCTTTTCTTCTTAGAAAAAGAAAAGAGGAAAAAAAAAAAAGGCCCGGGCGTTACTTACTCTCAAACATAATTATTTCCGTTCCTATGATTACACAAAGCGTCCTTGTCGTGTGAGTCATGCACAAATAGATTTGATGCGCAATACGTTCTTGAAACTCGCAATACACTTTGTACTTCGTCTCTGTCGTGCCACCCGCGTTAGATAATGCGGCTTCACCGGGCCACAACCACGGAGAAAGCCCCCTTTAACCGGCGAGAAAAAGCACTTTGTTACAGCTACGCCGACGACATAAAGCGGCTCGGCCGAGAGGACGTGGAGGCCGCGGCCTAGTTTTACACGAGGACATGTGTAAGCAGCACGGGGAGGGGGGGGGGGGGGGGGGGGGCAGCTTGAAAACATCTTTGCAAAGCTGGTGGAAGCGAGCATACCGAAAGATGCTTTTTGCCCACGACATATATGTCGGCCCTTTTTGGGGAAGCTACGAGCCATTGTGGGGGTCCAAACTTTACGAGCATTCTTATTAGGCCTTTTTTATTAAAGCGAGGCCCCGCGTCGCTCTGTAGCTGTGGACATGTACCGGTCTTTCATATTAAAGTTTCGAGGCGTCGTCAGATGGTCTTCGTTTTTGTACATGAACACGCTGAGACGTTGAATGCTGCCCGACTTTGAATGAAGCGCATACATATTTAGTGCCGCAGTGCGCTTTGCCGACATATTGAATTTGCAGGATGTTTTGGTGTTGGAGAATGCACGACACAGAACCGACAAGACTTCCGGATGTTGAATGTTATATTGTACTTCATACGTCAGTTCCCCACATAACTGCATCATATTTAAGCTTTAGGCTTCCCAGTTTTAACCGAAAAAACACAAATAAATATCCTCGGGTGTCAAAAATAGAATATTGGTTACGCAAAATACAACAGAAAAAAAAAAACATTGTCGTAAAAAAAAAAAAAACGAAAAAAGAACAGATTGAAACCGAGAACGCCAATTTCTGGAAAGCTTTTTGGAACGCCAATTTCTGGAACGCCAATTTCTGCCATCTTTGACTTGAACTTCGTTTTTCATTAGATTTTTCTACGGATAATCACCGTTGTTAGCGTCCGTCAAAAACGTAATCAAAACACACCGCTATTGTAAAAAAAAGGAGTAAACACCAAAAAACAATTGCCGATTTTTTTTTTATAAATAAACGGCGCGCGATTTACGACCTAATCCTATATATACTACCTAATATAATAAGGGTCCGGCAGAATGATGTTCCGAGTCTGAAAGTAACATTAACGCCGCCAGTCACAGTGTTCAAACATCAAACAAAATACTCGAAGTTTGCTGCAGACATGATCGCAAAGTTATCTACGGAGACGCCTCAAGAGAATTCGAGGCGTATTTGATTCATACATCTGAGTACTGCAAACATTCCTGAATTTACACTCCGTTCACCCTTAAGCTGAGACTACACTCTCCGCCTTCAGCGCAAGCTCGCTGGCTTCCACATTGCTTTTTGGTTGCGCGTGCTTTTACACTCCTGTTAGCAAGGGCAGAAAACCCACGCTGAAGGCGAAACTTCTAGTCTCAGCTTAAAGGGTGCACGGAATATTGTTTTGGTGTGACCCATCTTACAGGAACGTCGTACGTGGAAGGAATAAGCTTCAGACAGTGTTTGCGTGATGTCTTTTTTTATAATGTGTGATCAGTGTGGCCGTAGATTCAAACTCTAGCTGCCAAAATGACCTCGAGGATGTGGACCAATGCTATTCTTGATATTGCGAACATTTCTATCTAGGAGGTGGAGGAGGGAAAAATTTTGATTAAAAATAAAAGGCCATGATGTAGAAAAAGAAACATTATTATTTTCTTAGATAAAAACATAATAGTAACAAATATAAAGAATTTGTTTTATTCTAGGAAAAATACAGCGTAACAAAGAAATAGAGGCCAGCGTTAAAAAGAATAAAAATAAAGTAAAAAAAAACCTACTTAATCTTGATATTACGAGGAATTAATGATAACAGTTGCGTCAAAGGTCCGGTCTGTTCCGGAGCTACTGAATTTTAAGTGAAGAATGTAAAACACCAGTAGTGCAGATACCTGTTAGCTTAAATTACCGTTTTTGTTGGAGATCGACCAGCCATTTGGCAGATCTGCTATCGTATGATCACTATGCATCCCGTGCGTTGACGTCCGCATAGACGCAAAGACTATTGCCAGAGTTGTTACTTATCCGATGCCATGGCCAATATGAGAGATCTCTATACTCTACAGCAAAAAGGTTTAAAACAAATTACTGACGCTACCCTCGCGAAGCAGATGCTCAGTTCATTTCCCTCACCAGAGCAATCGACCTCGATTGATTGATTTTAGAGGAAAGCCTGAAAGCCCCAAAAATGTTCCACAGGAGGAGCTGAAGCATATCGTTCTATCTGTCTCAAGAAAAGGAAGTGCACGTGCACATCATTCCACGGCCGTTAGTTATGATTACGACTCAAGATGTCTAATGCCATCTAGGCTACATGGATGCATTCTGGACTTCAATGCACTTTGGATGAAATGTCATCGTGCTTGAGAATGCTAGTAATTGTGTTGCGTGTATGTTTAGACAACGGGAAGCGAGTTTGTCCTAGTGGGCGTCTAATGACTGCGCTGTAGATGAGACATTTAGCCAGTGCAGTACGGCTGATAGCTTGTGGTTTTAGCGTGCACGACGCGGTAGTACGACGATACGATGCTCATCCCGATCGAAGCGAAAAGGGGCGGCGATTGTAGAATACTAGTGTTGCCCTAAACACTCGCACGTTGAAATAAAATGCCTTTAAAATTTGAATGGCGATTAGGGCTAACGAAACTGGGATGCCTACATACCTGGGCTACTGATTGGCGTTGCCCGTTTTGAAGCCCGCGCTAGAAAAATACCATGTCTTGCGATAATAAACTTTCTCCCAGCTCTCCAACGGTTCATTTAATGTCATAAGTTTTATTTTTTTATACGGAAACGATGAAGGCTTGCAACTGGCACAGATGTGTATGCTGAGATTTGGAATATCCAACGATATCGCGAGATATTTTGAACGAATGGCGGCATGCGTGGCAGCGATACATTCCGGGAACGGCGGCTTTGTTTTCTTTCCCACGGCCAGTGTTTATTTTGCGCCATACAGTTTGTTTTCTTGACCGATATTTCACTTTCACTTTAAACCTGCATTTTTGTCTCAGGAAACCACAAAATGAGTATTCTTTTAGTCACTGATTTTCGCCATGGATGTGCTTATATACCATTAAGTATCTAAGATATATTTATAAAGATTGCGGAAGATAACGTTTTGTTACCTTCCGCACGCACGCGGAAGGTAACAAAACGCACGCACGATTTATAAATATGACAACCCCAGCATTAATGCAAATGATCGAACTAGACTTCACTCAAGCGTGTCAACACCTGCTCAAGCTCGTATACCATTCTTGATACCGTTCTCCTAAAAAAAGAAGAAAAAAAAAACAAACAACAAAGCTCAGAATTTTTAACATCTATCTTGCCACTCATTGTTGTTAATATTTGTTTGGTAAAGAGAAAAGATAAAAAATATTTAAAAAAAGAAAAAAAAAAACCTTTTGATGGAAGCAAAGAACCATTGGCGAATACATTTACGAAACAGTCGACAGAACCGACTTTTTATTTTGTTATTGGTCTCCATTCTTTTCATGATCGTCTTTTCCCATGTAACGCAGGTCACAATGGCCACTCACAACGGCGACAGTCGTCCTGCGTACCGTGTCGACCCTCCCGCTCAGTTTTTGTCACCGCTTTATTTGGACACGCTATGCTGTCACAACATTTAGGAGACTGCACCGACACAATGTGCCCCCATACTTCCCTGTGGCGCTTGTTTCGCTTTTTTTATATTTCAAACGCAGTTAAGCGAGTTTGCTCGACGGCCATTGTTCGCTCCAAAAACGCGTAATTTGAAACTTGGAGGGGTGCGTCTAGAGATGTCTGCGCTTCTCCGAGGGAACGCTTTGTGTCGAGCGACGTGACAATCTTTAGCGACAATGATCAGCGTTCAGCGAGTACCTCTTTCATTGTTATAACTAACATCTTGTTCCGCTTCCACAGACTTGTCAGTCCCGCCTATATTTACGTAGTCTTTTTTCGACCCCAAGAAATATGCCAGAAGAAATATACAAACTCGTACCATATTCTTTAGTGACAACCTCAGGAGTCCCCACTTCGTTATTGTAGCACGGCAGTCGCTGTTTATACTGACGTCAGTGGCAGTCGCAATTCGGTTATTAAAATACCTTTTTCCTCTTTTTCAATCATTCGGCTACACGTGATAGTTGAAAGCAGCTGGCTATCTGTACGCATACGTCGCACAATGAAATGAAGATATAATCTCAGTCGCGTATTATCACAGTCCGCGGACTGACACACGCTGTACTGCTTTTGTGACGGTTACCGTCACCCGGTCTTATACAGTGCCATTCACGCGTGGCCAAGACAAGCCCAGGCATGGCTTTGCTTTGTAAGATCTACGGTCGACCCCGCTTTTTTGTGTTTTGCCGCATTCTTTTCTATATTTTATTTTTTATTTTTTTTTGGATAGAACTGCCACGTTCTCCAGGTGTCTGAAAAGGTTCTCCCATCCTGACGGGCTTCGCGAGCACAGACAATGGACGAGTGGGCTCTGACGTCTCCCCCCCTCGCCATCTTGGTTTGGGGACAAGGGGCAGTGGGGCGCGCGCCCATTCTTTCGCTCGTCACCTCCAGTCACCACTTGGGCGAGACTTCGCGAAGAACTTTTAAAGTGGATTAATTTGTAACTTTATTATTGGAGAAGCGTCGCAAGTGCCCCCTTACCTCTCCTTTTTTCCCCATTTACCCTCTCCCATTTTACCTTACCGACCCTCCCCTTTTATCTGAAGTGAATACCTGTTGCCTGCATTTTTTTTATTTTGCTACCGTTCTTTTGCTGCGACGCTCTTCGGGGCTGTCAGTGTTTGCTGTTATCCATTTTCGCGTAAATCCGATTCTTCGCGTTCGCGTCACGCTCTGACTGTCCGATGTGTATCTCCATTGTGAGATCCCTAGTCGAAATAAGAAAGTTGGAAGAACACGTCAGAGGGTGAGCCCGTAACCGCCGTTACTTCTTGTCCTTGGTTTAGGGGCAGAGGGACAGCAGCGCTATACTGTGGTCCGTTCCCTGTTCCCTCTGACTGGGGGTCAAAGCTACGAGCCGTCTGCACCAATCCCGTACCCATAGCATTTCATATGAGTCACTTGAAGAGCCTTTTTTCTGTGGACATAAGTCACGTGACACTTTAGAAGACATCGTTGCTGTCAAGCGCCCATAGTTTTGGCTTCGAGTTAGAGGGAACGGTAAACAGGGCACGAGTTCGCCATGCGTTGATGTTTTTCTTGAAGTAGTTGAAGTTTCATCTGGAATATACTTTTATTTTGTGCGATGGCCGGCTCTACCTGCAAAGATAAAGAATCTGTGATGGGTCAGGTGTGGCGCCCCTGCTTTGCGACATTTTCCAGAGTAAGCACTACTTATCCATACGCGACCACTTAGATGATGAGCGTGTATGAAATGTTTTTAGATACGTAGACAATTACCTGGTCGTTTTAAATAGTTCTGACTTTTTCGGAGGACAATAGTGTCACGGCAGTTTTGCATATTTGCGAAACTGCCGTGACACTGAACGTGAACAGACTCCCTGATACTTCTGCCGAAATGGCAGAAGTATCAGGGAGTCTTTGCGTGAGGGCACTTGTTCTTTGTGGCTAACAACGGGGGGGGGGGGGGGGGGGGGGCGCCACTTGCCTCTTTTATTGCACAAATTATGGAGGCTACACCGACTTTCATCACGTCAAAAAGTCGTAAAGGGCGGAGATCTGATCAACAGATAAATTTTAGACGCGTACACATAAAAAAAGACGTTCTGCATAGCTAAGAGGTTAGTTATCTGGACACGTGCTGATTGGCCATGATGGTGTTGTTTGCTGTTGTCTATTTGTTTTGTAATTAAATCTTAAGTTGAGAGTCAGCGCTTGTCTTGCTTACCCTCGTTTACTTAGTTTTCGGTGTTGAAGGTATACGTTTATGCAGGTTGGGAGTCAGCGTGCTTTCAGATGTGTTGTTTTAGTTTCCAGCTGAGTAACCAGGCAAGTGGAGAACAGGAGTGCCAGCCCAAGGCCTGCCACAGGCATTACCCATTGGAACTGACAAGGAAGGCCAACAAAAGTGCTTATGCAGCGACTTAGAACTCTGCCAATGGCCACCTCTTTTACGGCAACACCTGGATGGTAGCTCAGCGGAGCAAACAGAGGGGGGGGGGGGGGGGTAGAGCCTGACGCCGCACGTGGGCTCCGGATCGACTGCCGACCGACCACGCAGCTTGCTGACACTCTCGAGCAGCTCTAGTTGCCCTTCTTTACACTGACTACTTGTGTGCACCTATTTTGTATCCACTTCCCGATTTCGGTAAAGAACTTTATTCATGGGGTCCGCAGTGGCGATGCTCCAGAAAAAAGACTGAAGTGCCCGGTGCGAACTCTAAGCTCTTACCGCGTGAGCTTGAAAGACGTGGGGGAGTTGGTAAAGAGGCGATCGAGGTATATGGAGAACGCTCAAATGGACAGTTACCGAGAGCGTGGGAGGGTTAGCGATACCTTACTTCTGCTGGCTGCTTGCCCAGGTGGTCCCTGCCAACAAATACAATTGATGATTTTTCGAAAGGGCTCGGGAAATGCTAAGCTGTTAGGGGCTGTTCGCACAGGCAGCGTGCTATACCTTGAACCATTGGTCGTTTTGGTAGGAATAGAAATGCCTTTTTTTTTTGTCAGGCTTCCAAATCTTCCAACATCACTGCGGATGAGTGTGTTCTGGTTTAATATTTTGTTTCGCAAAAAATCTCGAGCCCGTGTTTAATTGAAGCCACAAGAAACTACAGTATACTTGCTTCCTTGAGTTTGAATTCACGGAGAATATATTTTTTTACAAAACGAAGACCAATTTTAAAGGTGCCCTGAGGAGTTTTTTTTTGACATCCTGGCTCAAAGCATCCTAGAAATCCCTAAATCATAACGATGCGCAGCCCATTTCCCTGCCAAAAAACAATAAAAAAAAAACAAAAAAAACAATTAAAGATTACAACAGAACGAGGTGATCTCCGGCGATGCAAGGAGCCTGTTCCGAAACCAGGACCACTGTCAGCCAATAGCAAGCTAGGGATCTTCGCGCCCCCAGCTGGTAGAACCGCGGAGTAATTTCTCGAACGCGCGCGGCTCGTTGCCCATACAGCCCGAATTACGATTCAACCCAGCGAGCTTGCGCTCAAGCGCTCGAGAGCTGACGGCCAGACAAGTCACTCCCATGAAAGAAAACGACAAAAAACAAAAACTAAACCACAGTACGTTGTTTTTGAGACGATTTTTGCAGTATGATTTTCCTTGTCCGCAAAAGATAAATATTTCTGGACTTCTCTTATTTGCTTTTATCATCTGCAAAAGTATACCCATTTACATGTTAACCCAAAAAAGTAACTAAATGCCTTTGCTCGTTATTCGCTCAGAAAGTAACTACATACGTTACTGGTTACGGATTCTCAAAAATAACGCGTTACTTTACTTCCAAACTAACGAGTTGCATTTCTCGTTAAGTTGACGGCCAAATACAAAACTGCTCTTGTTTCACGGTTTTATTGGTTTCTTTTCAGTAGTCTTTGCACTTCAGCGGTAGCAAGCTTTTATCAGTTGTGTTTCTCCGCTTCATAGAAAATGCACCTCCGGCGTCGCTGTTGAATCGTTTTACTAATGCGCTCAAAAAAAAAAAAAAAAAAAAAAAAACAGAAAAAAAAAAACGGCAGTGCTGTGCTTTAGAGAGACCTGGTGAATCTTCAGATTAAATTTTTCTTCTGTTTAATTCATTGTCAAGTTCACAATGCGCTTGGCTGCCTCGTCGTCGTCCCTCGTTCCGTGCCTGTTCTCGGGGTCGGCCTTCGATTGGCGTGCCCGTCCTGACGTTCCGATACGCCAGACACGCACTTTGGGACACTTGCTGACCGCGTAGGCGCATTCTCAGGTTAGAATTAAGGCTCGTTCACACTCGTGCAACCGAGTAAGACCGAGAGAAACAGGACCGGTTTTTAAGCCTCTTGCAAAGTCTTAGGACCGAGCGCGCTGCTGCGGGGCTGGTCCTCAGACGTCGTAAGAGGATTAAAAACCGGTTCTGTTTCTCTCGGTCTTACTCGGTTGCAAGAGTGTGAACGAACCTGTAGACGAGGCTGTTGAAACGGTGTTGTACACGTTGCTCCCCAAAAGTAACGAAATACCGTTACTCGTTACTTGGTCTTAAAAGTATCTAAGTACGTTACTCAATTTTGTTTTCTTAAAAAAGTAATTAAATAGGCTAGTCGTTACCGAAAAAAGTAACGAGGTAGAAGTAACTCGTTACTAGTAACGCATCACGTAAACGTCCTCATTTGGCACACCTTGCAAAATTCTAGCTCCTAACGTGCATACACAAAATTAGGCGCGCGAACGTAGTTTGGAATGAATTTTTATGCCTACTTTTTCGAAGGTCTCAACTCGAAGGTAGTGAAATAATAAAAATAAAGCAAAATCGGCTGTCGTGTATTTAATGTGTCGTGTACAGCCTGTTCGTCATCTGCACACCGATTTACGAGCTCGTTTCGGGGTGGCTTGTTAAGTGCAGAGACGCTGAAAACCAATAGCAGAGGCTGGTGATGAGCGAGATAATCTTGAATATAAATACTTGTAACGAAATATATGAACAATGATCACTGGGAAGCAAGTTGAGAAACCAGTGCGCAAAGGAAGAACGTCCGGTATAAGGCATAAGAAATGCACGACGTCCGTTTTCGCTCTGTTCTTAATATTTTATTACCATTGACTTGAGTTTCGAAAAATTACCTTAAAACGCTTGGCGAAAATACTTTCGCGTGCCAAAGTTAGGTATGCGCGTGTTGGCCCTTACGACCACACCCTGTACATAAATAATAAAATTATGTAAGACACGGTGTTAAGATAAAAAAAAAATTACTCCTTTATGCTTAAGATACAAAGCATTTTAAATACTGCCAAGCCGTGTTTACCAATAGCAAATCAATGCAATTCGTGAATTTTTTTCTCATGTAGAAAACATTGTGCAGCAACTTGAATTCAAGTTTATTTCTCGTCCGTTCATGTGGCGAGTGCAGACATCCCCCGCTCCCAGACACTTCCCTACTTTGTCTGCAGAAAGAGGAAATACCAACCGTCCCCCGTTCGGGTATCCAGCTGGCCTCTAAATAGCAGCCGGCTTTCTCCGTTGCGGGGGAGTAAACTCGAACGGCGGATTAAGGCAGACCGGCGCTCCAACGAACCGTTCGTCGATCCCTGCAGTTTTGAAGAGGCGTCGAAGCACCGGCCTAGTTTTCGATACAAAAAAAAAAAAAAGAAAGAAAAAGTTTATACTGGTTAAATAAGCATCATTCACAGTTGAACGCGTGACCCAGGGAGAGGACAAAAAGAGGAAATAAGGCTGGCCCACACTGTCTTATTTTCTTAAGTTCCGTTACATTACGAAATATTACCTTTAAGTGACCTGGATCTCTGTGCTTTATTTTAAGCGAGGCTAGCAGTTCAAGAAAAAAAGCCTGACACGCGACATTCGAGACACGAATGTTTCGGTGACTTATAAGTAACGTAACTTAAAATAAGAAAATGGGGCAGTGTGAACCAGCCTATACAAGAAATATTGGCGGAAAGCCTCTCCGGAGCGCAAGTTCACCTGCTTCTTGCACAGGGTTTGCGGTGATGTCAAAACGCCGAGCTCTTATTGGCTGATTGATAAAATGGGGGCAGACCTCAAGGCATCTAGTATTGAGGTCCACCCACTATCCTTTCAATCAAAGTCAATCAGAGCTTAGCGTCGTTTTGACGGCACCGAAACTCTTACGCAAGAAGGAGACGACTTACTGTTCTCATTGGTTTAAAGGGGGGGGGGGGGGGGGGGCAACCAATCCCACACAGTGAATACGACGTGATCCTGCGCTTTTTTTTTCGGCTTGATTGGTTCAGTTTGTCATTAGAAACGTACAAAGACAACGAGAGCCGTTACGATGCACTCTTGGTGACACTTGATTGGCTGCATCGGATCGCTAAGTGCAGAGTCGCTGGAAATCAATAGCAGAGACTGCTGATGAGCGAGATAATCACGATAATGAGTTCTTGTAACGAAATATATGAACAATGATCACCGGGAAGCAAGCTCAGAAACCAGTGTGCAGAGGAAAAACATCCGGTATAAGCCATAAGAAATGCCCGACCTCCTTTTTTGCTCTATTCTTAATATATTACCACCATTGACTTGAGTGTCGAATAATTACCTTAAAACGTTTGGCGAAAATACTTTTGCGTGCCAAATTTAGGTATGCACCGACTTCATAGAGAGTTTGAGGGAACCGTCTTTGCACGTCCGAAACGATGTGACGCGCATATGCGCAATTTGTACCGTTTTGGCTAATTTGATATGGTACGATTGGCCCTACGGTGCGAATGGCGCATGGGCGAGTCTTTAGCGGTAGGCCATGTGGAGTTCATACCAGACAGCCCATCGTACCATATCGGCTGTCCAATAACGGTTCTCTAAAACTCTTTAATGTGAGACAGAGTACAGTACGAGATATGCAAATGGTCTAGGTAAACGGAATGACTATGCCATGCATGGCACGCGTGGATCCGTTGACTTGTCCTGGGGTGCCTTTTCTTGCTGCATCAGACGTACGATACTACTAGCATTGCGTGGTGGCTGATGTACGCAAATAGGTTTTCAAAATTCTAAAACATTTCGGAGTCGGTGATTCATAAAGACAGGCGAAATGACCACGCGTGTTCCCGAGGTTCGACAAGAGAGATGAGACGAGACGGCCGTCTCGTCTCATCTAGCTTGTCTTTCTACGTTTGTTCCCTAAGTTCAGGTCGATTTTTCCCAAGTATGTACAAACTCTATCAACTCAACCCCGTAACTCAGGTCGCTAACATTTCTGAGAAACGCAGTGAGATGACGCAACATGACAGAAGCTGGGGAACTGTCCTTAAGCGGGAAACACATGTACGACGAAACCTTCCGATCCGACGTGCGGACTGCCGTAATGACCTTGAGGGGCGAGGGCTTTCGTAGCATCGGAGAGCGTTGAAAACCCTTGCCTGCGACCGTCGTATTGCCTGGTCGGACGTCGGATCGGACGGTTTCGTCGTTCATGTTTTTCGCGCTTCAATCGCGCACACGTTTTCAAGGCAGCAAGGCGCGCGACCGCTCCCGCGCATGATGTCCCAGTCCGGCAGTGCCCCCGTCCTGAGGCACGCGAAGCCCGAATGAAATTTCGGCCCCCTTTCCGAACTTGTTCCCACAGATCTGTATGCGGAGCACAAGGTCGTCAGCTTCTGCACAGGGGTTGCGATGGAGTCGAAACGCCGAGCTCTTATTGGCTGAATTAATAAAAAAATAGTGGGTAGACTTAAAGTCATCTAGCGTTGAGGTCTACCCACTACCATTTCAGTGAAGCCGAATGAGAACTCGGTGTTGTTCTGTCGTCACCGGAAATCCTGCGCAAGATGCAGATGACTTGCTCTCCGCCTTCTTCTACGGTGGTGAGAAGTAACAAGTTAAAGGGATGCAAAAAGATAGGTCACGGAAGCGCGTAGTCAAATGCCATGGTGTAAATGGGTATTCTAGAATCTAAAAAAAACCGTTATGTCTCCATCTGGTAGAAACAAATAAAATGTTACATTGATTGCCTGATTGCCCAGAACAGTTTCACAAATAAAACTGAAAACACGGAAGGTAAACATTACGGAAGTCTCGTTGCCAGCCACATCAGCAAGTAGGAAGCGCCTGCGTAAATCCAGGAACATTCGTCGTCCAGCGACGTGCCGAGACCGTTTTTCTGACATCTTTGAACTATTAACATGTCTCTTCCTATCACATTTTCTGCTTCGCTTCTTTCTAGACGTCTCCCTTGGCGTTCCATGACAGAAAGTGCTTTATTAGCGCTGGCGGTCAGCGGTCATAGAATTCGTCCATGGCGCTGAACCACGATATATGTCAGCCTTTAAACACCAGTCAAACTAACCCTACTACATCGCTAAGATTTGTTATAGTCGGTGACAGGTCAAGAAGGAAGTGGAAGCTCCACCCACCCCTTTCCATTTCAGTAGAGCGAACGGTTAAGAGGAGGTCGCCTCCTCTCCAGCGTCCGCTCTGCCAAGTGGAAAGACGTGGGAGGAGCTTCCACTTCCTTCTTGACCTGCCTCCGACTATAGCCGCCTTCCGAGTCGGTCGGGCCAACTAAGTCCTAAACACGGTCCCTGAATATCGAGTGCTTACTTAGCCATGATTACCACCAGACATTTTCGACAGATTTCTGTCGAAAATGCTCTCATCTCTCATTCAACCACCAGCCACGTGATCAGTTTAGTTGACGTCTAATGAATACGAATGGGAACGTTCAACAGCAAGTCTTTATGTAATGCAAACTGTCAGAGCAATAAGCTTGGATATAAAACGTCTACGCAATCAAAAGGACGAATCCTAAACCGTCCGTATATGAAAGAATCGAGTAAATGGCACAATCACGAATCAATTGAGATGCTACACGCCGGACACATGCACGATGAAATGCATCGTAGATGAATGATATCGGATCATGACCCCCAAGTTTCACCATGCGCAATTGGCGCACCAGCAATCTCGGACTTTCCGACGCGTCGTATAACTTGTTAGACGTTTTGTTTGTTGGTTAATCGTTTCAGTAGCTTGCTCTAATTCCAAACTACCACGGAAATTCACTACTCCAAAGCGTAGAGTCCGCGATACCTGATGTACAGAAAAGAGCGAGGTACTTTTATTCGGTGCTTTTTAGTAAACGGTTCTGTTAACTGGAAAAAAAAAAAAAAAAAATAGGGGAATAAATTTTACTGAATTTCGATTGTTTCCGTGATGAACGTTGAAGGTCAATGAGTTGAAGTGGATATTCATTGGAAAATGCATTTATCACGGCGGAGACTGAAGTCAGTAAGAATAGCAAGGAAAATCGCCGGTGTTTCCGATATCTCACCACCAAGATTTTGGGACACGGACCCTTCTGGCAAAGGTTGTGAAATTTGAGTTTAGCCAAACAACTGCAGACATGGCTATAAATGATAGACAACAATCTTACAATATTTATTATTTAGAATAAAAAAAAAACGAAAATGTATATTACTTTTTCATTTAGGTATAATATATTTTTTCAGCAATCTTTGTGATATTTGAAATTTATGCCTACCACATTGAGGAACCTTAATATTCCTGATTGTATCAGCTTCAGTCCGATAGCACGTAGGCTTATACATAATAAAAATATTTCTGTTAACATCTTTTCTTCAGAAGAAAACAAAATATCCTAAAATCTTGTTCCTGCTCCTTGAAAAACCACCAAATATTTTTTTGTATGTTTTGAGTGGTGTTTTAAATAACATGGCCTTAGGCATGTTGTTTAAAACACAACTCAAAACACACACCCGCGTAAATTAACATATTCATCGCAAGAAGCAGAAACTCTGTGAAAATGCGACGCCGGCGGTTAGGATAGAAAACGAATGCTTGAGAGCATACGTCACTGGATAGAAAGATAGCAAAGAAAAACCAAACTCTTCTACCAGTTGGCATCCACGAAGCGGCTAAGATTAATGTCAAAACACCAAAAGCCACTGCATGCACTTTTAGGATTTATTTAAGAAAAAAAAAAGTCTGCAAAAAAGAAAACAATATTATCTTTTTTTGCTGCTAATTGCTTTTCACCGATATTAACGCCACATGCGTTGACAAGGTCAGCACTAATTTTGACAAAATTGGGCTCAGGTTTACGTGCTTGTAGAAGATTTTGTCTTTCTCATTTATCTTGTGATTCAAGTGGTGTCTTGTTCTCAAAATGATGATGAACGGAACTCAAAAGGACGGAACACAAGGAACGAACACAGAATTCACGCTCTGAATCACAGCTAAGATATAAAAAGAAGAAAAAATATAGTAGGACAAGAAACGTAAATTTCAACCTGTCGTTCGGAAACAACCACCAAGGTTTCCTTTCAACCTTTCATTGTAGAATGTAAAAACGCGAGTTTCTTTTCTGATAGCCCTACAGATGGCTGGCTGATACATCGGTCTCCTTACCTGGAAATGGTGAAGGCTTCCAGAACTTCCCTTGCAATCTGATCTTGATAGTAACCATGCAATAATTGCGGTACCAGAAAGTGTTGCGCACATCCATAGGAACTGCAATGAAGCGGCGAATGCCCTCCCACGGTGAATTTCAAAGGTAGATTATGGTTCCGTAGCGTACCATTTAGACAGCATCCTGTTATATATATATATATATATATATATATGTACAGGGTGTTTTTTTTTAATTAACATATTTGTTTAAAAAAGCCGTGAAAGTTACACTAATGCGGCTTGTGCAGCTGAGTTATACGGCCAGGGGGACATAGTATAGGGGACTAATCGTAACGAACAGTCGGCTAATCAATTAAACTTCGTTGAATAACTGTTTAAATAATAAAAATAGACTTATGGTTCCAATCAGAAACTTGCTCAGCGTCATCGCCGCAAAATCAACTATTTTCAGAAGGATATAGTGTAGGGGCAGTATCTTACGGGCGTTCTAAAATGCGCTCAATTTTGACGCGTTTCTATGTATCGCTTTCTTATCGGAGCGCATCTTTGCGCCCGCGGTCCTGCTCCCCGGTGGTCGCGGCGCGAAGCCACCCCCTCGCCTCCCTCGTAGCATGGAGGGAAGTTGGGCGCATGTGTGTTGCGCGTCTCAGCCACTGGGCAGCAGGACCGCGGGCTTAGAGATGTGCTCCGATAGGAAATCGAAACTTAGAAACGCGTCCAAATTGAGCGTTTGACGGAACGCCTTAAAATACTACCTCTGTGTTATATCCTTCTAAAAATAATTGATTCAGTGGTTTTCGATGACGCTGAGCATGTTTCTAACTCGAATGATATGTCTCTTTTTATGAATAAAAACTAATCAACGAATTCAAATTAATTAGCCGACTGATCGTTACGAGTAACCCCCTATACTATGTCCCCCTGGCCGTATAACTTACCTGCACAAACTGAATCAATGTAACTTTGAAGGTTCGTTCTAAGCAAATATGCTAAGTTAAAAAAAAAAAAAAAAGCATCCTGTATATATATTTCAGTTGTGAGAGAGCGCGTGTGCTTTGTGTTCGCCTCTTGTGTACCGTCATTTTGACTGCTGTTTATCATCATATTTATCGAATACCAGCTATCCCAGCTTAAAATTATGGCCTCAAACTTTCGCGTTTTCCTATCTTAACCACTAGCGTCACAATCTTATGGAGTTTAAGCTTCCTGCGATGCGTAATTCATTTACGCTGGCCGAAAAAAAAAAAGTAGTTGCTTTTCTTTTCCTAAAAAAACACCCGGTAATTTCTACCGGCTACTTGCTCAAGGTAACATTTCGAATATCCCCCGGCAACCTCAAGCGCCCCTTGGAAAAGAAGCATCGATTAGTGCGCCAAAACCGCGGTCTTTTGTTTTACCTGTTACCTGACGGCTTGCTCCGAGTTATGCCGTCCTGCCAAGAAAAAAAGCAAGCAATAAAAAAAAAAAAAAGAGAGTAGGAACAGGCAAAGAAGGCTCGAGATAGATCGTGTGTCCCGAGATGCAATTCCGGACCAGGTCGGCCCCCGGGGGCCCATAAACAGGAGCAGCCGTTAAATTAATCTACCGGGAGAAATGATGCTGCTTCTGCCGCTCGGCCTTCTTCGTATCGCCCCTCTTATATGAGTCCCCTGCTCCCGCGGAAGGCGCCCTCACCACTCATCTTCGGCAGACACACTTGGCTGCAAATGGTCCCGTACGCGGAACTATCCGAAGGAGGGAGGAAGGAATGCCATTGGTCGCCCGCTGCCACCAATCGGCACTAGAGAGTTCTTCCCTTGGCTTTTTGTGCCAGGTGGCATATGACCCTGGTCTCCCTATTGCGAATGCTTATACTACTCGTACTACTAAATATACGGGCACACTCATAACGCTTCATACAAAATATTATCTGCAGCCACTGTCACAGGCGTAGTTCTTCCTTGTATAGCAGTCCCTTCGCACTGATAAAAATAAAAAGAATGTCCGTAGATATGTTTGAGGCATACATATTTCCGCGTGCATAGCCGAGAGGAATACACGTGGCTATCACGCAGGTTCCCGGGGTTCGACGCCCGGCGCGGGAGATTTATTTTATTAATCCGTTCTACTCCATACTCCTAGAAGATTCGAGCTCATTCTTAACCCGAATATTCAGCGCTCGAAGATTCTAGTTCGAATGTTCTTGATACCGAGTGTAGTAGATAAGAAACCCAGCATGGCCTTGCCGAGGCAGTCTCGTTCTAGACTGCTGTCACGCCGACAGCTCGATGCTCGTTCTTTCTTTTATTCTCTGCACAAGATTGCCAATTAAACATTCATTTTAAGTTTTACGTTTGTCTATTTATCTTCATCCGTGACATTTATGGTGGAGGTGCGAGGTAACTCTCTATGCACCCTCCGCGTACACCCCCAAAGAGCACCCCGACCAGATCGATATGAAGACGCGGAAGGCTCCCTTTTGTGAAGAAGCCAAACGAAGCCCGAGCAAGCCGCCGTACTCATGGCCGATAGTCGGAATTCGGTTCATTGGGGAAACAGCCCAGAAAGAAGTCGACGATCCCGGAGATGATTTCTCACGAACAACCGACCGAGACCCCTGCTGTTGCCTCCCCGTTGCGTTCCCGCCCGTCGCACTCCGTACGCTGACGCCCTTGTACGGAGACGTTTACGAAGACGTAGACGACTGGATACAGCAGTACGAAGGGGTGGCACAGCATAACCGATGGAGACTAGAGAGCAGCGTCCAGAGCATTTACTTCTTAGGGGAGGAAACGGCCCCTCTCTGGTTCCAAAACCGCGAAGTGTCAATCTCTTCCTTGGAAACGTGTAAAGACCAGCTACGCCATGCCTTTGCGAGCCAGCAGCACCTGGAACGCGCCGAAGTACATTTCCAGGCGAAAGTTGAAGGAGTCAAGGATGAAATGAAAGCGTTGTCAGCTTCGTCGAGGGCGTTTTCTGTCTATTCAACCGCGCGGATACTCAACTGCAGGAAGCGAAGAAGCTCAGGATGATTATGCGAGGGGCAATTGAAAACATCTTAAGAGGTGTCGTGCAAAACCCGCCTGCGACCGTCGAGTTTTTGTCGACGGTGTCGACAAACACCGAGCGGGCTCTCCAAGGGGGAGCCACCTACCCAACGTCGATGCCCCTGCGTTGGCTCGCCTCAATGCCGGCCCTGGCTTCCTTCCGGGTATCCGAGAAAAGATCCTCGCCGTCCTTCGAGAGGAACTCCGGAAATCGCTGCCTGCAACCGATCGCTTGGTTCACTTTCCGTCGCCGAAGTAGTACGAGAGAAAGTTCACCGAGTCGTTCAACTGAAGGCTCCCACCAGTGCTACAACAGCACTTGAGGAAGCGTCATCGGTGACGTTACCCACGATTGCTGGAAGGCCACCATTAGTTCCCCGGCAGCACCTTGCGCCGCCTCGACATGATAGCCAACCGAGGGTAAGCGTTTATGGCCCAGCTGGTTCAGGAGATTTTTTGGCTAAGCCGCACA
The DNA here is from genome assembly GCF_016920785.2 of Ixodes scapularis. Taxonomy (NCBI): domain Eukaryota; kingdom Metazoa; phylum Arthropoda; class Arachnida; order Ixodida; family Ixodidae; genus Ixodes; species Ixodes scapularis. The sequence goes on from NW_024610158.1 coordinate 419,281, forward strand.
AGCCATCGTTGACCAACTGCCTATCCGAGACTAGCGGATTGACAGAACGACTCAAAAAGGCCATCCCCAACATGATATCAACGTACGTAAATGGAGAACACAAGACGTGGGATGAGGCGTTACTCTATGTCACGTTTGCCTAAAACACGGCAGAAAGGTAACGACAATGCTCGACGCGATGCTGCCCCACAGCCCTGCAGACGACAACGCCGACGATGCTCAGTTGGCCACCCAGCGGGCAGAAGAGGTACGCCAGCTAGCCCGCCTTCAAATCCAGGCCCAACAACATTTCGACGCCGGCCTGTACAACCTTCGTCGTCGCGACGTCGACTCCGAGATCCGACACAGGGTGTGGGTGGGGATGCTTATTCGCCGCCGCGGCCTTGGCGAGAAGCTATTAAAACAGTACTTCGGACCCCACAATGTTATTCGCCGCCTAGGGGCTTGAACTACGAGGTACTCCCTGACGGAAGCCGATCTCAAGGACGCCGCCAACCGCGATCCGAAGGGGTGCAAGTTATTCGTTTAAGCGGAACTATGATCGATAAGACTGATGATTCTTTATGGTTCAGAGAACCCCGTAGTTTACTCGGTACGGTCATTCGATTTCACTTCGCGTTTTTTTTTTATTTTGAAATGGCATCGGGACGATGTGCTCTTTAAAGGAGGGTGTAATGCAGCGTGTATGGTCGAGAGAGAACGCACGTAGCTCTCACGCAGGCATCCGAGGATCGATGCTCGGTGGCGGACATTACTTTTATTAATTCATCCGACTCCCTTCTCCTATAAGATTCGTGTTTATTATACCAAATATTTGACGCTCGAACATTCTAGGGCGAATGTTCGAGATACCGAGTGTAGCAGATAAGGAGCCCAGCATGGCCTCGCATAGGCAGTGTCGCCCTCGCCAGCTGTCACGCCGACAGCACGACGCTCGCTCTTGCTTTCTCGACGCTCGTTCCTTCTATTGTTCCTGGTAGAAGTTCGTTGATTTTCAGTTTTTCGCCTGTCTATTCATCTATATTCGTGTCAATGTGTGTGAAGCAAACATGCTTCAAATACGCTTGAGGCGTGCCCTCAGATAATATCGTTATCATATCTGTAGCGAACACCCTGCCTTTTGTTGGATGTTTGAGCAGTGTGAGTGCGGCTTAGTTGACAGTGCTATGGCAGCTACGTGCTCGTTGGCCCAGTCAGTCGTCTGCCTTTTGCCACACAATCCATCTAGCGCTCACACCCATGCGCAGGAAGCGGGATCAGGTGATGAAAGGAAGGCGGTTGGTTGGGCTGGCGAGCACGTAGCGCTTACCGCGCTCGCAACTTAGGAGTGAACAAAGTATCGTGTGGCATCTGGCTCTTGCCCCTATACACTCCGTGCGGGAACTATAGGGGGCGCTTTGAAAAACGCGCGCAGCGCCGCTAGCGGAGGAGCTGGCGTTCGACTGTGAGGCGCGTTCAGCAGCCTGCGGCGTCTTTTTGCATGCCAAGCTGTGGCGGCGGAAGCGCGCACGGACGAAACTTTTGCTTTTTGAGCCGATAAGTTCAGTATGACGTTGCATGAGTGCTGGGGCAGAAGAGCATTTAGCTGTTCTCTACTTCTTATATATTGAGTTTGAGTCGTTATTAGGGGTAATTTCTCTAGTTGCGGCCGAAAAAGGAGTTGGAGCGATTTTCCGAAAAACAAGACGGCCGCCACCATGATTGCTCTGAGTGTGAAATTTATTTCGGTCGTCGCTGTAAACCTAGAACTGCTGGAACGATGATATTTGGAGGCGAGTGAGATGTTCACTAAGTTTGTGCACGAAGAGTCCAAGTTTCTTTAAGACAACAAGTGGGAAAGTTATGTTTCTGACGAATAAAGAAATAAAGCTGTACGGGATATCCAATATTGGACCCAAAATGTTGTGTTATAGCGGGCTGTGCAAAGTGCAGATTGGGGCACACAGGTGCTTGGACTTGACAGTAACAAGACACAGCACTTATTATACAAAAAAAAGGTGGCATAGGGAAACCAGGTGAAAATTTGGTTTGGGCGGCGTAACTCAATGGGAACCGGTTTTGACCATGAAAAGGCTGTCAAGAGAATACCACTGGTCGGGGGAGGTGGAGACTTTAGAGGTAGGAAGGGACTAGTGGGCTGTACTTCCAATTGAAACAACTTTATGAAAGGTGGTTCCAAAGCCGAGAAAACAAAGTTGTCGGCCAAGACACGGTTTGGCCGCCAAGGGCTTTTGTGGTCAGCTGTTGTGTAATAACCTGTTGTGCGAGGTGCTGATTTTCGGCGCACAGGTACTTTGACATGACCGTCACTTGGCACGACACTTATTATAACAAAAAGAGTTGGCATAGCGAAACCAGGTGGAGATTTAGTTTGGGCGGCGTAACTAAATGGGAACTGGCTTTGACCGTCAAAGGCTGTCAGATAATACCACTCATCGTGGGAGCTGCACACTTTACATGTAGGAAGGGACCAGTGGACAGTACTTCCAAATCGAATCACTTTGCGATAGGTGGTTCTAAAGCGGAGAAAAAAAAAATGTTGTCTACAGAACTCGGGGTGTCAGCGTTTCCACATCCAAAAGGAGGCTGATCAAGAAAGAAAGCACACCACATAAACTTCCATACAGAAACGTCGATTCTCCAGTGATTCCGAGTTTTATTGTTGTTTTCTTTAGATTTATATTTGTCACGTTTTTACCGTTCGAATCTTTCTTCATGAAGTACAGATTGCGTGCCATATACTTCTCCGGAAATGTCATCGACACGTACGATGAGGACGAAATTTTTCGGAGGGCATTCCTCCAACGAAATTAGCGACGAGATGTTTTTGTGGCGCCCTCCTATGGTTCCCCCTTGTGACATCATTACCTTGCGAACAACAAGTTCGATGGTGTTTGTAAATAGCACGGTGGAAGTCTGAAATCATTGCGCTCTCAAAGTAACACTGCCAACAACGTCGAAATTAAAGTTATTTCATTCCTCTTATTTCCGTCGATGGTACACCCTTTCCGACGTCATAGTCAGCTTTTGGGCCAATCGTAGAAGGCCGACCACAGCGACGCTTTCGGTCGCGCACGTCGCCAATTGGCACTGCATACCCGCGAGTGTGGGATGACATTTCAGTTCGTCCCATCGGCGCTGACACATGTAGGCGTTACTGGTACGAAAAAAAAACGCAGAGCGCAAAGCGGCAGTGTAGAATATGTCAGCCGTGTCGACACAGTGGCAGACATGATCGGGAGACCAAATTTCCCGTGTCGTACGGCAAGGCTCCATTGTTGTCGCTGTCCCACAAAACATCGGCGAGGTGAAAAACTGTGAAACTTTGTCTCCGCGAGATACGACGCATAACTATTGAAGCACTTAATGACGCAGCACAGGCAGCACTTCATGCTGTGAACCCAGCGCAACCGCACCACTCCGACTTCAATGCGTACCAACGCACGCCGGCGTGGTTTCGGTTTCGTTTTCTCTGGGGTTCTCACGACCTGCCTTCGGTACCGGCCGCGCGGCGGCGCGCCAGTGGCGTCGCACGGAGTGTATACCCCTTTCTAGCACTTGTCACCCGGGTGAAAAAAAAAGCAGAGTCGATGTGCTGTCGACGTGTGCTCCGCATCTGCAATTTAGCAGAAGTAGCCGCGCATACCCAAAAACGCTACCTAGATTCCAGCAGACATTGATGACGGCAGTCGAAAAGTCGTTATTGAAATGGATTATATACTCCGCTTCGCTTTACTTAAAACCGCAGCCGGCGATGTGATCAAATGGAACAGAACAAGCAGCGCCAAAAAGATCGTCATGGTGCTCGGTGTCTTTGTGAGTTTGGAAATATGGGCTAAACCAATCGCGAGGAGAAGGATCGCTGCGCACTCATTTGCGGGATTGGTTGATTCGGTGATAAGCAAACGCACCAAGACAACAAGCGCCGTGGCGATACACTTTTTGTGCTGCTGGATTGGCTGAATAGGACCGTATACCGTCGGCTGCGGTCAAACCTATAAGAGAGCTTCAGGAAACCGTGTTTCCACATCCGATACGGCACGATGGGCGGGAGTTCCAAACTGAGTTAATCTCATAACGTTGGTGCAAACTCAGCCACGTCATAATTCAACATGACAACCGTCCCCCCCCCCCCCCCCCGCCCCCCCCCCCCCCCCCCCCCCCTGCTGAACCGAAAAAACTGTATACAGAGCGTTTTTTCGTAGCGTCCGCCGTGTTAAATTTTTACGTAGCTGGGTTGAGGCAAAATATGAAATCAATATTTTTTTTTTGCCAATTTTGAGGCTCTAGTGTAAGTTTGTTCCGATAGTTCTAATTTTTTTCTTGGCTATACTTTTATATTGCAGTTTTGCTTAAACTATTTAGTTTTTGTCGCGTAACACAACTAGGCCATATTTCAACATAACAACCGTCACACGAAAACTGTCTATATGCCGACATCGAAACTTTCGATCTTTCTGCAGATCAAAAGATGTTGGTTTCCTTCGAGCCTAAACTTAGAGGGAAGCGAAGCAGGTACAAAAGAGATTAATAGATAAGGAGAGATATCCACTCGCTATCCACTGGATAGCGTGCGGAGACACACGCAAAGCAGTTGCGGAAGTGGCGATGAAGGAGGGAATATGAAGACGGAGTGACAAGGCCAAGCAAAAGTGGAAATCGTCAAACGTACTTTTGAGCGTCTTACTACCGCCTTTCATAAATTCTGGTTCCCTCACCAGCAAGTACTAATATTTGCCGTGGTCACGAGTAAGCTGTGCAATGTATTTTTACAACTACGTCCCTTCTGCACGAGCAGGGAATGACACCAGAAGTGTCGACACTCTTAATAGTGTCAGGTTTGGTAAAGTTGCCCGTCCACCTTTTCCATGGCAACCCCGCGGATCGAGATGACCCCATTGTGGAGTGCAATCATTAAATTGGCATCGCTTGTACGAAATGTTTTATATCGTTCTTCAGTTTTGCTATCCTACCTCTTGACAAATCAGACGACAGATACAGTAAAATCTTGATATATTGACCCCGCGATTGTAAAAAATTGTGTAATCCTCGAAAGCTTCTTCATTGGTTATTTCTACGAAAGCGACGGCACCAAGGGTCTCAAAGAGATAGGTTTCGCTAGATGTTTGCTCTCCGACCTGCAAGAGTGGATCAAAATTTTACTGCGCGTTGCGGACTAAACAATAGGGTGTGGAAGTAGGTTCAGAAATATCTTGCCACAATGGCCAGTTGCTCAGAGAGGAACCTTTTTGATGTAAAGTTATAAGAGGGTCTATTACAAACCTCCGACCTCATTCAACGCGGCCCGATTGATTGTTTTGCCAATATATCGAATGCGTAGCCTCAATTATTTTCAATCACCGTAGCTCGCCAGATTTTAAAATGACTGGATAAGAATGTATTTCTCTTTTTATTTTGTACTGATTGTACAGCTACGAATACCGTTGGTTTATCAGATTTCCGATAGCGGTAACCTCACGTTAAATCCATAGCTATCGTTTGTTTCATTTGTTGATCGCTGTCTTTTTTTGATTAAGCTTGTGTTTGCGATTGAAATTAAACTAACCTTTATCTCCTTCCAGAAACCAGGAATGAGAGGCTGGTGTTTTTATCACCTTGTTGTTTCCGTCAGAAGTAGTCCATATTTTGCATTTAGACACGCCCCGTTCATCCGGAACAGACTTTAGTTCGGCTAGGTTTGGGGGGTAGCCCTTAAACAAAGCTGGATTTGTTTTTATGTGGGTTTTAGTAAAACGAATTTGTCTTACAGCCATCTAAGAACGCTATACACATACAAAAAGAGACTCCGTTTCCTCTTTCCGTTTCATAATAATTGCCAGACGTTCCTTGTGTCATTCCATCGGCCAGTTGAAACGATGACATCCCTCTTGGGATCGGCAAATAAGGAAAACTGTTTATTGAAAAGAGCTTCCACACTCAGCCTGCTGCTGTTACTCATAGGACAGACTGAAAAATTGGAAGAGTTAAATCATGACACTACTTCGTCATTTCCTTAGTAAATGAGCCTGCGCCTTCCAGAGGCGGAAAGCCGCAAAGCGAAACAGCCTCGAATTACCCTCACGCCCTACCAGTATCGAAGCGGCTCTTCCCTCCCCCCTTGTCATCACCCCTCCCGAAGCGGAGGAAAAAAAACACACACACAAACCCGGCAACAATGTGACGCTTTCCTGGAAGCGGGTAGACGCTTTCTTCCCCCAGACGCAAAAATGTTTCCAGTCCGCAAACGAGTTTGCCCCCTTTTTCTCCCCTCCAGGCAGCGTCCCCCTCGGCGCGATTGGGGACAATGCGGCCGCACCGAGGCGCCATTCACGCGGGGGCGCCACTTGCCGGTAATTTTGACGCGACGAGAGATTTATAGGCGCGGTCGGAATCTAATATACTCACCGTCCCCGATGGAGAGCGGTCAGAGATACTGAAGCCACATCGTCGTCTGCCACGGTGTTCCCTTTTCCTCCTTCCTGCCGGTGCCCCTTGCAGCTGAACGTTGGTCGTCGAGCCGCTCCCTCTTTAATAGTCTTGGGAGTGATGCGTTACAAGTGACGTCGTTACTGGTCATTTGTTGAGTCACAGTCACGCTGGTCGTACACCATACAGAGAACACGGACTTTCACCGCGGACATGATAACAAATTCATCTGCAGACACACCTCACGCATCTTCGAATCATACTTGAGAAGGAATCCGTTACTTCTTAAAGTGATTTTGTAATTGCCACGTTATTTTTCTTTGCTACAGTAATTTTTTTTTTTAATTTCGTTACCTATGATTGCAACAGATTATTTAAACTACTCGTTACATTAAAAAAAATGAACATAATGCAGAAACAGGAGCAATAGGAGTATTAGACCACCGGCTTGATCAGAGTTAAAAAAGCGAGCGCTCGCGGCCGTGCACATTTCAGTACTGCATCGTGGGTTCTCCCTTTGGGGAGTAGCTCGTAGAAACACAGTGGGTGCCTCGGGTCCGTAAAGTGACGTGTTTATTGACGAATACGCCACACGTTTGCCCGAGGGCCGTAAAAGTCCGAGATAACGGCGCTGTCTCTATTGACAGTATCACCACTTGGGGTCCGCGTTGCCACTATTGGGAGCAACACGGAAGGGGGAGGGTCACAACAAGAAGGCAGGGCTCTGTCAAGCATAACCTGCCCCGGTGAGGTTCTCTAAACGATGCAAATTGTAGTCATAGATACACACACACAAAAAAAAAAAAAAAACACAACGAAAAAAACAAAATACTCCTACGCGCGCGCGCGCCTTTTTATTCTTGTCACTTTTATCTCCCTGTTCTCACATTTTCGCTTCTTTTTATTTGTGACGTCAAAGTTACAAAATTTGTAAGCTTTGTAAGCGATATTTATATAATATTTAATAACAGCTTTAGTAAACCATCCTTTCTTGGTTCAATTTCGAACACATTGCGGCCCTTCTTTTCGAAATACCAAAACTCGGAGTCCGGAGTGGAATCGCCTCCTGGCTTTTTATTCTCTCTCTGAGAACATGGCGGCGCTCGACGCATGTAGCACTGACCATGATCAGTGAGTCCAGAAATCGGACAAAGTTATCTTCTTGGGGTTCCCGACGACCTCTCAGACTTTGCAAAGGAACTCGTCAAACGGTCAAAACAACTAGGTTTGGCGTCTGTGTACCGAGTTTCGGTGGCGACCCTGCCGGGGCAGCCTTTCACGCAGAACCGGCGCGACGTGGCCCCTCACGTCGCTCACAAAAGTTCACTGCGCGTTCTCCTCGACGTCACACCGTTTAAAGACTTTGAAATCACTAAAAGGGCCCTAAAATGACTTCAAACTCGTATGTGAAACGTCACCCCCTCACTGTGATAGGCGGCAGGCACGGAGAAGAGCGTGATCGCGAGACGCGGCCGAACGCGACACTTTGGCGGTCTGGACAGTTTGGAGGCGTGAGATAAACTGGAGTTGCAGAACGACTCAATCTTTGACGTCACTGCACCGGCGCGGATCACGCGGGGACTTCAAATTTGGCTTTGGGAAATTGTTTTTTACTTCACAAATGCTGGGTTCCCAAGTTTCGAATTTTGTAGATAATGCCGAGGCATCGTTTTCAATCGTTTCGGATAAAAAAAAAAAGTTTGATCTGTCAGTGTTCATTTATTGCAAGTTGTTTGCAGTTAATTATTTTCAAAAGCATGTTTTTTTTGTGGGTTATTTTTCTCATACATCTGTAGTTTCCACTCCTGTAATGACCTTATATGAGGTCGCAGTGTAAATAAATGAATGAATGAATGAATGAATGAATGAATGAATGAATGATTAAATAAATAAATAAATAAATAAATAAATAAATGATATCGGCCTCTCATACACGTGAAACGTAACACGCTATTTGCGTATGACAGATTTGGCTTTGGGACGTAACGTTCTAGCGGCTCCTGAACTATTTCAAATGCACCTCAAGTGTCCTTAGACTTTGCAGCGTTTATTTGTAAGAAAAATGCGCGGATGCTTGTTGTGTATGTTCATTTTTAAAACATTGCTGCATTTCAGTGATTTTCGTACGGACGTTAAAAATAATTATTATAAATATTACCGGTGAATACATTTCATGAACAAAACAACAACTGAAAGCTGAAGTCTGAGAGGGGGGGGGGGGGGGGGTTCCTACAAAAACACTTTTAGCTAAGACAAATATATCAGAAATTGGTGTTTTTTGGTTTTAACCCATTTCGTATTTTTGGCGCCAACAGATGTTTACCGGTGTTTTTTGGATGAACCCCATTTTGTTACAACCACGGATGTTTATCAATGTTTTTCAGTTAAAACCGAGAACAAAACGGCCTACTTATTAACTCTAACGAAGGGGCCTTCTTCAAGATATTTGACGTTGGAACTGTAAAAGCAGAACTGATGTGGTTCAAAACGTCATATTCGGACGCTATAAGTTGCCTTGCACGCTCCTCGCGCCGTTTGGTACAGAAGATAATAGACGAGAATATATTATAATGCAATATTTTTGTACGTAAAGGTCGAGCGTGTTTTTAAGGGTACTGAATATGAGGAAGGGGCAAAGGGACGGACTATGGAAGTTGTCGTTTGTCGTTGCTGTCCGTCCCTGTGTCTCTTCCTTATATGTAATATTATTATTTATAAAGATATAGATTTTAAACACACAGTACCGAGTTAGCTTAAGCCTCATGGCGTTGTGTGCCTGGCTCGGCAAGTGGCGAAAACAGAACGTTATCTCTACTGAAAAGTATCCACATAAAACTAAACCAACAATTCACGGAGCGACACTGTAAATGAACCAGGACATATTAAGACACAACAGTAACAACAGCAATAACTACAAGGTGTTTATTGAGAAATAAAACTTAAGCAAAACAAAATTATGTGAAAAAGTTTTCACTGTTTTTATGTTTCATTGCGCGTTTTTAAGTCTTGTTTTACGTGACACATAGTGAAGTGTTTGACAGGTCGTTGAAAATATCAGGTACATAACATACTCGCGTACGTTTACCATATTTTGTCCTAACACGCGACATATCAAATCGAAGTGAAGGCGTGAGTGAGCGTTTTGAAAGTATCAGGTATTTCAGAAGTGTCGGAACATGACGGCTTTTGACAAGGCGTCATTTCGGTAGATCAGTAAATAGCATAAAAGTTTACCTCTCTGGAAATCAAAATTTTCAGAGGTCGTCTAGGACAGCCGTGCAGCAATATTAAATCGCAATTTTTCTCGCTTTAAACATTCTCACTTCTAGATACAATAAAGAGACTACAATGAAAGCTGCGACCGGCTTATAGCCTAAGTTGTTCACAATGCCACATCCACACCTTCTTCCCGAGGGCTGTTCTTTAACAAAAGGCAAAAAACCGAACTGTTCCTTTGCTGCTGTTGTTTACCCAAAGTTGCGCACACCTTTTGCGTCAATCCCTATTCTGAAAAAAAAAAGAGAAAAAGGCATAATTATTATGTTTGTCATTGGTTGTTTCGGTCTTGTTGTAAAGTGTTTTAAATGGCAGTGAAAAGTGCAGTATTGTGCTAGCTTAGTGTTTCTTTTTTTTATTAATGTTTGTATAATAGAAAGAAAACGCGAATAGTTTCTTTATTTTCCTCCTCCTTCCCCCTAACCCTACTAGAAAAGAAAGGCCCCTCTATGCCACTGGAGCCCCGTATCATTTGCAGCCTGCGCCTTCAGAACAATTTGACATCGTGCCGTTGTATCGGTTTTCATTGTTTTTCATGGCCCATACTTCCAAGAGTTATATTAAAAAAAGAATAATAAAAAAAAAAAGACGAAATACAAGGAAAGATAGCTACCGAATGTGCGGGATCTACGGGATGGTGCCTCCGGAGATGTCGGCAACGGGAGGCAAGTTTAGAAGAGGCGGTCTGCGCATGCGCCGAAAGTTACTAAAGATAGGTCCATTCTTATGTGGGCACAACGTTCCAAAAGAACAATGCCCCTCCTTTTCGCACAAGTTCACTTTGAGGCCGCTCCAAATTAATATAATGAAGTGACTGACGGTCCAACCTCGCGTCCCTGCTTCACCAGCCCGTTCCAAGCATAGGCATAAAAAGCAAAAAGAAGACAAGCCGCCACAGGATAGTAAAGAGAAGGAAAGAGTGCCGGCTAGAAAGACGGCAAAAGAGGCACAAACAGAGCGGGGAGACCAGTCGAAAGGGGACGGGGGAGAGAGAGAGATAGGGAGAGTCCCCAAGTGGGCGTCTCTTCCCACACACACAATGGCGGTAGCAGCTGGGACCGGCACTCGCGGAATGCGAACTCGGGCGGGCACCTCATATCCAGGATATTCCCGCCGACCCCCGTTACGACACTGCGTCATCTAACTTTCTGACAGTTTGTTATACGGGAATATGAGGCAGAGCTTTAACACGACTGCGCTCCTTTTATTTCACGCGGACGGGGTTAGCGGCGGGAAGGGAAAAAAAGAGAGCGTCGCAGATAGCGGACGAAACGCGCATTCCTGTCTCGCCCCCTCCCCTATGCCCACCAGCGCGCCCCCTTTTAATACGCTTCGTCTCCGCCAGAGGGCGCGACATTACCCAGGCAGGAGCGACACCTATTGACATTCCTGGAAGCTCGGATAACTATATCGCTTATTAAATTTCGTCCCGACCGTGCCTCTGTTTCTGTCACTTTTCTTTTTTTGATAGACCTTTCTGGAGAGGGAGAAGAAAGCGCAGGTGTGTGTTACTTACGGGGTCTTTCTCTCTCCCTCTGTCCCCCCTCCTCCCGCTCCTCGTCCCTTATTCTTTTTCCTTCGATTTACTCCCTCTATAAAAAAAGTGACTTCCTTTTGTCATTAGGTTTCGCTGAAGCCGATCCGCTAATCTTTCCAAGAGCCGAGCGAAGCCGAAAGTGAATCGACGGGAACAGTGAGACCACGTGTTCGACGCGCGCTTTGAGGAATGCGTCATAAGCGACGCTGTCACGTGAGCAGCGTCGGATGACTCTCGTTCGGCGGGGATTGAGTGGATATCGCGGCTTTTGACGAGCATCGAGGGAGGGAGTGCGAAAATGTATAGCAACGAGGAGTCATTATAGTGTCCTCGTTGCTTTATGTGTTTTTCTTCTCTCGCGCGGTTTATAAAATTGCCGCGATTGTTCATAAGCTAAGCACGCGAAACACGTGGGTGCTTGCCGCCTTCGGATATGTGCTCATCGTAAACCTAATACGAAATAATTTGTATTATTCTTTTTGGATAATGTGAGTTTTCATTTCTTTTTGTTTGAACGCCCGGTTACTGCTTACTGTGCATTCCATTACGACGCTTAGAGCGGTCTCCAACTGGCGTGCTTAGCGTCCTACCTCGCCCATTCGTCAAAAGTGTTCCGGAAGTGACATCCCAAATTTGTCAGAGACACTTAAGACTGCCTACATGTAAGAATGCGAAAGCATTCCTACACGTAGCGCATTCCTACAAGCAGCGCGTCACTTCTTCCTTTTTCACACGGCGCTCCGGCGGTGGCATCATGGTCCTCCACTGCTCAGGCGCGGTGCCCCCTCCGGTTCTAAGGCTTGCTTGACGATGCATCTGCGTTGCTGCGCTTTTGTTTGTGTTTTATTTCTGAGGCGCGTCCGCTTTGACCTGGAGCGGCCCCGATGGTTTCCGTGAAGAAGCATCTGACATGACGCGACGCAGCCAATGAGAAATTAGGGGCCGTTACCCTCAGCCATTGGAGACTTCGGTGCCGTTTTTTGCCTGCTTCACTCCATGGGTCATTTAATAATAATAATAATAATAATAATAATAATAATAATATTCTTTATTCAGACAAGTGTCTAGGAGGATGGGGCAAAAGGCGATTTAAATCGCCTGACAGGGCTCCATCCCCCTGTCAGGCGATGCTTTCGTATAAAAATTTGAAACGGCAATCAAAAGCGCCAAGAACAAAAGGGACGTAGAAGACACACAAAACATGGATGGGTGCGCCGACCAGCTCAATCAGAAGTTTTAAATCAACATAATGACAACTTGGGGGTGTACGTTTAATTGCATAGACGTTTTCATGGCGAAAAATTCCTAAACAAGAACTGGCAGCCATGCAAAGCACTCCAGGTCGTAGTCTCTTTATGAACAAATTTTTGACGTACAAAAAAAAACTACCCGCGACCTTTATCTTCGATGTCCTATATATTGAATTGGATGCAGTATTTGAGCAGTTATCGTTTCAATTTGTGATGCCCCCGCTAATTAGAGCGGTGAAATTTGCATCGTAGCTTCAAGGTGTGGTGCCACATGATACCATGACGTCACGGGAAGTCAATTCAAACGCGAAATTTATTGGGAACGTTGACGTCACGTGATCCGACGACACGTGACGTAGTCGCGTGACTTGACATTAAATATCTTAAAATGAAGCATTAAAAGAGTTAGCTATTCATACTTGTAATTTCCGGCGCGGAAAAACAATTCACGCTGAAACACGCACACCAGTGAATAGCAACCTTCACTCACTGATATATATATATATATATATATTCTTTCCTGACGGCCCAAGAAATCATTTTACAAGGCGAAAGGACCTTCTCTGCGCGAGTGTCAGCACCTCGTTGAGTGGCGCGGGCCTGCCTGGATTACCACCAACCAGACCAGCTTCCTTTGCCATGTTCCATCACTGAAGCAACGCTAGCCGACTGTCACGGTCTCCCGGGAGCCCACGCCACAAAAGCGCGTAAGTGCGCGCTAGGCTTCAATGGTTTTCGGACAGGTTGTGGCAGTTTTGCGGTTGAAAGCATTCACGAAAAATCATGGTGTTTCCTGTATTAAGCAATGCCGATGCATATCGTTGTCGGTGTTAACTTTTCAAAAGGCGCGAATGCGCTGTGAACTTAGGCACCGACATCTTCTGTGCCGGCATAAGATTTGTTCTCTGACATGTCGCCAGGGGTGACAATAAGTAAACGACTTGACCCCCTGGCATCAGGACTCTTCGCATCAATCTTCCAAAAGCGCTAACGTGCTGGGCTTTGGTGCTGCAGGCGGACTGTGAGGTCGGCCTGAACTTTAGAGTGTGTGCAAATGAGCACGAAGTTTCATGTCAAGAATCTGCATGCTGAAAGGACTTCACTCAAGATAAACTTTTCGAAACAAACAAGTTCAAGCAAACTGTCTAACACCAAAGCAATGGGGCGAGGTTGTGTAGCAGGCAAACGATCCAAAGATCATCTCTTCAAGAAAACAAGTCCTTAGGGAAATAGTGTAGCGGTGCTGCCGGGGCGCGTGCTAGAGCCCACCGAGGACGACGACGAAGCGCGTGCAGACGTCGCGTGACACACTTCTAATTTGGTCTGATTTGGTTATGGACGTCCTTTTGTAAATTAAAATCGTAACATTTGGTGTCAGAAGCGGGATTTCCGGCATGGCGCCTCAAGTTACCAGGAAAGCACTTCTTGGGAAGATTGTCCTCTGCAATGCGGTGAGCGCCGGCGTCTCATGGAGCCAATGGAAGGCGGCTGGATTGCCTGACGCCGCAAATCTTCATGCCGGAACCGCCACGAACAAGTGACCATTTTGCCATGTTCCCCACGACTGTTCTGTGGCCGTGCAATGAAGATCCTGCGTTGGCCTATGGCCACATTTGCTACCCAAAGCTTCAAGACATCGAGGCGCGTAAGTGCGAGCTGGACTTGAATGTTTTTCTGACTGTCGTTCTTGACATTCGGCGGATGAGATCATGAGCAGCAACGTTAACATAACGTTCCATCTTCTGGACTTTGGCCTTACCGGCGCATTTCATTTTCGGTGTTGGTTTTGAAAATGCGCAAATGTGCAGTGATGCTTTGCACCGATATGATATGTGCGGGCATCAGAGTTCTGATTAGCCATGTCACCAGGGGTGACAAAAATAGAAGCCAGTGGCGGCCAAGTGACGAGTGCCCGGGCATCAACTTCAAAAAGCGTCAATGTGCTGGGTTTTGGTGTTGCGGAGGAACTCTCACAGATGAGCATCGGCAACGACACCTGCAAAAAGAACTGTCTATCTTTAATGGAACGTGGCTAGATTGTTTAGCAGAATGAACCAACCCAGGAAGAAACAGCACTAAAAAACTCGGAGGGGAAATAGTGTAGCGGTGCTGCCGGGGCGCGTGCTAGAGCCCACCGAGGACGACGAGGAAGCGCGTGCAGACGGCGCGTGACACACTTCTGATTTGGTTATGGACGTCCTTTTGTAAATTAAAAACGTAACAATATATATATATATATATAGGTTGCGTAGTGTATCGCGAGTAAGGCCCAGTTGCAGCCGTTAGTCGCTCGCCTCGTTCGTTTTAATCATGGCTCCCGCCTGACCGAGACCCGTGCTTACAGTGTCCCGTGCTCTCTCAAACCGCGCGTTCTCACCACGTGAGGACCGCGCGCTTCCCAACATGTCCCGCCATCTGCTATAGCATAAGCAGATACATCACAGGTTGTTTCACGAAAGGTGGACAAAATCGATATTGCAAAAGCTACGCATCGCACCAAAAACAGGCTTATGTCGTTTTGGTGCTAGGCTGCTGCACCGCTCCGTATGTAGCGATTTCAGGGCCTTAGTTGCAAGCATTTTCTGGTAAAGTTTCATATACAAAATGCCATAACAAAAAAAAAAAAAAAAAAAGAATGCCGTTTTTTTTCCCCCAAAAAATAAACTAGGGATTGCCTAACGCTCATTCACCGCCCAAAAGTAGTGCTAGAGGTCACGACCAGATGCCAAAGTTTCAGCCCGATCCGATACCTTATTCAAAAGTTATAAGTGATTTTCTGAAAATTTCAATGAGAAAATGGAGCCCATTTTTGCCCGTTTTTGGTTTCTGGTGCCATAGAGCCCCATGTATTCGAAAACTCTGTCGGCCGCCATTTTCCCATTGAAATTTTGAGAAAATCACTTATAACTTGTGAATGAGGTATCGTATCGGGCTAAACCTTTGGCATCTGGTTGTGAATTCTAACGCTACCTTTGGGCGAAGTCTGGGCGTTCGGCAATGCCCAGTTTATTTTTGTGGTAAAAAAAAAAAAAAAACTTGTGATTTTTTTTTTTTGTGACACTTTGTACAATATTTACCAACTTCATGTACTTCTGTGGTAAATCCTAGTGAAATAAGTGGAAAAACCTATATTTGAGGTCCTTCCAACAGGCAACGATCCCTTTGACTTACGCGGTACGTACCAGCGCTGCATCAATAAGAAAAAAAGAAAAAAGAAAGAACTAAAATAAATTCAACGTTTTACTATTTGTTAGGAAAAAAAAAAAGCAAAAAAAAAAAAAAAAAAAAACTCACGGCAGGAACTGTTTTTAGACCATTTTCCAGTTCCGAGAACAGGGGCGGGGAGGGAGGCAGACATCATGACACAAAACAAAAATTTACGTGCCTATAAAATAAAAATACATATCAAGATCCCTCGATACTACGAATAGGGAGTGGGGATACTTGCCATGGGGACAGGGACATTCACCGCTCATCAACGTCAACCGCAGACACCCCTCTCCCGTTTTATGAACCGCCTGCTCATAAAGACGCGGCAGACGCACTACCAGCAAGGACCAAAAAAACGAAACAAAAAAGGAAACGTAACATGTGACTTAATTTCGTTCTTCGTAACATCCCACGTGGCTTCTGTGTCGCTTCTGCGGGCAGCAGGCGATGGCTTACGTGTCAAATTTACGGGATTTCAAGCGGTTAGAGGGCGGTGAAGGGAGGGTCAGAGCTTCTCGAAACTGCCGATGTCGTTATACTGGCTCCTGGACGTGTGCACGTGACACGCACCTCTTGCCTCCTCCGCTTCAGGCAGCAGAGCGGTGCACATTTGAAACTGTGCTGCTTTTTGATTCAGGGGGATGATGAGATTCTCTAGGTTCGTTCCCTAGCGACACTGTGCTTCTGATCAGCGCGCCAGGCGTGTAGAAAATGACACGGCTCTTGGCCTCTTGCGCAAGAAAAAGCGTTGCCGTGATCGGGACCTGCTTGTAAATGGAGAGTTCGGTAGTGTTTTGAAGATGCCGCCTGTGTATAGCAACTCCGGTCACGCGAAGCCCGATGTACTACTGAAAACTGTCCCCGCGCTGGGTTTCCTGAAGAGCATACGAAAATACTTGCAGAAAGACAATCAGTGTTTTTAGAAAACCCGCCGTATTTAAAACTGCCTGTGGCTAACAGGACGTGTGAATGCTTAATGGCCAATATTGTAACCGACATAAATGATGTTGTGAAGTTACTGCGCAGAATCGATGCTGCTAAACGATTAGATGAATTAATGGCATTTCACCGGTTTTTCTCAACTTTCAGTAAATGGTAGCGCCATATCATTTTGCTAGAATCATAAAGCTATAAAGCGAGGGTGGGCTCTAATTGATTGGAAAGTTTCAAACGTCACACCTGCTTTTTCCGGAAAATTTAGCAGAAAATATTCCCGCAAATTTAGCGGAAAATTTGACCACCGAATATAACGGACAATGTTCCCGACAAATTTAGCAGAAACATTTACCACGCGGCCGTGGCGGGGCTCGACTTGATTCTGGGGCCTACGGTAAAGGTCAAGGTTGTCTGGGTTCCGGGCCACGCGTGTATCCAGGGCAACGAAGCGGCGCACCGGCTGGCAAGGGCGTCCATGACTTACCCCTCGGCCGGTCAGCCGCTCTATACGCCTTTTGGATGTTCTAACCTCCGGCTCGGACACAAACACTGACACCTCACCACCACCCCACCCTCGCACCGAGGCCAGGCGGCGCACGTCCACCCGGTCACCCGAGTGCGCGGTCCCAATTCCACGGGGATATCCGCGGGCGGCCGACGTCCGACTTTGTCGTATCGCGACCGGCTGCGTTTCGACACCACACCGCCTCGCCCGCATCGGACTACGTTCCCCAAAGCATCCCGG
Organism: Ixodes scapularis; assembly: GCF_016920785.2. Taxonomy (NCBI): domain Eukaryota; kingdom Metazoa; phylum Arthropoda; class Arachnida; order Ixodida; family Ixodidae; genus Ixodes; species Ixodes scapularis. The sequence continues at coordinate 436,661 of NW_024610158.1, forward strand.
TAGTGACCTTTGCTCAACTAGCCCCGCCTCACCTCAGACCGAGCGGACCGTGGGCCTCACCCCTGATACAGCATCTAACGACCATCGTTCAGCGCCTCTTGCCACCTTGGATCACCTGCTGTGGGAGTGCTCAGCAAGACGACAGGAGATTGAGGCTGCACTAGGCCAAGCTCAGCCCAGCGAGTCGACCCAAGAGGCTTGGACGGCACCAACAGGCCCCAATGAAGCAAGGAAGCTGGTCTTCGACTCGCTGTTGGGTTACATCAGAACGGCCGGCTGGTGTAGCCGGCCTCATATAGTTCTTCCTCCTCCTCCCCTCCCCCATTTCTCTCTCCTCTTCCCTTTTGCGGCAAGGCATGCAACCGGCCGCGTCGTACCCCCCTACACCTAAATAAAACGTTTTCAACAAGAACGCTAAATTTTACCACCAAATGTAGCGGAAAAGTTTCCCGGCAAATCTTCCGGAAAAATTTAAATGGAAACACGTGACGTCATGTGACGTCACGTGACACGTGACGCTACCAACTGGACCACGCACACACGCTTGCACGGTTTGGGAACGGGCGCGGATTTAACGGGAAGGCTTTGCGAACGTAGCCCTGTAACGCTATCGCGTTCCACTCTTATGGTGAATTCCGCTCGCAGATCTCGAGCGCTCCAAAAGCGCTCCATTTGGAGCGCGCATATTCCGCTCGCAGATCTGGCTCAAGTTGGTCATCTTCCGCTCGTAGATCTCTGGCAGCGCCCGCTCCACGGAGCGCCGCAAACTCCGCCGAACTTGCTCTGCGGGATTTCACAGATCTCTCCGGAAATCGACAGAGCGGCCCACGTGATTTCCGTCTAAATCGGCGGTGCGCATGCGCGGCGAGGTTGGAGAGATCGGCAGGCCGGTCGGGCCACGGTCGGGTCGTGGAGTTGGATCTGTTCGGGTGCGTCAGTTGTTTACTCTGGAATGTGACGGCTCGAACGCTTCTACCTCGCGTAGATCAGGGATAAAAAGCCGGGAATGTGGAGCGTGGCAAATCGTAAGCGCTGACATCTGTGATCACCGAGGAAGAACGAAAAAAAGAACGACAGAAAAGCCGGAGGCAGACGCAAGGTTAGGCCTATTCATTCTGCAGCCAGTGATTGTTTACCTTTTTACACTGCATTCCATCGGCGTTTTCCCGTGAAATAAAGCAAGAAGTGGTTAGGCAACGACCGCGCAAGTGATGGTTTGTTACCTCTGTGTTTATTAAAGTCGTACTAGCAATCTGAACTCCACCGCTGGCAATCGCTGTCCGTGCCCCGCCGCTATTTGTGACATGGGCGCCGTGGTACGTATAATTCCGCCCGGCCTGTGTCGCGTGTTACTTCTGCAGCTAAGCAGTGACAGTCGTCACTGGTCGTCGGAAAGATCAGCCGGCTGAGGCGTTGGTGGGCTGGTCAAGTTCGAGCAGCGGCCATTTTGAACGGCGGAAGGAGAAGGGGGAGGGGTGTTGGGGAGGTCGCTCCAAAAATGCAAGTTTATCTTCCCCTCGTCGATACGGAGCGGGTCCCACGGAGCGGAATTTTGCCTCCCTCGCGGATTTCGGAAAGCGCTCCAGATCTACGAGTGGAATTCACCATTAAAGGCGAAGCTTCAGCGTCCCCCAAATTTTTAAATCAGGGATTGAATACACATTATTGTCGTTGCTTAACGGATCGTATTGTGCGCCCCAGACGTCGCTTTTGTCCTCCGGAGATTAGTTTGTCACTCGATATTCGTACAAAAGCGGCTTGTATCGCTCTTTCGCCCGTGACTTTGACATCAGTACATGCAACGTGAGAGAGTCACGTTTCTCCCTCGGATGCTCCGATTGGCTCACTGGAACCGTTGCCTTCACCATTTGCCAAGTTGCAGTGAGAGGGAGTACAGAGTTGCCGAGGGGAGAGGAAGACACAGACAGAAAGAGAGGGAGAAATTAAAAGAAAAGCAAAGGTGCTCCTAGTTAAAAAAGAGTAAAACTGAAGATGAGTTTACAAGAATAAGAAGGATAACTAAATAGAACAGAGAAAGAATTAAAGAGAGGAAAGCTAAAAAGCAAAAGGGAAGCTGAGGGAGGAGAAGGATTACTATAAAGAGATAAAACGTAAAAGGTGAACAAGAAAATGGGGAAAAAAACACTAAATACGGAGGGGTCGATGAAGAAAGAGTCGAATCCAGATGAACTCAATGGAAAACAGAAGTCTCTCGTATATGAGGATCTCCATCGGACCTAGTAGATGCGACACATTTTTGCAAGTGGATCACCAAAGGCGGGGAAACAGAAAGAAAGAAAAAAAAAAGACAAGAAAAAAAAAAAAAGAAAAGGCGAGAAAAGCGTCGTTTGGCGAAACGAAGGGGCGATCAGTTGCAGCCCGTTCGGGAGAAACGGTCCTGGTGTTCCTTCTGTCGGTAAAAGACAGCCCCGTTGTGAGGGGCGGCGACCGTATATGTCCATAACATCGGCCACACTCGAGGCCACCTGCGAGCAGTCTTACAAAGCTTTAAGTAAGAAAGAAGCCACGAAACGTTTGGTGACCATCCAGAGGCGGCTTTATTTATGCGTGTTGTGCGAATCCGGAAGGCGGAGATTCTCGCTGCGGTTCCGCGGGTTGAGTATAGTTTGGCTTCTGTATCAGAAATGAAGTAGTCGACTGTATTAATGTTTCGATTCGGAAGTAGTCAATCGCGTTCGGTAGCTGGGCCTATCTAACTTCGTCCTCAAGCAAGACAGTGGCAAAAGGAGCCTTAATTTAGACTCCTTCAAGCAGTATGGTGCGAGATAGACGTGAGGGCTTGTCACGAACACCAACAGCCGCCTTTGAAATTGCAAAGCAACCGTGATTCCGTTGCTTGCCACCACCTGATTAGGCTAAACCCAAAAAAACTGCTGCCGATGAAACCAAATCTCCGTACGAATGCTCTGCAGATATTGTTGATGACGAAATTTCCAACAAGATTGCACATAAGTAATAAAATGACTGCAACTGACGTGAACCGGCTACAAAACGAGGCCAACCTTACACGTTTCGTCATGGACATCAAAGATGCCGACACTCGCTTACCCGACCCTGTACAGCCTGTTTTTTAAATTCAACGCTGCCTTTCCATCCAGCGCCACAGTGGAACGTCTTTTTAGCTTGGCTGGGGACGTCTTTAGGAGGAAAAGGGAAAAACTCTACGATAAAAACTTTGAAAGTCAATTGCTTCTGCGAGCGAATAAACTGTTTTGGTGAAAACGCAAGCCATAAAATGACTGCATTTATTTCAGGCTCTTAAATTTTTCACGGATCAAAACTGCTGTTCATTTTGCTATCACAAAAATATAAAAAGTAACTTTGAAAGTAACTTCAAACGTAACTCGCTACTTTTTTACAGTAGTTAGTAGTTCACTCAATTACTATTACAAATGCGTAATTTCTACTTTACTCGAATGGCTTTTCACGTCGATACTCAGTAACTTAACTTAACTACCTTTTTTGAGTAATTTTCACATGTCTGGTGTGAATTGCCATCTTGCAAAGAAATGACAAAAGTCGTTTGAATGAAGTGTAACGCGAGCTGTTTCACCGTAACAGCAGACCGTTTCTATGGACTTCACACTTAGTTGCTTTATAAGGTGAAACATTGATTTTTTTTTTATAAATGTGTCTGGCACACATTGCTAATAAGGACTTAATTAACCCGTGGTTCCCACTGAGATTTGAAAGTCACACACCTGATAAACGCAAAGTAGCCCATGGATTTGTCGAACGGCTTCTGAATTCAAAATGTGCAAACTAGTATTTTCATAGACCATTATTCATAAATAAACAAATTAAGGGCTAACCTAGTATAGAGTTGCCTGTCAGAAAAAAGGTCAAGGGTAACGTTTCTGTATTTTTGTTAAAGTACTAAACAATCCGCCCGTACGTTTTCTTAAAATGTATTTTTTGGTAATTTTTTTATACCCCCCCCCCCCCCTCAATAGACCAAACACTTATTTTATCCGGAATTAACCTACTTTGTCTTATTCAAGTGAAATATCTTCTTACTTGCGTATGCAAGAGTGTCATCCTTTTTCCATTAAGAGTGAAAAGGCTGGTTTCAAAATGTGGAACCAGCTGCTTCTTTAAGTGAAGGAATAGATGGGATGCATGATATATGCTCAGCAATTAAGGAACTTACACAGAAATTATTTCTGCACAACTTTACACCTGATTCAAGTACGAAGGTCATTAGTTATATTAATTAAAAATAAATGTGCTTCCAACGCGTGAGGTACTGAAATGTTTTAGCTTTAAGAAGAGAAAGAAAGGCCAGTTGACCTTTTTTGTAACTATCGGATCAGAAAAAGTATAAAAAAAAAAACTCAAATATGGTTTCTATGGACTTTTCCTCCAAGAAATTGTGCTGAACAGGACAAATTTTCTGTTTTAGACAGCTAGAGATCCGGTTGTGCATAATCATTTCAAAAGCGTTTGTGAAACCACAACATATAAACGAAACGGGGCGGTAGACACTAACTAGTGACGGATCACCAGCACTGAAGCTTTTATCAATGTTGTCGATTGAAGCAGCAGATTCCAAACCAGAATAGAAACAGCTAAAGTGATAAGAAAAACGATTGGCCATGCACATTGACGAAGACAAAAACAGTTGATTATCGTAAGCAGAAATTTCGTACATTGTCGCGCATGTGGTTTCTAACATAGGGCCATAACGTCCAAGGTTTCGTAGTTAAACGTTTTTACACATCAATGGGTGCCAAACATTGTATTTGTCTTGCGTGGTTTTTTTACGAGAACACAATAAAAACTAAATTTAACGTACCAGACGGTAGGTCCAGTTTCCTTGCACATTCAATTATAGTGCAACTTTATACGAAACAGGCGCTTTAGCTATCTTGAGAACCAGCTAGGATGCTAAGATTTACGGGCGTAAGGCGCACTGGAACCGTGCGAGTTCTCTCCCAGAATACAGGGTGATTCAAGGAGAGGCCAGGCTCTTTAAATCGACCGCAAAACTTGGTTTCTTAACCTATCGCGCTACGACTTTGTGCAGCGTTGCCCACAGATGCTGCATTTTTTTTTCGTAAAATTTGCAAAGAGCGAACTTACCTGAGGAAAAAGTAAAGAAAGAAAAAGACTTAGCTCCTATGGAAACGCAGCGAAGCCACCGCTCTTCAAACAACACGGCGCCGTTTCGCACGGGAGACAAGAGATGGCGCAAGCGGTCGCGACGCCAACTGGCGTCAACGAACGAGCAGACGACGCCGAGAGCCGGCGTCTTTAGCAGGCAAGGAACTGCAGTTCCTTATTTTTACCGCGCCTGTTTTTGTTTCTGCGACTGTCGCCGCCTGCGGAACACGTGCTGCTTTTGAGTCGAAAACATCGTCTGCTAATGACGCCGGCTCTCGGCGCCGTATGCTCGTTCGTTGGACTTTACGTTGGCGGCGTTCACTGCGCCATCTATTGTCTCCCGTGCGAAACGGCGCCGTTTTGTTTGAAGATCGGTGGCGTCGCTGCGTTTCCGTGGGAGCTAAACCTTTTACTTTCTTCACTTTTTCCTCAGGTAAGTTCGCTCTTTGAAAATTTTACAAAAAAAAAAGAAAAAAAAATGCATCATCTGTGGGCAACGCTGCACAAAGTCGTAGCGCGATAGGTTAAGAAACCGAATTTCGCGGTCGATTTAAAGAGCATGGCCTCTCCTTAAATCACCCTGTACATCGAACTCGCGGAGCGTAGCACGGAGAACCGGTTCCGAACGAATTTGCCGAGTGCAAACCTTTGCTGCCGCCACCTATGTTTTTGCAAGAGTACCGACCTCAAACCGAAACTAGCGTCCTGGTGTTTGACATAACAGGTAGGAACCTGAAACAGCGCTGTCGGTGAAACATTCATATTCGCGTTGGTTGAACAACTTGATTGTCGTGAGGATAATTACAGATGACGCATGTTTTCGCCACAAGCTGGCAACAAAACAACTGTAAGAAGTAACAAAAGACGGGCAATCTTTCAAAACATTTCAAATCGTTTGGCTGTTTACACTGGAGAAAACGTTGTTCATACTAATCGCACGAAAGCTTGATCAGTTTTAAGCGTGAGTCACTGAACGGATACGCTTTCAAACTGGTTCATTGAAATCTCTAGCACTACGTTTCGCGGCACCTTCGATTTCAATCCCTTGTCGCCTATATCTGGGTCAGCTTTTATTCCTATGAAAACGGTGAGATTGAAAGCTTTCCTTGAACAAAAAAAAAAAGAAAAAAAAAAAGAAAAAACGAAGGTGAAAAATAACTGGTGTGGGTAAATGTTAGAAATGGTGATTTTATCTAAGACACGGTTAAAGTTATTATATTCAGCTTTCTCAGCTGCTAATAGGACACATCACAGGTTCTGCTGTGCCAGCTTTATCGACAAAATGGCAGATCATAAGTCCACAATCGGCTATATTTTGGCGATGACGCTTCTTCCGCAAACCCGCGAGAGAGATTTCGCGAACGCTATTGCTTTGACCCGAGCCTTTCTTTACTCATTCGTAGATTTCAGTGACTGCTGGGCAATACAACTTGCAAAAGCATGAGTTGTTAATAGCTTCCTTCATGAAATAGCGGAAAGTCACAATTCCAGGTCGCGTTCAATCCCGTCTCTCATAGGACCCAATTTCTAGCAAAAAAAACCCTTTTTTTATTCGGTTCCTCTTCGTTCGAATGGCAGCACGTAGCAAACCAGCGGCAGACGGACCCCCGTCGTCTGTTCTCGCACCTCCCCTGTACGATGCACGGTGGGATTGCATTCTGGCGCACGCTCGATTTTTTCGGCGCAGCGAGTGCATGCACGCGTGCAGTGCCGACACCGGAACGAACTCAGAAAGTGCAGCCACTTGTGGAGTGTCGTCCGAAATGAACCCGCTCCACGCTAAGGTGGGCACGCGTGGGCAAGAGTGCAGTGAAACGAACTTGCTATTAATCGGCTAGTGGCTTGCACCGCCAAGCCAAGATACATGCCTACAATTCGTCTCGCGCTTTTGTTTGTGTGCGTCTCTCTCTCTCTCTTTCTCTCTCACGCGCACACACAAACACACCCACCCACACACACACACACAAACGCCACACATACACACGCAAGCGCGCACGCACAAACGCCCACACGCGCAGATGAACACACGCACGCAAGCACACAGGCACACGTACACACGCACGGACACCGAACAAAATGACTTCGACACCTTTTTCGTGATCAAGACGGAACAGACCTCCTGCAAAGCGTGCAGTGCCATTCGCGGTAACGAACGGAATGCTGAGACCCTTACAAAAAATTGTTATGCTTTTCTGTTGAAAAGCTGTCGAAAAAAGTCAATAGAGGATATAGAATGTCAACAGCTTTTTTGTTTACTTTCTCTTGAATATTGGCCCACTTTTCTAACGAAAGTCAACAGACTTCCCGTGATGCTTTTCTGTTGAAAAGCTGTTGAAAAAAGTCATCAGAGGATATAAAATGTCAACAGCTTTTCATCTGACTTTCTGTAGCTTTCCTGTTGACTTTCTTTTGAATATTGGCCCACCTTGTAATAAGAAAGTCAACAGACTTTCTGTCGCCTCCAAGATGCTTTTTCTGCAGCTTTTCAACTGAAAAGCTACAGAAGATTAAAAGGAAAAAAAATATTTCCAGCTTAGCCATTCATTCTACAATGTTTTAGAAGCTTTTTACTATGGCTTTCCACTCCTCCAAATTAGCTGCAGCAAAGTAAAGTAAAAAAAAAAAAAAAAAAAAAAAACGCGAATTTTTTATTTTTTTATTTTTTATTTTTTTAGTAAATGGTGTCCCTTGAACCGCGCGTTCTTTCTTTCCCCCGTGTTGCCAGACTGGAAGCGGGGCCCCGCCAGCAGCGGTGCCTCGGACGCCTCGTCGGAGCCCGGGGGCAGCCGCTGCAGCGGGTCCGGCAGCCCCTGCCTGGGACCTGCCAGGAACGCCCCGGGCTTCAGGGAGGACGAAGACGACGACGACGACGACGACGGCGGCGGCGGAGGCAATGGCTCGGCGCCCCGCCGCGTCGACGAACACGGGGATTCCACGGAGGCGGCCAGCGACGGCTCGGCATCGCCACACGAACAAGAACCCCTGGCGCTGGACGCGAGGGCGTCTGGAGCGAGAACGGCGGCTTCTAGTGCCGCCTCCGACGTGACAGGGAGGAGGAGGTCACCCCTCGAGACGCTGGCCAGGGTCTTTCCATCCAGGGTGAGCCGCGGAGAACATTACTTTATTAAAGCGTGAAATGCTTTTCGAAAGGAACTCTGTAAATCCCACACGCTTGTCCACTAGTCCTTCCGACCGCCCATATGTTCGTCCTTTCGTCAGTCCATGCGTTAGTCCGCACATTTCCTCGCTAACTATAGTTTGGAAATAGACGTCACCTGACCTAAACACCAGTTCAGTTCCCCCTGACAAACTTAGTGGAACAAAATGGCATCGCGTGACCTATGTATGAAGTCAGTTTTTCCGCTAACTTTAGATGGCGCATTAGGGAGTTTTTATAAAACGTTGGTAGCTATCCGGCAACGGCCTTCTTAACCCTCTACGAGATTCGGAATTCTGCAGGCAAGGTTAGCGTCTCTCAAACGCAGTGGCGGCTACTTCGTTGTCGAGAGCATTGTGGATGGGAGAAAACAGACTACGAAAACCCCCTATACTGATGTGAGGTTGCCAAAACCCAATTCAGTCTTCCCGCTAAATTTATCAGAAAAACCAAGATCACGTGACCTGTGCATCCATTTAGTTTCACCACAAATTTGAGCGGAGAAATATATAAATAAATATGGATTCTTCTTCAATACCAAAATGAGTATAGGATAGAGAGCGTTTGTAGACCCCTCTTTCACCTCCGCTACGCTATATGAAACGCAGATGCTACCACTGCGCATGCCAGCCGCTGCAGAGCCTGGGATGTCATAGGAGGTTGGAGAGAACGTTGGGAACGGAAGAATAGATCTACAGAAACTCCCTAATTTTTCTACAAAAAATTAATGCGACTGTTCCTTAAATATTGCATTGCACGCATTATATGACTAAAAAGAAGGTCGGTGCCATCTTTTCTTTTAACTAATGCAAAGTGCATTTTAATGAATGCCGAGTTAAGGTTTGTGTCGCGTCGTCGCATCGTGCCGTCATCAACTGAATTTAACGGGCGAGCATCCCCTCTAATTATGCCAGACGTTAGCCCGCTACATGTAGCAGAGGTAGTCGCGTGACGTCAAGTCACCTGACGCCCCTTTACGCATACTAGTAGCAATCACCTAACCAAGTCAGAAGTTAGGTCACCACAGCCGTGTCAGAGTATGGCCGACGGCAGAGTTGTGCTGAAAAATACACAAATGCACACTGATCAATTCACGCATTCCCCTAAAATGCATTCCCAATGATACAAGTCACGGTTCCTCCCGGAACGCACATGAAACCTTTTTGTAGAATATTTAAATGCTTTTAATGCACCTAACACCCTTTATTAAATTGTTACTTTATCAAAACGTATCCGTTCGCAAGAAATATTTCGCACAGACGTAAGTGCATCACGCTTGCGTATTTCTTGAGGTGGCAAGAAGTCTGAGCATTAAGCCGCAAACACACTGCTCATACATCAAACAGACGACACGGTGTCGGTGCAGACACGTGTTACAATAGGGAATTTTAGGGAAACGTTTTTGCACATCGGATTCGCTACAATAAGCCCTCCGGTACGCACTGCAGATATCCGAGTCTTCTGTGGTAGCCCATGCGCAGTTCATGCTGAAGGGCCCATCGTATCGTATCGCATGTGCGCAAACGGTTCCCTAATACTCCCTCATATTACCTGCGGACAGGCCCCAAGCATGCTCGAAGGACGTTTGTTTTATGCAGACGTATGCTTCAGAAATGTCTGCATTCGGTTTTCGTACGACCAATGTGACAGGATAGTCATACGAGGAAGAAAAAACCCTAAACAAGTCTACAAACTGTCTTTTGTGTGATGTATGACACAACCTCACACGCAGCAGCCAGCAGAGTTCTCAAGGGAAAGGAAACTCCGCTGATAACTCGTCCGTTTTAGAAATGGACAAATAAATGGTTAGTGAGCAATCACAGCTCATGTGGAAACCATGAAATACTTTAAAATTAAATGCAATTTAACCTAGGTAGTTCATGAAAGTAATGTAACTTCAAAATTAATTTTTTTGAAATGGCTTAGTGGCTCAAACACGGGCATATAAGAATGTACTACGAGCTTGGAGTCTTGCAACGCAAGGGTTAAATGAGGAAAGAGTCGTAACAAAGTAATGTTTAATATACTTCCTTTCATCTTAAGCTGACATTACAAGCCAAGGGGCGAGTTAACCAGCGCCGAAGCGCAGCATCGCGTGGCCACCGAGTTTCTTTTCGGGCTCATCTGCCGGCGCATTCAAGCAAGCGGAGAGGGTGTGCCGCGACTTATCGCTTCTAGTTGGTGTGTACGCGTTTGCATCTCTTTGCGATCACTCCAACCTAAACTGATTAAAGTGTGGATACATTGGAAAAAGTTAAACTTTGTTTTTGGCATTAATTGTTTGTTTAACTATAACATGTTTTTTTTAAATATTTTACAGTTTCACTGGACAGTTTCACTGTCCAGAATAAAATCAAATCGATATTGAAGAACCGTGAAACAATAATTTCGTTTGACCTTATCCCACCTCTGTCTGGTCTTTCAGACGCAGGCATCCTTAGCGGCTGTCCTGGACCGATGCCAGGGCGACGTCCTCCTGGCCATTGACGAAGTCCTCCAGGGCCTCCGGCACGAAGAAAACCCCCCAGGTGTTCCGCTGGGCGTCCTCCCTGGCGTCAGCCCGAGCGCCATGTCCTTGGCCGGAGCTTTTCGGCGTCCCCTGTACCCTCCCCCTGCGGCGCACGTGAGCCGCAGTCCACCATCCGGACTCCTGGGTGCCGTACCGGCCTATCCGGGTCTGTTTCCACCACCGGAGTTTTTCGCCCTGCCGCCGCCGAACCATCACGCCAAGAGAGCGCGCTTCGCCGCAGATGCCGCAGCGCTCTGGTCTCCTGGACCGTCCGAGTCACCTCCTGGAACCAGGGACAGGCTCAAGAACGGAGAATGAGCCCCCATCGTGGAAAGACAGGTCTTCATTATTAACGCGGCTGCAGTCTGGGGGTTGAGACCTTATGACTCCTCCTGGAACACGGGACAGGCTTGCGCCAAGTACAGGTATTCATCACTGACGTGTCTGCGATATGACCTTCTGGACCTTCGTAATCACCTCCTGGAACAAGGGGTAGGCTCAACAACGAAAAATGAGCTCTCACTTCATCACGCCTCTCCCCAAGGCTTTATTGCTAACATGGCTGCAACCAATTATCTGTGCCCTTCTATAACCTTCCCCTCATCACGCGAAGACAGGTCAACCGGTCTTCATTACTGGCGTGGCTGCGATCTGACCTCCTGGACCTCCGAATTCACCTTCTGTAACCAGAAACAGGCTCATAGATCGTAGAATCAGCTGTACCCTCTTTGACTGTCTCCCTCATCACTACAAGACAACTCTTCATCGCTGATGCTGCGATCTGGAGACTTGAACCTTTGGACTCCCATCCTCTATAATGTGACATGATCAGAGATGGAGATGCTGTGCTTCCTTGGCCTTTCTTCTGGACGACGCCCAGTCTTTCTCGGAGAACAAGCGCCGGTTAAAAGTTCACATCAACACCCTGGGTCGGATGCTTTGTTGTGGTGGCGCCCCGTCACGTCTCTATTTCTTTGAGGGTGCACGGCAGGGAGTTACTGCACGAGAGTGCATGGGCGTGCTGCCGTTGCTTGTTGTGTGTATGAGAGTGAAAACAGCGTAGTGAAATTTAGATTTCGTGTATGCCCATTGCTCTCCCTCTTGGTATTACGCCAGTTTAACGACATAATATCTTGGAATGACGAGCTAGAGTTGACGGGTAATTTGCAGGCAACCGGCGATCCCGAGTCGTAGAAAATAACGTGTCTGAGATAACCGTTATTGTCATGCGTGAGACGTTAGTGGTGTTTATTACATTTTTAAATTTTGAGGCGCAGCTCTGTGACTCCGGAGGCGAGAACAAAATACTAGTAAATCTACCGGGCAAAAATAATATAAAAATGTATATGAGCTACCACATGATGGGGAAAATGAGTAGGAGTAACTTATTGCCATTACTTCGGCCGCCTCGAAGCGATGGATGGATGAAGGTTTGGGACGGACATGACACCTGGTGCAGTGTGAAAGTTCAGAATATTTTACTGTATGTAAAAAAAAAAAAAAAAACTCGTTTCATTTGTTTGTGGGTAGCTCAAATGTCTTCCTTAAGATTTCCGCCAACCGCCGTTCGCCAGCCTATCTGGAAGAAGGGGAGTAGTTCATATTATCTGGACGCTTATAGTACAGAAAAAGGGAATCAGAACAGAGCAGCATCGTTTCTTAGTTTATATGCTGCAGGGAAGGAATTAAGAATTCCGGACCTGTTTGCCAAAGATCCCCAGTAGTCAAATGAAGGTGATGCCAAAATGTAATTAAGAGTATAGAAGCATGTCAAATGGGGTCCTGTTTATGTGTGTATATAATATTTGTAATCCAGGAATGAAGGTCGAGACACAAAAGCAACAAAAAGAAGCTAGGGTTGAGTGATTTTGCTTGCTTTGTAAGACTTTTGTTAGCCGTGACGGGCCATCGATAGTTTGATGTAGACACGGACAGTTCTTCGTATACCTAGAAAGAGGAGCGCATGCGAAACCGCGGAAGCGACAAGTCTTTTAGGGCCTTGCAGAATGACATATAGGAAATTATGTTACCAGCGTAACCATTATAAGCGCACTCACCAAAGAACCCGTGTCTGCCGCAATACCACTCGCGGACGCGAGTTGCTAGAAATTGTAGTGCTGCATCAACCGCAAGTGCGGGGATACATCACATGTTCATATATATATATATTTATATTTTGCACTAAATGAACTCGTGTTGTTTAAATCCCCCGACACGTGAAAAGAAGGCTTATTTTGGTGCCATTGAATACCTCATTCGGGCATCAAGGTTCGTTTTTCTTTCTATTAGCCATAATCATTATCTGTAACACTGAAGTACCGACATGCGCTGTGTCACCGGATGTTCTTCGCTTAAGAAAATGGAGTGCTACAGCAAGAACACCACATGACTTGTTTCTTCAATTGTTCCTCGGAACTAAGTGTTTGTAAACTCCGGGTATTACCAATTGCTCACCTTACAAATACCGTTCAGTATTGTAGCCATTAAAAAAAAAAAAACGCAAAAAACTCGCGCCGTTCTTCTTTCTTTATTTGGGGCGGTGGGGGAAGAGGGGGATTTTGCACTTTTATGAGATTTTGTGGAGCTAAAATGTACAAAGTGTGGCAACTTTAGTTCATATATCTCGTACCTATCTGAATGGGAAACTTTATATCGGGCGTTGTTTGCTTTCGGAACAAACAAACGTATGGAAACAACATACGCCAGGGAGTGAGGCAAGTTTCATCAATTGTCTGCAAACGCTGCAGTGAATATTGGTTAAATTCCGAACATTCCATGCCATATCAGCGATATTCCTAATAGGCAACCTATCGTATTCACATCATAGTTTTTTTTAATGTAATTGCTTAATGAGGGATTCCTCTTAACGAAAGAGATGAGTTATACGTAACGAAACGAACAGGCGAAATTTATTCCACAACGGGTTGCTCAAGCACGACGCATCTGTTTAGAAATGACTATAATGTCTACCCTGTAGGTAAAAAATAAATCAACTGCGATTAAATGTTAGCATATCAGGGATTTGGACTGTGTGTTATGTACACAATGCCGATTATGTATAATGTGCTTCAGTACAACCTCCAATGTTCCGATCGTATTCCTTGTTTGCCATTGTATAACTGGATTGCGTATATTTGCTATGATGTTGTATAAGTATGCGCAACACGTGAATATACTTATTGAGTAGTAACACTAGCAGTAGAGTGTTTAAAGTGTACAGGGGGATGTGGGCGCCTGAAATGTACGACAGCTTCTTCACTCCAGCCACCCTATTTTAGGAAGGCATACTGCAGTCTTATAGTTGTACATAATGATCTGCCTTAATCTCTCGATCTCGATGTCTAACTTATTTTAAACGAAAACGTCCACACTTGATGGAGTTATGAGGCAAGGACCAACTTAAGCGCTCGAGATGCTTTTAAGAAATGTTACAAGCTGATAAAAAAAAAAAAAAGAACGAAAAAAAAAACACGAATATGGGAATTTGTTTTTATTTGGACTATAAAATAATAATGATTGACTTTAGTCGCTAAAATATCAGGCAGGCAGCGTTTATTGAATCTCAGATATTGTTTGATTAATTGAAACAAATATATTTCTAAGACAAGTTTAAGAAAAAAAAAAGACAGGCTGATACTCAGGCATAATTTGAGAACATTGCTTGCTTTTCTTATTTCTTGTTTTATGTCAAAAACGTCACCAAAAAGTCAAAAAGATAAAAAAAAAGTAAAAAGAACAAACATTTTGAGCGCGGCATTGTTTCGAGCTTCCTGGCTTCTTGGATGCACTACACACGTCCTTTGCTTCCACAGGCTGCAACTGTCTTTTCCCCCGTATTATTTTAATACCGGCGCAGTATTATAGAGTCACTGGACAACAAATTTCGATCGACGTCCGTGGTCTCCAAGTACGCGGCGGTGCATCGCAGTGGGTGTGTTGAGCTAAGGCTGCTAGAATTTCAAATGGTTGCATCCAATGTCGTGCTCTGCTGAAGTGCTGCTGGTGTACTCTCGAGACCGTTTTAAACGAAGTCAACTGAGGTCGGAAATCACTTCGCTATAACCGCTGTTTCGTTATAACCGGTCTCGACAGTACTTCCTTTCAGCTTAAGTCCAGACGCAGTTGACGCTACTAACCAATGGGAGCAATCAAGCAGCGTGAAAAGCGAAAATCACTGCGCCTTTTCTGTTTATGATTGGTTCAGCGATGATACAACACGTATGATGAACACCACGATGGAGCATTTTTGACGCTGTCTGATGGGTACGATCAGCTCGAAGCGTCGGCTCCGTCTGGACTTAAAGGAGCTGTGCAACGATTTTAACGTTGAAAGAATTGGCATTTTCTGTTTTTGATATTGTTCACTGTGTCACAAATGGCAGAAAACACACCTCCTTTCATCGCAATGTTGCGATTCCGCCGCGTAATAGCGAGGCAAAACTTGGAATATTTCCCGACCTGCAGCCACGAGCGGCGGCCATGAGAAACAAGCGGCGTGACGTCACTTGGGTCGTTGTAAGAAAGATAGCAAGTTGTGCGAATACCTGCTCGATAAAAGGTAACTCTTTTTACAAATCTTGTCGTTCCAACATATATATAAATGCGTCAACAACCTGGTATCATCGACAAAACTTTTATTATACGGAGTTTTAGTGGCGCCATCTATCCTAGGTCCACAAAACCGCGAACAGCCGCCAGAAGCCGGAGGGGGAGGGGGACAGCGCCGGACGGGCAAGGACGGGTGGTCACGCGGTCGGCAGCGGATGAGTTCTCGCTGCTCGCTGATGGCTCTAAAGAGAGAACTTTTCCGGAACTCCGCGCCTACTCTAGTGACGTCACTGTGCACGTGACCCGGAAGACGATGCACGAGTTGAGAGGCGGCGAAAACCTGGATCTTTTTCATTTTTTTAAGTAAAAACTAGGGTATCCAGGCAAAATCTGTTTTCTGTAGTTCACTGCAGAAGTGTCAGGCATCAACTTCCACAATTATTTAAGCAAAGCCCTGAAATTGTTGCACAGCTCCTTTAACGTAAAACGAAGTATAGTAGGTCTGCTTTGTATCGATTGATGTATGTAAACAGGGTTTGCAGATGTCGGCGTTTGCTGAAAAGAAGAACAATAAACGTCAATAACTGTGTGAGAGAATTTCTTTGGCATATAAGTAAATAAAAGAAAGGGAATGTAGAGAACTTGTGGTTTTAGAGTTGGTTGATAACACGATGAACTTTTCGCCAAGCAATTAGTTCTTATTCCTTATGCCATTTATTGAGATTCGTTCGAATCTACGTCGAGAAACCATGAAGCATGTCATTGTACTTTCTTTAAGTGCTGTTTAGGGTAACTGAATGCTCATGTGTTAGTATTACCAGAGTTCTTTAATACTGTACTGGTCATAATACTTCGGCCAAAGTTTGGTACAGGGTCGACAGCTGCCACCAAGGGCGCCATCGCCTCAGAGGAGGAATTTTCGTTTGGTCGCCCCATTCTCAGCTCGAACAACACCAAATTAATTAAAATGTCTAAAAAGCGCGAACAAAACGAGGACAACGAAGACACGAAGACAACACTACAGGTGCTAAGAACATTTAAGTTAGCATGCACGTAGTATTCCAAACCCAAGTTTTAATGCAGCAACCCAAAAGTCGCAAAAACAAGTTAATGAAAAAAAACAAAAAAACTTGTCGTGCAACGGCATTTTGTAACATGTGCGTTATAATCACTTTATGCAAGCACGCATCGTTCTCTATTGATCTCTAATAAAATAACTTCAAGTAAAATAATTGCAATTATTTTAAACAAAATGATGCTTCGAAAACGAAAGAGCCGGGCAGCGTAGCATGGCTGAGGCCATCAGCGGAGTGCGCGGTTTCGCACTGCCCTTACTTGATGGCGCTGCTCAAGGTGCAGATTTTTGGCGGGATAGCGGTATTGAATATTCATCTTGCGGCAATAAGAAGGAATGAAGAGTGATATTATTTTGGATCGCATTGCCAAAATGAAAGTTTGAACAGCTGACTGAGCGTACAGTGCTGAAGACGCTTTTATTAGCAAGAGACGCTGTCAGTGCGATGACCCGTCACCTCGATCAATTGGTAGCTAATAGACCTTCCCGGAAAATCCCGGGAGACCTTGCAACAAGTGGAATTGGGAGACTGTTTGGATGTACGCTCGTACCGTCTCCAGCGCTTCGCTGGTAGTGGCGCGATTCAGTATTTCTTATCATTAGGAGTTAAGAACCCAAAGAAATAAAGGGGAACGGAAAAGGAGATCATCACATACTCTGTTTTGCTTTCCTTCTGTCTTCTCTCTGTGCTCTGAAATCGCGAACTGTTAAACCAATGTCAACTTCGCTTTCGCGTGTTGGATACTTCTACATGCCGTACATCTGAACGTCACAATGCATAAAGCACACGCTGGGGGCGCCACATATCTTAGGATAGGTCTATTTGGAGCTTTTCGAAATTACAATGTCACTTTCTGGTTTCCAGGCTACAGCAGTGCTGGCTGGATTGGCGGCTCTTAGCCACCTTATCGACGCTAGCGCCGCGCGTGGTCGCGTAGCAAGATCTCCCACAGGGTTACGGCGAAGTTTCGTGACAAGCAGCGTTTACACCTTTCTAGAAAAGGGCTTTGGGCCGGTTCCATATTCAGCGTTCGTGTGTATGTCGCGCGATTTGCTCGCTTTGCGAATCGGACAACATGCATGTGCTCGGCTGAGGGGATCGCACGCTGGGCTGAGGAATTGTAAATGTTAGAATGGCGTATAGAAGCACTCCAGTATTACGTATGAATTGACTGTTTTGTTCTAATTGATAAAAAAAAGTCATAAATATATTAAACGTCCCGCATTGAAAGTTAACCGGTACGGATGCATGATAGCACGCCAGAGCATGTTCAGCGATGCGCATTGTTCGATTTTGTCCAACCTGTAGACCACATTCAGAGGTATGGTTCTGACGTCACACTGCTTGGCACTTGGATGGAGTTAACCAATGGCGCCGCGTGACGGCGGACGCGTTGTCTTTTGGCAATACACCCTTTCCGAGAATGCGAGCAATTCATAGTCAGTGAGAGGTTAAAAGTGCAGAACAATCTCTTCCTACTAAGGCTTCCACTCTTTCCACTTTAAAAGAGCGAACGTCGAAGAGTAGGTGAGAAGGGACTCGCCTCCTCTCCGGTGTTCGCTCTCTTGAAGTGGGAAGAGGGAAGTGCTTTGAGGGTAAGGGTGCCTGTTGGTGCCTCACATACTCTGAGCTTCACTGGATGCGAGGGCTGCAACAACGTTCGGCGTGAACTCGGCTCAGTTCGTATCGGAAAGAAGCGTTGCCTCCGGGTTCGGTGACGACTCTGCTCCAATCAAACGCTTCGTGCCCTGGAAATGGTGACCGCCAACCTTCCTTGAAGGGTTTTCAAAATTGCCTTTTTGTGTTCCAGTACCAATTCGAAAGGATAAAAAAAAAAGAGGTGGAATAGACCTTCGCTTTTGGTTTCAAGGAGTGACCAAAGCTTCTGAACCCTCACCGTCATGACCTAGTCTGCATGTGTTCCATTACTCCATACACAGCTTTTAAGAGTTTGATGTCGATATCACTTTACTCTCTCCCCACCTATCGTAGTGTCAGCCACGGAGTCGACTCTTGGCAGGGTAAAGAATTATAAACGTCGATTACATTGCTTTATAAAATAGGCTCCACGTCATTCCTCCTCCGAAGAAAAAACAAGCCGGGATCATCAAGAACCAGAGACCCTGTTATAGACTTCAGTGAAGACGATTGCGACCCTCCTGGCGTGTAATTGGTGCTGCTAGTTGAACATATTGGACGTGTTAATTCGTGTACACAATTGCCACCAATATCTACCACTTGCAACCTGTTGAACGGGAAAAAAGCTAAAGTCTATTCTATTATAATGTCTGAGCGTAGTTAAGGTTAGATAACGTACAAGTCACACGCATACTCAAAACGCAATGTTATGGTATATTCACTGCAGTTGATTGGTTTACACGATCATGGCACACGTAGAAAGATGGCAAATGCTGTGACGCTGTACTTTGGTCACTGCTTGATTGATCAATTTACCTCGAAGCTTTGGCTCCAATAAACACTGTGAACGAGAAAACATTGTGCAATTATCATTTGAAGTTGGAATGAAAGACAAGTAATTTGAATATTACTTAAACACAGCTGTATCAAACAATTATAGCAGTAAAAGCACAGAGGACTATAGGAAGAGGTTTGCATTTTTTTGAACGTCGAAATAAGTGTAATCTTAGAACTATGAACAGAGAGTCCGCAGATCCGATATTTTTTAAATATGGATGATGCAAACACGTGATTTACTCCCAGGGAGGTTCTAAAGTAACAAAATAATTTGTTGGCCTAGTGGGTCAAACATTATGCAAATAAAAAGCGCGAAAGACAAGTACACGAGGAAGACTACACAGGACAAGCGCTTACTCGCAACTGACGTTTTAATTCGGAAGATGAGGAAGACGAAGATATAAAAGACCCTGATGTTCAGAGCTACAAATATTTATGAGAAAGGAGCGAAAGGATCTGAAAACACTGATAATTAAAAAAGGTAAAATAAAGAAAATTAGTAAAAGCAAAAGAAAATGGTGGGCATGATTAAAGTATAACAGTGAAAAAAAATAACAAGGAAGAGAAAGAAAAGGGTAAAGCAAACTTAAGAAAATTTAAGAAAAATATTTTATATACTCTAATTCTTTTGATGACAGAGTCACCGAAGGAGCACTGATGCAGGCGTCTCCCTTGGTCGCAATGACTTCAGACTCCAAAATCTCGCGAGTTCGCTTATCAGGACACCTCCTCAGAATCATTGTGCTGGACAGCAGCGGGGCGTATCCACAGTCCCTCACAGGTTGAGCGAGATGCCCCGACGGAGAGGATTTTAAAGATAGCGCATGTTCTCTGAGCCTTACGTTGATGCAGCTTCCCGACTGTTGCAGATAAACCTTACCACAGGTGAACGGGATCAAATACAATACTCCGCTGCAACAGTTGACGTATTTGTTGCAGTGTCTAACGCCGCATTTGTCAGGCTTTGTGCGCGTGGTGTTGGCTTTGGGGCAAAGCTTTTTAAGCTTTTCGGGGGCTGAAAACACAACCGGCATATCGTATTTGGAGGTAATTCTCTTGAAGTTATGAGAGATCCTGTTGTTTCCTCAGGGACACGGCAGAGAAGGACAGGATTATCCCATTCAACGTTTCAAATCAGACTGTGTATATTTTATCACAATGGCCGAGTGTAGTTAAGGCTAGATAACGTTTAAGTCACACACACACAGCAAACGCAATGTTATGATATATTCACTGCAGTTGATTGGTTTACACAATCATGGCACACGTAGAAAGATGGCAAATGCTGCGACGCTGTACTTTGGTCGCTGCTTGATTGATAAATTTACCTCAAAGCTTTGGCTCCAATAAACCCTGCGAACGAGAGAACATTGTGCAATTACCATTTGAAGTTGGAATGAAAGACAAGTAACTTAATATTACTTAAACGCCGCTGTATCAAACAATTACAGCAATAAAAGCACATAGCAATAAAAGCAAAAATCCTTTCTTCTGTTCTTATTAATTTCCTTTTTTACCTTCTTTGATTCTAAGTTTTTTTTCAGATACTTTCGCACCATTCCCATAAATATTTGTAGGTCTTAACGTTAGGGTCCTTTCTGTCTTCCTTTTTCTCGTCTTCCGAATTGAAACATCAGTTACGAGTAAGCGATTTTCCTGTGCAGTCTTCCTCTTGCTCTCGTCTTTCGTTCTAGAGTAATGCATCGTGGAAGGCAAATGGTTACTTTATTGCTCATTTTTCAACGCCAATTAGCGACGACAATGATTGCTTATAACGTCTGAATAAATTGAATTACGCTAGAAATAAATTACTTTATTAAAGAACAACTACCTTAACTAGCAAAAAAAAAAAAATGAACCCAAAACACACACTTAACTAGCAGTGTCGAGCATCTCAATGCGAACATATAGCCGTTCGCGGCAGCTAGATTTACTGAATGACGTTGAATAATGAAACTAGAAGGAAGATTAAAAAAATAAGCGAGTAATTCAGCAGACCAGTGCGCCCTCAGATCAGATAAAAAAAATGGTTATTTAAATGGTTGGGTTCCGCCACACCACCAGTGTGCCCTGTTGTTCATAATTGCATTGTAAAAATTACGGTACTCAAAAATTAAGTTACATAAACTAGCCAACATTAAAAAAGAAATGACTTAAGCGTTATCTCGTTCATAGTGTTGTTCCTTCAATACAAACTATATACTGTAAACGACCTAATTTTCGCGAGGACCTAATTTTTGCGAATTTCGTAAATACTTAATTTTCGCGAATTTCGCGAATCGCCTACAATTATCGAAAAATAGGTCCCGCGAACAATTCAGGTAAAGTGTAAACAGATTGGAATCTATATTGAAATCCCATCGCGTCGCGAAAATTGGAACCCGCGAATTATTCCCAAATTTCAGCGGTGAACTAATTCACGAAACATTTAGCAAGCGAAAATTAAGTCGTTTACAGTAATTGTTTCTCGCACCTGAAGTCCGTGAATGGTGTCGTTTAATGTGGTTAAAGGTAGTCAAAGAAAAAAAAAGTAAGCAAGTAATTCACCTGATTCGTGCATGCTTTTGTTTGTAAGAATATTGTGAGCGTCAGGAGAAATTAAATAAACTCTCTCGAAATTTAGCGGGCACTAGTTTCGACTTGGAAAGACTCCTTAAATGTCAGTTACGCAACCCTGCGTGCAGAGAAAGAGCCCGTCGGCGAAAACGTACGTGGTCACTGAAGCCGAGCGAGCGACCTTGCTGCTCGGCCCTCTTCCATGCTTCTAAATGTCGCTGTTTTCGAAGGAACCAGTGCCCCATGCGCGTAACCACGAAGAACAATAGAGACTTGTATAACAGACGCTTTTGTCAGTGTACATACGAAGGAAATAAACGATAACACCGCCTCGTGACCAGAGGCGAATAAAATATAGTCAACGACACGCAGTTGTTCTCGTCTCGTACTGCGGTTTTCTTCGTTTGTGTGCCGTCCATCCTGAAAGGGAAAGAGTAATTGGGCACCGTACACAACACCGAACCAGCATCGGACCAATATCGGATCAGGTTACGGCCCCTTTTCGCAGGCTCGCGTGTTGGGCGAAAGCATGGGAGCGCTTGGCGCTAAGAGCTTTCAAAATGATGCTGTCAATGGAAGGATCTCGAAACGTCTCTTCATGAACGTCTCGAGAAAGAGCTCTATGGAAAGGCCCTTTGCCCAAGTCGATGTGCAAAACATCTGCGAGGATAGGTCCTTTTTGGTCGCGATAAGAATGGGAAGGGAATGTTCTTGTTGATTGACTCGTCTTAGTTTGGAAAGAAAGGCATAGCTGTTTCGGCATAACAAAACAGCCAACGCTTCTTTTGAAGGCACGTACTGGAAACATGCGAAAAGGCGGTGCCGAAACAATGTGGCTGCTATCAAAAGCATTTCGCAGGAATATTTTGTGTAGGAGTCGACCGTCGTTTTTAATCAGCGTCAGCTTACCTGAGACCTTGCTATACTAAAAGTTCGGGGCCATATTTGGCGCTAGCTTCCTTTATACTAGATATGAAAGTTACAGACACATACCCCTCTATGTGACGAGCAAACAGCCGCGATCTTCTCATTCCCAATAGGCCTATTGGGTGCACCAGCGAGGGAAGTGGAATCTGATAAAAAGAGGAGCCGAAATCGCTTCTCAAGTAGATCTTATCAATCACGGACACTGGTAAATGTTATACCGTAGTAGTTACCGTACCGTCGGATACACAATAATTTTATTGAAGCGCATTCCAGCACAAATGCACAAAAAAAGTCCGGTGTGTAAGCGTTGTTGCCGATTTCGTTAAGGGGACACGATTAAATCCGAGCTCCAAGCCAGTCATTCGGGTCAAACCATCTAAAAAAACGCGCAGAGACATGCCCTACGAAGGCAGCTTCTTGAATCATAAGGTAATGAATTTTTACTCCGGGGCGAGAACGAGGAACGTGGCCGCACAAAAATGAGGCCACGGCAAATATGTTAAATAGTGGATGGAGCTGGCGGCGCGTCTCTGCACGTGCACGGCGTAATGCCCCCACCTCTGTTGGTGGCGGATCATGACTCACAAAGTGGTAGCTTAGCAGCGTATGACGTGATGAGTTCGCACAACAGCCAGTAGATAGCGTGGTAGGCGCGACAAACCTAAAGACCCTTAAAAGGGTGCTGAACCAAACATTTCAGTGTCTATAATAAGTGGCGCGCAATCTTTCAGTGAGCCAGCAGCCGCGGGTGTACGCGAGCACCCGCAACGAAATTGACGTAATCTTATCCCCCATTCACGCTTTGTAAGTTTGAATGGGGCGGATATTATGACGTCAATTTGGTTGCGTGCGCTCGCGCACGCCGGCGGCTGCTGACTCATGGAAAGATTGTGCGCCACTTGTTGTAGACACTGAAATGTTTGGTTCAGCATCCTTTTAAGAATCTTTAGGTTTGTCGCGCAAATGCACCAAAGCACAAAGCCCGCGCTTTGTTGAGATCTTAAAAGCTCATGGCGCTGCAGAAGTTGTATTGAGCGTTCGCACACCAGCGGTTGTCGGTACTTGGGAAAAACGCGAACCGAAAATGTTTATACAGAATGGGTTGATGGGCTGAATTTCATGCAAGAAGTGTAACGCTCGAGTTTGACGAATATGGGTTAGACATTCAGGCCAAGGCAACATAAAGCATACACAACCTATAGCAGGCAATGCATAAGCAATAACAGCGTACAAAAGGCACACTTAGTTAAATAATAAATTTATAAGCATAACCATGCACAATTAATTGCGCCCAGCAAGATCTTTTCCCAATGGGCTCAGCGGAAATCAAACCCCTAACGATGCGATCCGCGGGGTGAACTCTTTGCTCGGCACCACAACATGATGAAGAGAAGCGCAACAAGCTTTAAGGGTGACTTGCCGCCGACGGTCAACTGCGGGAGCACACGACTGTATACGCTGCGGGTGATAGTCCAGCATGCGTTGTACGCAGGCGACCATCGGCGGCGAGTCATACTCAATCCAGCATATTAGTAGGTGACCGTGCGTGGCAAATCATAGTTCAGAATACCTATATAGTCGGTGACAGGTCAAGAAGGAAGTAGAAGCCCCTCCCACTCCCTTCCACTTGAGCAGAGGGAACACTGGAGGAGAGATGACCTCCTCTGCAGCTTTTGCTCTGCTAAAATGGAAAGGTGTGGGAGGTGCTTCCCCTTCCTTCTTCACCTGTCACCGACTGTAGTCCGGAGCCGACCGTCGGCGTTGAGTCATAGTGCTGCATTCTATAGTCCGCAGGTGACAGTTGGCTGTGATTCCTACATATTCTAGCATACTTAGTCCGCAGGCGACCGTCGGCGGCGAATCATAGTCTAGCAATTTACTGTCCGCAGGCGACGGTTGGCTGTGATTTTACTTAGTTCAGCATACTTAGTCTGCAGGCGACCATCGGTGGTGAGTCACAGTACATCATTTTATAGTCCGCAGGTGACGGTCGCCTGCGATTTATACTTAGTCCAACATACTTGGTCCGCTGGCGACAATAGGCGGTGAGTCATAGTTCAGCATTGTATACTTCGATGGTATCGGTCGGCTGCGATTTATACTTAGTCCAGCATACTTAGTCCGCAGGCAACCATTGGCGTTGAGTCACAGTTCATTATCCTATAGTCCGGAGGTGACGGTCGGCTGCGATTTAGGCTTAGTACAACAGACTTAGTCCAAAGACGACTGTCGGCGGTGAGTCACAGTGCATTATTCTATAACCAGCTGGTGACGATCGGCTGCAATTTATACTTAATCCAGTATACTTAATCCACAATTTACAGTCAGCGGTGAATGATATTAAATCATTCTATAGTTCGCAGGTGACGGTCGGATGCAATTCATGCTTAGTCCAGCATATTTAGTCCGCAGGCGACCTTTCGGCAGTGGGTCTTAGCCCACTATCTTGTAGTGAGCAGGTGACGATCAGCAGAAATTCATACTTAGTTCAGCATACTTAGTCCACGAACAACAGTAGGCGGTGGGCCATACTAAAGCTTTCCAAAGTCAGCAGGTGCCGGTCGGCTGCAATTCATACTTGGTCCAAAGACGATAGTCTGCGGTGAGTTTCAGTCCACTATTCTGTAGTCAGCACGTGACATTCAGCAGCAATTCGTACTTAGTTCAGCATACTTAGTCCACAGACCGCTGTAGGCGGTGAGGCATACTAAAGCTTTCTATAGTCCGCAGGTGAAGGTCGGCTAGAATTCATTCCTAATCCAGCATTCTTAGTTCGCAGGCGACCTTCGGTGGTGAATCACAGTTTACTATTCTATAGTCAGCAGGTGACGGTCAGCTACAATTCATACTTAGTTCACAGACGTAAGTCAACGGTGAGTCATAGTAAAACATTCTAGGGTCCTCAAGTGACGGTCGGCTTCTATACGGAGGGCAAGTCCGTCTGCTTCTTGCGCAGGGGGTAGCGGTGACGTCAGAACGCCGAGCCCTGATTGGCTGATCGCGACCCCCCTATCTGAGCGTCGTCTGCTCCTTTGCAACGTCGTCTGCTCGCACCGTCGTCTGCGTCTGTCTCACCTTTCCTGCGAGTTTCCGAAGTGCAGAGGCCAGATTCACGAAACGATCTTACGCCAAAAATGTGCGTAAAACAAAACTTAAGAACAAATTCGTATTCACGAAACGAAATTTTCGTAAGTTTTGCGCAGGTTACGACAAAATCCTATGACAGCTCATCAGCATGGCCGACAGTGTCGCGGTCGCGACGACCAACGGACGTTTATTTTTCTACGTGCGCTTCTGACGCGTCCCGACTTCAAGCAGCAAGAAAAAATTAAGAAGTATTTGAAACAGACTACGGCGAACAAGAACGCTGGATCCACAAACACCAGGGAAAAGTTCCAACGGGCACGATTCCACCGAACGCGACCAAACGAGCTGGGCAGTTAGGCCTGGCTGGCGTGCTCAATGGAATATGGCCGCGCGACCCTTGTGAACCCTTCCCGTATTATACTTTGATCGCTGACCTCAATTTTACATTAAGAGGTCAATTTCTTCCTCTTGTTATCTCCTTGCTTCCCGAGGCAACGGTGACTCTCGCCGGTGAAAAAGCGATGAATCTCCGACAGACGCAGGTAAGGTAAAGCAGCCATCGCTTTGACTAGCAGACGTAAAGCAGACGACGTTAACTGCGCCAACCTGCCGACGCCGTTAAAAAGAGTAAGGGGTCTCGCCGCACACGAATGGAGGGAAAAAGTATTTGGGAGGGAACTTGCGGACACTAACGCGCTCACTCTCGGTTCTCAGCAAACAAACCTCGGCGCCCCGGGACACCTCGCCAGTGAGTCCTTTGACTTCCCTCCTTTATGCGCGTCTGCTAGTTGTTAGAAAAAAGCAACGTACCGCTCGAGTTATTTCGTCTGCCTTCTCTTAAAGGCAAAGTGGAGTTCGCTCCGAAAGTCGCAGGAAAGGTAAGACAGACGCAGACGATGCTGCGAGCAGACGACGTTGCAAAGGAGCAGACGACGCTGAGATAGGGGGTCGCGATCAGCCAATCAGGGCTCGGCGTTCTGACGTTACCGCTACTTTCTTTCTCATGCGCAGAAGACGAAAATGAGCCCACTTGCGAGGCGTATTCGTATTTGTTCCAGCATATAATTAGCTGGCGGATGTCGGCGGCGTATCATAGTTCAGCATTCTATGGCCATCAGGTGAGTGTCGCCTTCGAGTTGTAATTATTCCAGCTAGAATACTTAGTTCACATGCGATCGTCGGTGGCAGATCACAGTCTAGTATTTATAGTCCGCAAGTGACTATTTGCTGAGATTCATACTTAGTCAAGAATATTTATTCCGCAGGCGCCTTTGATGGCGAGTCAACTTTGGCGTCTGGCAGGGACTGCTAGCGCTATATTTTGGCGGAGAATGAGCGTTTGCCATGCGTAGTGTTTCGTGCATTGAAAGAAAACAAACAAACAAACGAACACCTAATTTGTTTTTTGTTGGGACACCCTGCATACTCAAGGATTGCGTGAGTGTACCCGCGGTTGTGCCCAGAAATATTTTAGTAGTATACTTTGTTTCAGCTTAACTCCAGACGCAGCTGCTTCTACGAGCAAATGGACAAACCAGGCAGCGGCAAAAACATGTCACCATCCATTTTCTGTTTATGATTGGTTGAGCAATGATAGAACACGTACTAATCATGACTAGCACTATGATAGTGCGCTTTTCACGCTGCCTGATTGGTCCCATCAGCTCCTACAGTCGGCTGCTTCTGGGCTTATGGTGAAACAAAGTATTGCAACTCGTTGGTGACTCTGTTCACCGCTGCCGGAATGGCGGCTCGTTTTCTCCTCACTCGGTTCATGTTGTCAGGTCTAGCAATCCTCTGTGTTGTTCCGCTTCCTTCTCGCCAAGGCCCGACGGGTTCGTCACCTCTATTCCGTCGGGTTCATCTTAGACCCCGGCTTTCGGCACCAGGGCTTTTAAACCTAAGTACTTACACGCGATTGTTGTAATACATATGACGGCTGTGTCACAGAACGGACTAGCGGGCCCACACTGGTCATGACGGTTTTGTTCATCCTCTTTTCAGGGTCATCCTCAGACTCCTGCTAAGCGCGCCAAGATCTGAACGAATATATGTTTAACGACGTAACTGGCGACTCGCCAGTATTTAAAAAGAACAGGTACAGGTTAATTTGACTTTCCCTCTGCTTAACTCTTTATCCAGCTAAGTAACGAGCGTTACTCAGCTGACTAACAGCTGAGTAACGAAAAGGTACAGAGCATCGCTGTTGAGTATCGAGCGTTACTTAGCTGAGTAACTGCTGAGTAAGCAACATGTACACATTATTGTGACTTTCTCCCTCCTTTAATCCTAAAACAGCGGAGTAATGTTTTATATTTGTGTGCTGTGAAGTTAGTAATATGTTTAACCAACTCCCCCAAGCTGCAGTTTTGGCGTTAGTAGCCAGGGACAGGTTCAAGTCTAACGTTTAAAGAATTTGCAACTCATAATTGTATAGTTATTTTTGCACAAGTGAGGCCAAATCAAACGCTTTCTCCCGCTACACTGCGATTTTGCTGCGTAGACACAAAATAAAACAAGGCCCAACATTTTCCGATCTGCATCCGCGTGTGCCGGTCCTGGGAACCAGGGTGTCACGCCATGGGAATTACACACATTTTCGTGGCAGAATCTAAGGGTTGTCAAGAAAACCATTCCCTTTACGCTGCTATGCTCTACATTGTTCCCGTGGCGAGCCGTCTTTTCTTTCGATCGCTCACCTCGACGCGACCTTTGACGATGCTAAGCGTGTGCGGTGCTCTATTAAGGACTTCTAATAGACCGTTTCGATACCACCGATAAAGGTAAACAATAACAATACTACGCATGCGCAAAAGGCGTCGGCGGA
Source organism: Ixodes scapularis (assembly GCF_016920785.2). Taxonomy (NCBI): domain Eukaryota; kingdom Metazoa; phylum Arthropoda; class Arachnida; order Ixodida; family Ixodidae; genus Ixodes; species Ixodes scapularis. The sequence goes on from NW_024610158.1 coordinate 464,947, forward strand.
GTATCGAGTGCCGTTGTCGAAGTTAGCAGAACAATCGCCTGAAACTCTCTACATACCCCTTTCAAAAGTCGCTTGTATTAGAAGGTCAAAACCACTGCACATTGGCGGAATGACTAATACACTCTAAAAAAAAAAGGTATCCCCTCGCACCCTTTTGTCCATATAATGCAGCCCAAAATTTCAGTTCGACGTACAGAGCACTATAGTCGAACAGACGGCCCAAAATTTAACGGCGGGCTGAAAGGGACACTGACACCTTAAAAAAAACAAAAAAACTTTTTTTTTAAATTTTTTGTTAGGCGATTTTTTATAGTGTCGGAAGACTACCCAATTAATAGTTTGCACCAGTGTCACGCATATCTTTATTAAAGCCAAAAAACGCAACTGCTCAAAACCGAAACTGAAACCCGCGCACGGAGGTCGGAGCAGCGGAGAAGAAAGAGTGGCGGAAGTCACCTGGCTACACCTGACCGCGCGCTTTTTTTTTCCTCTGTTTTTTTTTTTTTTTGCGAACAGCAGATGACATGCGTGGCAGGAACTGTTTGCCGTGCAATTCCTTTTCAGTTATGTTTGTTCCGCTCGCTGTTCTGTACTTCAAGATGTTTTGTAAATTGAGGAGTTGGAGATGAGTAGTGAGTGCCCGTGGTGGATTTTGGTGATCGGCTCCGAAACGAATACCACCAAGATGTTGCGTGAAGAGCTGCCTCGCATGTCCTGTGTCCGAAAAAAGCGGCATTGTGCGGCAGGCAGAGTTCTCACCAGTGTCCGAAAGATCATCGGGATCGGGATCAATGGCTGGCTGCAATTCCTGTAGAACATTTACGGGCACCTCGGAAAGCGGACGCTACCTGATTTATATGCTCCTTGGATTTTGTGGAAAGTGATTACATTGAGTTCGCAAGTGTCAAAAAAAAAAAATCCTTTACCATTTAGTACAGCGACGTTTCGTCCACAACATTTGTTTTTCAGTGATAATTGTAAAAAAGAAAAAAATAAATATTACAAAATGTTAAAAGAAAAAAACGGTACTCCGACACTGGGGATTGAACCCGGTTCCGCCGCGTCTGAAGCGAACGTCCTTCCACTGAGCTACTGGGGGAACTATGACGTTTGTAGTAATGCAGCCGGTCTACTAGGTTGAAAAGGTTGCTGCCGATTTTTCTCTAGCAAAAGTACTCCCGGGTCGAAGTCGGGCAGCACCACGCATTGGCCACTTTCGCACCTAGTGAAGATATTGAACGCGTGCATATTCTACTCGAAGCACGCACTTCGTGCTTGACGTTCGCGCGAGCGATGTCTTCAGCCACGAGAAGGGGGCGACGCAGTGGCCTAGGCAGAGGGGGGGTTCGGGGGGTCGAACCCCCTTCCCCCGAAATGCCGAAGCAACACCCCCCCTCCCCCACATACACACACACCACCGGTCATGGGGCTCGCTCGCTACCCTGCTCTCGCAGTCGGTCTTGCACGGGGCACGGAGCAAAGTTGAAACGCGGACTATCTCCAACATATATGCTTTCGGGACAAATGTTTGTGGGATAGAAAATACTCAAATAAATAAAATAGTCAACATTTCTTTATTCGTGCTTGTTTGATCGGATACGGAACTTGTTCTCAGATATGTAGAGAACGGATATTTTGAAACATTTGTGGAGTGAAGGATGGCAATTTGAAGGCATAGTGTAACAAACTATCCTCACTGAACATAGTTAAATCAAACTGAAGTAAACCTATGTCAGTGATGTAAGGAATATTAAATTAATTGTAAAAACAATTACACTGTAAGCACCGGGTGGCGTGGCGCTCACGCACACCTTGTGCACTGCTCAGAATTACGTGCTTTCGACTAGAAATTACCTCGAATAAAAAAGTAACTCTGACTAGTGATTTTAGAAAGCAATTTACAGGCTCTCTTGATCATTTTATTTATGTCAATCCCCTAGATATTAAGATGCAGCCGCCTGCGTTCACGGCAAAGAATATCCAGGATGTCCACCGCTTGAACTTCAATGTCGCGCGCGGTGAAGATTTAAAAGCACTAGACCAAGCAGTCGCTCATTCGAAGTGGACGTTCTCGCGTATGTTTTCAACCGTTGTAGGGAAGAGAACGAGCGCTCAACGTCCGCCGTTGTTAAGGGCCTCCGGACAGAGGGAGACCGCTTGTGGCGCAGACGTGACCGGTGTTTCAAGTTTCTCCTTTCTTCATGGGGCGCCTAAAATTTCCCTATTTTTATGGCGAAGTTTCTCTCACTTCGTGAAATTCCCCTCCATTGAGACAGGCGTCTCGACGGTCGCTCACGGATGCGATGAAGTCCGTTTTGCTTTCTGCTTTGCATGTCGAGGTGGCATCTGATGCAAATCGTTCTTAGATTAATCTTTTCGTTGCACCGAACATCACAAACTCCGAAGGGACCTCATATTCTCACTACACATAGGCGCACGAGTATTCAAGTTCGTTTCCACGTTCGGCGTGTGGTTTGCGTGTTTGTGTGTGGCGTGTGATGTCATTTCTCCGAGTGACGGAACGACGAGTTCGGACTGACGACTTCCAATCGCCCCGAGGATATGCCACTGCTGCCATTAGACCACACTGCAAGATAAAGCAGCCTAGCAAAAATAAGACTGTTTCCTTCGGCATCCCCTTGTGCTGTAGTACGAATTTCTTAAACATTTAATATATAATCGATTGTGGTTTTGAGATTGTTCAGAATTACCCTGGCCCTATATATGGGTCCCTAGTGTTTGTGCGAGGACGGTTGCTCTAATTTTTCAACGTCGAGATTTTTTTTTTTGGCTGCCTAATTGTTTTGTGACAGTATAGCCTGCCGGTAAGAGCCAGGCGGCGCCAGTAGAGTGAGAGCCCAAAGATATACCCCGGCCTCAGTGTATCTTGGCAAAGGAACAATAAGCCCCACATTCCGTGCCGACGGCTTCGATATCCGCTATGTATACGAGCGCAACGCACAGATATTGGAGCATGACGCAGCGAAAAGCCTGATACTTCTTCGTAGTAAAACTTCGGTGATAGATAGTCACGTCCCGATTGGCCTGCCAGGCCGCAGCTTCCGCCGTACATGCATGTTATGCAATCACGGCTTCCAGGCATACCCAATGTTTCTTGCTTCAGTCGCTAGATAGCGCTATACCAAACAGCATTGCAGGTTGCCTATAGATCAGTGTCCAAAATCCTAGCCCCCACCGATAAAATTATGAAATAATAATCTCAAGTTCAGGCTCTCGTGAAAAGCGGGACTGCGCATAAAACAAGGTTTTTGCTCTTTAAAGCACTCTTGGCATTGACACTGTTCGTAGAGCTTAGTGACTATGCCTTTCCGACGTTCCTGCACCAAGTTATGTGCGAAGGTTTCTAAAACAAGCGGAGTTTCGCGGAAAACGCAGCGCCCCCCCCCCCCCCCCCCTTTTTACTGTGTCACTGCGTCAGCATAAGGTTTATGCCATGAACAAACATTGCGGCGCCCATGGAACACAGCAGACACTGGTCTATAGATCGTTCCACTAGGGTCATAGCAGAGAGGGTAAAAAGAGAAAAAAATGCCCTCCCTCTCTCGCCCGAACGTCGTCTGCTCCGCCCAGTGGGCAGTAACTAGCATCCGGCTGGCGTGGAAACTCTGTTTAAAATCGCGTCATTTTGGGAATTTCAAGCGCAGATGCGCAGATTTTGGTATGCCAGTTATAGTGTATTATTATGCTAGATAAAAAAGACTAACAGAGTCCAATTGCACTGTTATCTGCGTGCAAATAAAAAAAAAAAGGGAAAACTGTGTCAGACTGGCCGGTCTCTCCGGCGAAAAGTGAATCCGGTGGCTGTACTTTTTTTACTACACAAAGTTCGCACTGGTGTAGGCCTTTAGCGACCATGAGTGGATGTCTGAAATAATAAATAAAAACGTGCTCTCCTGCCGCAATACACGCAGTAGTTGAGGGTAGTACTGCCGGTTGACTCAACTGCTATTTAAGTAACGGAAAAAAGATATGTCAGTTGATCATTTACCGAAGTAGAACAACAGAGAGCTCTAGGCTGATTATGGAGTAGCCATAACTATTCTAAGAACGCGAACCACTTCACAACGGCTGCCACGAACGAGAGTTCGATGTTCCGTACAGCCCGCCGATACAGCCCAAAGATGGAGAATAGCAACCTCCCGTTTTGTCGTCTGCTAGCGGAGTCGGGCGCGTGCCCTCTCTCTCTCGTTTTACCCCGCCGAACCCGCTGAATTTCCCGGATGTACGTCGAACAAAATGGTGCCGCCCAGAGAGCGCTAAATGGAATGGTCTATAGCTATCCTTGTTTTTTGTCTGCCCTTCACGCGTTGGTAATGCAGTGCTACCTCGAAAAGCGTTGGGGGATGTGTGCTGTGAGGAAGCTTATAAAGGCCGACGACCAGACACGAGATTCTGCAAGGCAGAAGATCCTCCTCACCCAGGGGGAGGAGGAAACAGGCAACGGTAGACAAGGTAGAAGGGGGAGAAAAGGAAGCCGGGGAAAAGTGTAAAGCGCGAACTGTTCGTCGGTCTTTAAAGTTGGTGGGCCGCAACTACGACGACAGTAGAACAATGAGCCACTACGTTTGCATTCCTGTAAATGGAGCCAGCTCCGTTTTCGAAAAGGACAATGCAGAGTTACCCATTTTATCTAGCAGCGCCTCCCTAATCTTTGCGTGAGCGTTCGTACCACCGAGCTCACCCTGCTTAATCATTGGCGGCGGGGAGGGGGGGGGGGGGGGTTTAGGCTACTGGACCCTTCCAGAAATGAAATCCTGGCTACGTCACTGGCCGGCGACGGCTCGGCGACGTCTCCGTGGAAGTCAGCTTGGTGGTCAGGCGTCAGGCGTGTCGTACGAGACGAATACCGAGTCTTTTGATCGTTCCAAACGTTCTCTTTCGAAGGAAGACAGAATTCGCCGGTACCGCGAACGACAGTTCTGAAGCAGAGGTTCCACGCCCGCCGTCCGCTGCCATCGCGAGTCCCACGATATGCGAAACGACGCCGTGTAGAGAATTACGCAGTGAACGCACAGAACGCTTCCGGGTGTCTGTGAAACTTTTTTTTAATCAACGTATCGGCAGCTTTTTAGAAGTCACAACGAAAGGATTTTATATTTTTTTCTATTTCTTATATTGACCAACGCCTTTGACTAATTTTGGTGGTTGTGTCTAAACCTTAGAAAACGGCCCGTGACCACGGAAAAGAGGGTGAGTGCGACTCAGACCGGCCAGTTTTTGATTGGAGGCTTTCGGGCGGAAAGAAACCGAATTTCGAGCCGGAAAATTTGCTGTAGGTAGTTCGGCTCTCATATGTGATGTACGAGTAAAAGCTTCGGCGAGCATAAACACCCTGTCAGTGTCCCTTCAATAACGGTGCGATATAACTTATTAGATAGCTAAAGTACGTATCACCGACCACAGAAAGAAAACACTGAGGTTTTGAAGTAAGGCCAAGAAATCCCCCATTATTTTTTTGATTCGGTAACAAGTACATTATCTATTTTAATAAGTAGCGCCATACGGCGATCAAGCCCCTCGTGAAAGTTACTACCGTCAGATCGACATCAGTGCGCTGTACGTCAGACTGAAGTTTTGGGGCGTCTTATATGGAACAAAGGGTGTAAGAATGCAACCTTTTTACTGAGAGAGTATTGTGGAACGCGCCAGTCATTTCACAAGATAGCTAACGTCAGGGGGCGGCCAAGCTTGGAGCCGTCGAGCCAATCAAACAGTGTCAAAAATGCAACGTCACTGCTTTCATCCCATTTTTTTGTGGGAAAATCTTCGCCTTCTAATCCAACCAAGCACACAAAGTCTGCCGTAACTTTGCGGTTTCAGTCCGCCATTGTGCAGAGATTCCAGAGTTGCCAAAAGAGGGCAGCCTCTCAAAAGAGGTCTATTGAAGCCGAACCGGACCTTAAAACCACCAAAAGTATGACTGCTAACGTTCGCACTAACGGAACGCGAACCAGAGGGAAGAAGGACAGAGAACGAGAGCGAGAACGCCAAGCAAGGGACACTGCAGTCGAGCACGCTGCAGCTCGACAACAAGCACCGCGATGCCGCCGCCTGAGCCGGGGAGCCGCCGCGGCAGCCCGAACGAAACAGCCCGGCCACCAAGTGTTGCCACCGACAGCGGTTCGCGCACGTTGAGCTGACAGCCGCTTTTCACTTGGAGCCGCCTGATTACGACGCCGGGGGCCCACCCCGGGCAAGAAGAAAACCCACTTGTGGTCGCCGGGGTTATTGTCGTCGGGGGAGCTCCAATTATTATTCGGCCGCCCGCTCCTTGTCGGGGACCCCGGGGTTATTATATAGCGACCCGCTTCAATGTATATTCCGGGTGTCTGCGATTGTGTCGCGCTTCGTGGCACGAGTGCCTCTCTCGACGCGTCTGTTGCCGGTGGCGCTGCCTTGACACATCTCGGGGCTCGTTCCTGTTGGGGAAAGCAAGGAGAGGAGGGAAGCTCCCCTCTCCGGCGTCTCTGTCGCCTTCCGCGCGGCCCGGCATCAGCGACGTGTATTTCCCGGTCTCGGCGTATTCCGTTTCTATTTCAAATTGAGCGAGAACGTAAACGCCTTTTTTTTTTCCTTCTTGGTTTTTCTTTTTTCTTTTTTTTTAAATTTGAGTGTAAGGTTTGCGTTGGCGTATGTTTCAATTTCGTTTCGTATTAACCGCGCGTGGCGTGCGGGTCGGCGGTATCGTCTTCGAAGGAAATTGCCTGCGTTGCTATATGGCGATGAGATAAGGAGCCTTCACGGGTCGCGATTTGCTGATCACTGTGTGAAGCGCATGTGAAGCGCATGATACAATCCAATGGCGTGAATGTGAAACGGTGTAGGACTCTCATAAATCGCCCGCAAAGAGCAGCGATCCTGACAGGAGGAAAATGCACGACGTTGAACGTGGATGACGATCAGTTCCTCTCTATGGGTGACGAGATGTTTCGATGACGCCTTCTTGTGCTTCGTATTTCTGACGTCACGGAAAATATTTTATCATCAAACGACAAGTTGGATGTTAGCTAAAAAGCGCGGTGGAAGGCTAACCATCTCGTTTCTAAGCCAACACCGTCAGGTAGACGTAGCCAACACCGTCAGGGTTGAGAGTCGGACTCTGCTCTTATTTTCGTCTGTGATAGAAGAAATAATCCTACTCGAGTCATAGCAATCCTTTGGCCAATCGTGGAAGGCCGATAACAGTGATGCTCTTGGGTCGCGTACGTCGCCAATTAACATATTTGTTCTCGGAAGAAGATGAATGAGAGTTATACTTGATTTTAGCTTAAAGGAATTGTCTGGTCAAATTACAAATTCAAGAAAACATTTAGACCTCATTTTCAATGGCTGTTGCCATTACGTCTCCTCGAGAAATCTGAATTTTTGTGCCTTCCTGGACGAATAATTGTATTTTAAACCAAGCGTGCATAAACGGAGTTTTCCTCTTCCACCATCGGAGCAGAGGAGGCTCTGACGTACCTATAGGGCAAAGAATGCGCCAAACTGAAGCGCCCTTCGAATTTTGTCCCCGTGAGCGCTACGACGGGGTTCACCCTCGTTGCTGCGGTAAAAATGTTTTTTTCTCTTGAACGAAAGGAGACTTTTGTTGTTTGGTTGCCACGCTCCACACTTCTCCGCGAGATTTACAGTGGCGAGCAAAATGGAACGCTGCGGTGCGTCGTTAGCACTAGCTCTGTTTCCACGGAATTGAGGCGTAGGATCTGACCGTTGCAAACTTGGTGTGACTGTGACGTCACACCAGGCATGAGAGCTCAGCCATTGATACTTGCGAAATTTGACATGGACAATGGTATAACTATCCGTCATTGATTAAACATATTTGGGGTGTCGTTTAATGATATAAAAATAGTCTATGTTAATTTTTAGGCTCCCGCCAGGTAACCATCACAAGATCTTAAGATCTTCCGGTTTTCACCGGATGATCCCTTTAAGTCCAGACGCATCCGACGCTACGCCGTAATGGGAACTGTCGAGCAGCGTCGAAAGCGCATGTCACAAGGCCTTTTCTCTATATCATTAGTCCAGCGTGCGCGCATAAAAACATGACGAACACCAGGATGGTGCGCTTTCGAAGCTGTTTGGTTGGTCCCATAAGCTCGTAGCGTCGGCTGCGTTTGGACTTAAAGGGAAGCGAAGTATAATTCTAGGTATCCGCAGCGAACCATTATCAACAGTATTGACCTCTTCAATAATAAAGCCCTCTTACGGTCGATCTAAAAATGCTTGAAACTGGAGCGCGACGAAAACATCACCAACAAGCCGGAAAGTCTATAACTGATATCATATTCACTTTAAACAGACTGTATAGAATGATAGATGCCTTTTTTATGATGATTTCTGCGCGCGCTGATCAGATCGACCATAAAAGAGCGTAATTTTTGAAGGGGTCCATAGCTTCCCGTGAATGGCTATCTTTAAAACTTCGACTGCGACATGACGCATTAAACCAATAATTAGATAGTTAATAGAAATATCTGATTTAATCACTTAACTTTCTTGAGGATTATGCCTTCATCTAAAGCGAACCGAGCCTGCTGAATGCGTGGTAATGACGAAATTAATGTAACTGCCACCGTCCTTTTCTAAATCTGCTTGAATTAAAATGAAAGACGCACCTTGTTTACGTCTTGTACCACGCCACCGCTGAGACCACAGTCAGTGAGTTCAGTGGTAGAAACCCGCGGTTAAAAAATGAACAAGCGAAAACACGAGGGGATCTTCATGCTTGAGGACACGAAGAATGAGATCGGTGGATCAACGTGAATCGTTTTTGTACAACGTCCAACGTCCCAAGAACAAACTACATGCGGAACAACTCTAACCGCCGCCGTGTCTTTGACAAGACCACTTACAACCTCAAAGACACACAAGCAAAAAAAAAAAAAAAAAAAAAAGCACGGGAAGCATGGCCATTCAGGATTTCCCATAACCGGAAACGGTATCTCTTAAGACTCCATCCAGCTGGAGACAGATAAACACTTAACCGCCGCGCATGCGCATTCGTGGGCTCACAATAATAGAGAAAGTGCATCAATGCAAATTTATGCCCGCGGAGAGTCGCGGAAGGTCAGACATTCAAAAGGTCCTCCCCATAGAGAACCTCCAACCAAGTCGACTCGAGTGTCGTTTTTTTTTTACATGTTATTCTTTTGTACTTTTTTCTAGCAAAATATTTGCCTAGTTGACATGTGTATACATTCAGCCCGCTGGTAGATACGTCTGTAAGCCTGTGTCGATGGAAGTACCTCCCCAAAAGAAAATGCAAATGAGGAATCTCGCTTTCTGGCGCATGACTCGAAGTCGAGCCCCAACCAGATTGATTGAATGAGAACACCGAAATATGTCAGATCATTTCTTACAGTTAGGAATAGCGATATCAGTTAACACTGAATCTATTGGCGCCTTGACTTGCATAGATGAATGGTCTTGCATCGAACGGCTTTATTTGGGATTAGAATACCCTCTTTACAGAGATGTTGAGTCAAATCCCCTTGTAAATGCTATTGTAAATAGTTGTAGTTCTGTTTTATACGTCTTTAATATAGAATATCATTAAACTCAATAAAAAATGCATACGTAAGCCCAAAACGAGATATTTATGGCGTAAAAGAAAGCGAGTGCGGTGAATACCATCCCCGACAGGGCGAGGCAAAGTCAGCCAAGTATTTCTGAGGAGATATGTGATACACGTATAAGCTACACTATGGCAAAAATAGAAACTCAAACATACAGCTAGTGCAGTTGCATTTACCAATCGGCATGTAAAAAATCAATATTGACATTGTCAAGTCGTTACCATCGAGTTGTTACACTGTACTATCGGGGAAAAGTGAAATGCGAACAGAGGAGCGCGTGGCTCGCGGTACACGCTGCGCCGCCTGGAAGTGAGCCTAGGAGCGAGGGTGCGTGGCCTACTCCGACGTGTTCACGCCCCTCCCTCTGCGCTCCCCAAGCTTCAGCAGTGCGCCTCTTAGTGCGCTGAAAGCTATCACCGCTATCTTTGCTGGCTCAGCGCGTGCGGTGCAAAAAAGCTCGCCGCACTCTCCGAGCAGGCAAAGATAGCAGTGACAGCTTTGAACGCACTGAGAGGCGCACTGCCGAAGCTGGGGGAGCGCCAATCGAGGGGCGGGAACACATCGCAGTAGGCCACGCACCCTTGCCCCTAGGTTCACTTCCAGGCGGCGCAGCCTGTACCGCGAGCCACGCGCTCCTCTGTTCGCATTTCATTTTTCCCCGATAGTACGCTAGAGGCTCAACTGGCGCCAGTGTCTGTGGGCTTTCCGGAATGCAAGTTGAAGGAGACAGCATCCAGCCTACTTTTGCGGTGCTCCTGTGCATTTCTATGCGAAAACAGACGTGCAAATGTTTCTTCGCCAGAAAATAACATGAACCACTTCGGTATTTCAGTCGTACCGAATACTATGTACCTTAATTATTCTTATAATAGTGTCACTGATTTAGTTACAGTATTTTTCTTCACCAGTGAACGCTGTTAAAGTTCGCTATATTTAAGGCCCAAACATCTGTTCATGGCTGGTGTGTAAAAGCGAGTGACGATTCTGAGCAAAAAATAATTGGAAGGAATGTAGAGTGTTTACGAAGTCTGCCAGTATTCTGTATGCGCTTATATGTATATTGCTAATATGCCCTTCCTGACACTATACAAAAATGACCAGTCCAAACGCAAAGTATAAAGTACGTGGGCTATGAAAATTTTTTTTTTTTTAAATTTCTTATGCCGTGCAGTTTTCATGAAACACTTGCCCTCTGGCGTCTTCCTATTTTCAAAAATTTCGAGCGTGCCGGCGGTGTTTTGAGCGCAGAACAAGTGTCTTTGTACATATTCATGAGCATAAAATAAATCGCGACTTATTTATTGCAAACCCGACTATATTACGTGTTCTTTAATTCATTTTCATCGTCGACATGCACGGGTAGTTACTGATCGAGTGTTAATGCGTAGTTCTTGCCGTTTCTTTTGGTTTTCCAGGTGATCTTCGTTCGTTTGGCCTGTCTATCCTTCATGCCGAAAAGCGTCGATGACGTGTTCGCGCTAACAGTGTCCGACAGTGCACAGAAAGGCATCTACGAAGCTGTTTTTGTACTTTGTTTAATGCCATCAATTTGAAAGAAAAATGCAGTAACTGAGCAATTTTTTCGTTTGTGTGACTCAGAAATGTTGCGAGCTGTCAAGTACGTATGAATTATTTATGATATTTGCTCTTATAATCAAGTTCAGGGAAAACATTTACTCACTTTTACCCTCAGAAATGCTTTACCGTAAGTCAACTTTCGAACTGGTTGCTGTCTGCTTCAATTTGCAACAGCACACTAGCGCTAGTTCAACCTCTAGGGTACATTCTAATAACTCTGTGGTCGCTACACGTGCTTTTTTGTTCTGTCCCTTACTCAGATGGCGAAAGTAATTGTTGTTGTTTTTATTATTTTTATTATTATTATTATTTAACATTAATTAATAATTCTTCTTATTATTAAAGTAGGAAATGCTTTTTTGACGGAACCCCTCAAAGAAAAATTTTGTCCCTCCGGCCATGTGTCCGTGCGTTCCCCGTTAAATTTAACGGGAAAGCTGAATCAATATTTACATCACGTGACCTTAATTAATGTCAAGTGACCTGAGTCACGTGATTTATACACCAATTAATTTTCCCCGTCTGATTCGGCTGAGAAAGTGATGTCACATAACATGATCACGTGACCAATACACCAATCCAGTTTCCCCGCTAAATTGAGCGGAAAAATTGATGTCCCGTGACCTAACGTCACGGGACCTATACATAAATTCTCGTTTCCCCGCTATATTATATAAGGCGCTGTGACATTGAGGAAACAGTTCGGCAACTCTGCCCATCGGCACGTTTGGAAACATGTTCGTCGACACTGTCATATTAGAAACTTTTAGCAAACCGCACTACCGGAGCCTTTGTAACTTGGTTTTAAGCGCGCGCCCCGCGGTCATGGTAACACCTTGGCACGCACTCAAAAGCATGCTTCAAACACTCCGGTGCGGTACGTGGTGGTGCGGTACGTGGTGGTGCGGTACGTGGAACGCGGTAACGGTTTGCTGAAAGTCTCAATTGAGACAACGTCAACAGTCGGGAAACATGATTTCGTCCCACGGCAACCGTGCTCATCGGTTTGTTGTCCGACAGTCGGAAAATAGCTTGTCACACCACGGTGACCGCGGGCCCAACACGGGGAAGATTCCGCCATCTTGGTTGTTTACCTTCGTTCGTGTGCGTCACGACGGCGCTGTAAATGGGACTTCACAAAGTGCTAGTGCGTTCGAAGGGCCAGGAATTGCCACGAAACGACATCAATCAGTGAGTGTGATTAGAAAACTTGACAGAGGGAGTATTTTTAAGTCTTTATTTTATGAAACTGTTCTTCAATCGCTGACGAAGCGGCTAGCTCTAACCGAGGAAGATGAGATTGCTACGATGTTCGTGATTCACGATGCCGTGTGCAGTGTTTCTGTCCGGTTCTGTCTTTCATGCAAATTCTATTTCTAGTCTAAAATTGAGTTAGCATAGGAAGACCATAAAGTGTATTTTGTAGGGTGGTGTTGACCTGAACTGACAGTGCTTAAAAACTGCGACACCGATACGATAGGCTTTCCTAACAATCTGTGAAATAAATGTTTTTCAACGCTGTCTATTTGCTTTTACCGCCGGCTATGTGATCGCCTCATACCCCCAAACGACCTGGGGACTTCTGAAAGAAGTCAGGTGTCTAGCAGCGGCTGTTTTCAAGTTCCAAGCATCAACAAGCATTACCAGAGCGCTCATTTCCATGCTTCGTTTTTTTAATCGCTGGCTTTCATGGTAATTTTTATTACATTTTTGCGATGGGTGAGGGGACAGGCCATTTAATTTCACTAGCAGTAATGTGAGCTGGTCTCTCGTCAGTTCTAATTTAAACAAAACTCTGACAGTTCACGATCGTAGCGGTGACCATTTCGGCTATCGCTTTCCGTAATTGCACAGTAAAACATTAAACAAATGAGTTTAGCTGGACGCCAGGCTTAAGAATTGTTAGATAGTGTTTTCCGGACCTTTACCTGAGAAAGGTCTTAAAAGTACTCGTTATTGACAGGTAACTCTGCAATCAAAGCTACGTGACGGCACAAGATTATCTCATCTACCGATCTAGGCAACACGCGTCGTCCAACAGAAGTTGCTGCTGTTTTTGCTGCCGAAAGGTGTCACACCGAGGCAGCATTGTTGCTGTCGCCTGTGTTGTGCTGACGTTCTTTCGATGTGACAGGTTTGTCGGGCGACAATTGGACCGATACTGAAGTTGACCAACTGTTAATGACCATGTTGTTTTTGCTGTCGCTGCCGTGCTTCCTCAATGTGACAGGGCCTTTGGCGGGAAAACAGTTGTCAGGTGACATGACTTCACGTGACCTATGCACCAATTCACTTTTCCCGCTAAAATTTAGCAGGTCATTTGATGTCACGTGAGCTTTCGTCACGAGACGTATACACCAATTTAATTTCCCCGCTCAATACATCCGGGAACTTGATAAAAACAAAGTTCTCCACTACTCGAATGGCGGTTTAATGCCTTCTAAATCATTTTAAACAATCGCACCTTAAATACTGCATTTCATATATTGTAAAACTTTGAAGATAAAGGTCGGCGTCAATTTTATTTTGTTACAATTAGGCCTGGGCATCGATTAACTTTGCTTCGTGAATAATCGCCCTCTTTAATCGGTTATTGAATCGACTAATCAGTTTCGTTCATTCCCATGCATATTAGATTAATAAGATGCAAATTCAATTGTGTGCCTTTGCTGAATTTGTGAGAAGCGGCGCAAAGTACAATTTCGAACTTTAAATTGAACTTGAAGTGTAGCTGAGAACAGTCAAAAGGCACCACACTCATAATTTATTACTTCAGCCGCAGATGCAAAGAGGTTCGTTGATATTTTCCGGCAATAGCGAGCTTCCTTGATTGTTCACAACGATCTCTGCTGCGTTAAATGGAGACTGGCATGACGTTGATGTGACTGGGACCCGTATAACCTTATCCACTTGTTTGGGGTTATAAATATCGCCCCTATAGTTTAGTTTATGTCAATATTTCACCTTGAGTTTACCTTCACATATATGCACCCGTCCACGTCTATGTAGTGAAAGCGTTAAATTTTTGCTTTTTTTGGTCAAAATTTAACCGATTTACCGGTTAAAATTAATACAAATGAAAGCAATTATTGTTTTAATTGGTAGGCTAATCGATTAAGTGCCCAGCCCTAGTTAAAATGATTCAAACTATGCAATCTGTAGCATGATGCAAGTCTACGCGGGGTATTAGGCTGAACACAGAAACAATTAGATATTGTTAGATAAACCACTCTTCCGGCACATGGTTGTTCACCGTGGCAGACGCGAGATCTTTATAGCAACGTAATTATTAGAGAGGTAATTAACTAAAATAAATTAATAGACCATGTAAATAAATACTTTAGTAGACACTGACCATGCAACTAAGGTCATTGTTTGGTTTGCTTAGTTACTAAGCAAACAGGACTTCTTCTTGACACCGACATCAAACGATTCTTGCCAGTGGAGACCGAAGATCTATCGCGGAAGCGGAAGGATGCATAGTAGCAGCCCTGTTCTGGGCACTCCATCGTCGCCAGACCAGTGTTATAAGTATATCCTGCGACGTCGGTGGCTCCTGATAGAGGACCTTTTTCTTCTTTTCACTTCTTGTTGCCTCTCTCAATACTTGGGGGTATTGATATATTCTCACGGATTTTTTCCCCTTTTAGGAAATCAAGAAGATGATTGGGTGCCCACCAGACATTCATTAGTTTCTTCATGAATGTGCTAACATGACTATAGGTTTTCGAGATTCTTCGCTGATCACTCAGTTAGTTTAGATTCGACGAAGACGGTTCGCAGATGCTCTAGAATTGAGCCACGCAGTACCTGGCCTTCTTGGGCGCGACTTCACAGCGATCACTTCCAGTCTCACTCACTAAGCAATCTTGGACAGAGTAACAACCGCGGCTGCGCCTTTCTGTCTGGATTGTCACCAAACGTACAGGCCATTCTCGACTTCCTGCTGCGGTCCAGAATGAGCTTTGTCCAGTGGATCAACGGAAGCCAAGGAGAAGCAAACACCCCTGCTGCGGCATAAAGCTGCAGGAGAAGTCAGCGACAGGCCAGGTTGTCCGACACCCAGTCTAATTTCTTTAACTCTTTACTTATTTATTTACTTATATTACCGTCAGGGTCATCAGGCGTCAGAGAAAGGAGTCTGTGTTAAATCACAATGTTGAAAATAGCTTCGTGAAATCTCATGGGGTCCTCGATGGTAGCGATGGCTTCAGCAAGATCATTCCAGTCCGAAATTGCGTCGGAAAAAAGAGCGTTTTAATGAGCTGGGGAAAAACATCGCGGCCGGGCTATTTTGTTACACTAACTTGCTTGGAGTTACAAGTATTGCCTCTATAGTTTAGTTGACGTCAAAATTTCACCTGAATTTTACCTTCATTCAAAATAGGTTGGCGGAGAAAGAAGATAGTGTTTTAGCATTGGTGGAAAAAAGATTTTGTGCAGAAGGCAAATACGGACAATATTTCTCAGGGTTGAAAGAAGTGAGTGGAAGATTGGACGTCATCAGGGAGACGCTGGCGAAAGATGAATAATCATATTGAATGAATCTGGCAAACGGCTTTGAAGTTTCGACGAAGGTAACTCAAACTAGCTAACTGTGCTGCACTGCGAAGCTAGGCGGGGAGCACATGTAGCGGCCGGCATTGTTGCATAGGGCAGCGCACCGACCGCGAGGTTGCTCCTGCATAACGGAGCGAGGCAGGAGCCATAATGAACTATGCGGCGCGACACGGGCCCAGAACAAACACGACGAGCAGCATCAGCAGCTGTGGCTCGGCGCTCCATGGACTGGCCCTCGTCTTAAGTAATCTTGTTCAAAGTGAAAAACGAGCGTGATACACGTGTTACACGAGGAAGATACGTGGGAAGGAGGGACGGACAACAATGACTTCCTTTGTTGTCCGTCTACGTATCTTCCTGATGTTCTACGTTCTACGTTCTACGTATCTTCCTGATGTTCAAGTAATCTTGTACATATGTAAATAAAGAGTTAATTTGGATAGGAACTAAAGGCCTGGACGACTACGACTACAACCCAAGTCGAAGCTTTGCAAACCCAAACTTCGGTTGAAAGAACACACTACTGAATGAATATGACTATTCCAAGAAATACTTGTAGTTAGGAGAACACCGAGATATTTATATGCGTTAGTTTGTTCTAGACTCTCGAAGAACACTATTAAGAGAAGCGGAGGCTTGAGAGGAGGAACGAGAGAAGTGTATGTAATTATATTTTGTAACATTGAGGTACATTTGCCAAATATTACACCAGCTAATAACGCAGTCAAGGTCATTTTAAAGCGCCATGAAATCGTGGCAGGATATTATTTCACGATATGCGACACAGTCGTCTGCGATGAAGCACATTGATGAAGTTACCTGAAGCGGAAGATCGCTGATGTAGATGAAGAGTAGTGGACCAAGGACAGGTATGTGGCACACCAGAGGTTACGGGAGCTAAACTATATGAAGAATAGTTAACATGAACTCACTGATGACGTTCTGAGAGGCAATATTTAATACAGGAGAGTATGTTGGCGTGAAGGTTTAATGATGAATGTTTGTGGAGCCGTTGTTTATGTGGAACTTTGTCTAATGCCTTAGCAAATTAAAGAAACAAATCATCAGTAGGAAAACCGGAATAAAGGTTAAGAAAACGGTCATTTTTTTAAACAAAGAAGCTACGTTTCAAAAGAGAAATTTTTGCAAAAGCCATGCTGCGCCTTGTTGAAAAATGAAATGGAATAAAGATGAATAGATAATTGTCTGTGGATTATGTGCTGAACATTTTCGAAGGTACAGAAGTGAGAGATATAGGCTTGTAACTTAAAGGAGATAATTTATTACCCCTGTTGTGGATAGAGAGGACCTTGCCAATTCTCCAATCCTCAGGAACTGCTCCCGTATCCAATATTTGCTGGAATATTTTAGTTAAAAAAAGGCTCGATGAACGTGTTGTGCACAGTAAAATTTAAGAGTTTATGTTATCGATGCCACAAAATGAAGACACTTTCATAGATTAAATAATTTTGCCACGTTTTGTGAATTTAATAACAATAAGCCACGTTTTGTACACCTTATGGCGGCCCACAGCTCCAGACCACGCGCAGCTCGCGCTCGCCGTCTTGATCAGTCACAACGGGGGTGGTGCTGACGGCTAAGCCACAAGGTCACTTTGCTATTTGTACCGTCTATGTGAGATTAGATGCAGTTTTTTATTGTTGAAATCAATGTTTGCCTGTTATTCCTTCATGTTGGGAATGCAGCAGCGCAAACCGGACACACAAGGCAGGACATTACAGCTCTCTACAGGAAGGGTGAATTTCGAAGGTGCGTTGTTACGTGCAATGTGCGCGATACGACTGCAGCGTTCGGCATGTGTGAAGGGATGCTCAGGCAGAGGGTAACAATGATGTACCCTGGCATTCGGTCATCTTGATGAACGCAACTGCCGTGGGTGACAAAAAATAACAAAAACATAATTTACTGACTTTTGTAACTCGTCTTCAGGTGGAACACAAGGAACTCACAATGACGGGCTGTACACTGCACAGAAGATTGCATAACGCGATATAGAGGGTATCGTAAGGAGATCGTTAATAGGGAGTTTTAGCGAGTCGTTTTTCAAGCATACGGTTCCGAAATCCCGAAATCCCGAGCTGGTCCGTTCCGTGTAACCCTACGTCAAATTTGACAAACTTTAGCGAATCGTGAAAGTGGCGCGACAGTGTAAACGATGATGATGATCATGCTTAACGGTGGCGCCATCTTCTAGTAAACATGTGAAACATTCTGCAACATGTAAATCAGCGACGGTGGTGGCGGTTTGTGTTTCCGGCGTACGACTGATGTAAACAAGACGGCCGACGTAACATTTGCCGGTCGGAATTTCAAGAACTGCGATGCTAGATAGAGTAAAAAGTGTCTGAACGACCGTAAAGGTATGTGGTGTGTCTCCGTCATCTTCAACGTGAAGGATCGTTCACGTTGTGTGCCGTCGAACCAAATCATTTTACGAAAAAATAGTCAGAATGCAGGCGAGCTGGTGTAAGTTGAACATGATTGTAAACCTTGTAGAGACGGCGTTGGAGATGTGGTATATAAAGTGTGTACGAAATAAACTTTGCAGCTGAGTTTGAGACGTTGCCTCCTCTTTTACCACCTTCAGTTGTGTTCTCTTTTCTGCCCCAGTCTCAGGTTTATAATCATGTTCAAATCATTTTGTCTGCCCGCGGTCCCCACGGCAGCTGGTCTGCCCGCTCGCAAAAATGTACTAGCATGCGCAGTTTACAGCATTCACGATCGCTTACCATTGCGAGCAGTCCTCGAAATGATTTGGTTCAACCTCTCAAATGAAGCATACTTAAACAGGACGGCAAATCGCCTCCCGCTGTTCTAAGCCTAACGCTCGGTTGGGTAGGCGAAGGCGGTCGCCAAACCGACCGCCATCTTTTATTTACCCAAGTCGTGAACGGTGCTGGCTGCGTTGCGGTGACGACTCCAGCGGCCGGAATGGGAGAAACGAACGAGAAAAGCTTCCCGACTTCCCAAACGACTCGCGCGCGCATGCGCAGTGGCGTCGCGGATGCGTTCGAGGGCGAACCGTTCGTGTGGAAACGACCTGCTAAAACTCCCTATTGCCTCGCCGCCCGCGTGTTGAGCGACGGCGCGCAGTTCGCTAAGCACGCCTTCGACAAGAACCGAAAATGTTGGTCGAGCGGAGCCCGGGAATTTCTTAGCCCGGAGCTTGGATTGCCGAGAGTTTCCAAATGCTCGATCGGTATTACGTCGTCTACGGGCCGCGTTCGCAATACAAGCTGCGAGGAGAAGGCGGAAGCGGCGATTGTCTGCACACTTCTCAAAGCTTGGTCCAGCCTCTCCTCTCCTTAACCTCCTTTCTACCGAACAAGTCACAGATTCGTATGAGCAACTAAATTAAACGGAATGTGTCGCCATTAAATTGCAAACACTCTCTATCGCTTGAGTTGTTCCCTGTCTTAAATCTAGGCTCTTTAGCCAATGGACACGTTGAGGAAAACGCCCACTACCCACGGCGGCATGACAGACACGCGAGCAGTTTTACAAGACACAGCGAAAGAGCCCGGAGGCTCTTTTTGTTGACATGCGGCACAGTGGCGAAGCGGGTTCATAGAGGTAGAAGGAGGGATAGGGCTGGCCTTTGAACTAGATCTTTTACGAGGGACCCCCAACCGTCCCAATACACTACGTAGATCCGTGTCAGTCACAAAGGCAGTTGCTAAACGGATCAGCGACCGCTAATCCCACCCGTCAATGCGTTTGTGGTCCACGGATTAACCGAAACTTCCGATTAAGATAGACACTGTTGAACATGCACAGCGCTTCGATAAAGGGAGTAGCGCAAAGCCAGGAGGGGGGACAACGGATCAAAAAGAGGACGGGGTGCCGGCAACAATGGGCAGACGAGACTCTGGGGTATCTGTAGCCTTCCCCGTGCGCAGCGTTCACGAGGACAAAGCCGCCGGTGTTCCTTTGATCTTCAGCGCCACGGGTTTCCGCGGTGGGACTGTCGCACGAGTCCAGCATCGTCCTTCTGCGGTATATCTGTACTTTTAGCTTTTTTCTTCGCTTACTTTCAGGTTCATGTGCAGTCAAACATGGGAGCATTTCGGTAGTAAGCGCTGCGCTTTAAACGTTTTTTATATGAAAAACAACTAAGAATACCGTTTTTTGTTTGCTTTCTGCTGAGAAGAACGATTTAGGCAGAATAGATATAGTTCGTTTCACCCTGAACTAAAGAGAGCGTCTTGCTTTTTATTGTAACTTGGCTGGAGAGCGGTCGTAGAACAGTCGAAGTAAGCTACATATTCGCTTCTACCTTGAACTGTCGGAATCTGGTTCTTCCTGGGAGCGGCTTGCTGTTACTTCTAGTAGCCCGTACGCTAGAGTTTTACGCTGATTGGGTTAATTCAAAGGTGCGGTGTGTGCTGGAAAAGTGTACCGATAATAATTCCCGGAGAAGGAGAACAAGGGCGACAAAGGATAAACTCAAGTCTTTAAACACAGTTATAGATGACTGATGCGCGACTGAAAGAATACCCCCGGCCTGGTCCAGGTTTTCGTCGCGCACGTACCTAGCTGGTTTTCGAGATTTGTGTTTGTCATTTGTCCCCCTAGTGTCCCTTCTCCAGGGGTTATTATTGTGACTCTTGTCCAGCTCGCGCAACCTTGGCATTAATGGCATTAACATCCTAACCTTAAAATGCAGGCTGTTCACACTTATTGGTGTTAGACTGGTGGCAGTTTTTAAAGCCAGTTTACTCTACTGACGTCGAACTCCTGGTTAGCTCAGTTAGTAGAGCGCTCCACAGGAAATGGAGAGGTCACTGGTTTGGCACCTGAAACATGCGGATTTTTTTTAGTTGGGCACCAGTCATCTAGCTGTGTTTGGATATTTTTGTTTGTTATTCGTCCCCCTTGTTTCCCTTCTATAATGATTACTGTCGTCGCCGTATTCTCGACTTTTGCACTGCTGACCGGAGCTCTTGTGTCACTTCGGAGCAAGGGTTGAGCACTCGCCTTCTAGACCCGCAATCCACAGTCCACTGCCTACTAAAACTTGATAATCTTTTTTTTTGCCAATGCAAACGAGAGTTCCAAGAGTGGCCGCAGTGAGGGGTGCTGAGCTTGGAGAAGCTGACCAGTGGTCAAAAAAGCTGCCGGCGGTCAAGCGGGAGTAACATGAGGTTCGAGCAGCAGAAGCTGCACTATAAAAGAAGGGACTGTTTAATCTTGAAATCGCGGCAGTGACGTCACAGTAAATGAATAAAATTTTTTTTGTTCGGGGTGGTTGGTTCATAATGGTAAAAGGTTAAAAATCGCAAGAGACTAGGACTAGTACAAAATACGAACGACATGGACAGGCGCTGATGTGACAAAAACGGTGTTCATCAAATGTTAACGAGTTTGAAATGGAAGTAGAGCGATTACGGAATGTAGGAATCCCTGTTGGTCTGATTTTAAGTGTCTGTGAAAGCTTGCTTTAAAATATCAAACGTAAGAAACAACAGGTATGCCATAAAAAAAAAAAGAACGAGATAGGAAATGGGTGCACGTCATTCCATAGAATCAGAATTTTGCATAACAAAAAATATTGTTGGTAGGTAAAATGCTAATATTTTATTCTCTGCGCTCTGTATAGGTTGGCTTGGATCTGCTCAATGTTGAAGAGACAGAAGAAAGCGCTGCGTCCGAAGAAGCATCTAAATGAGTAGACTGACTGTGCTGATGTTATCTACGAGAGCGGTGTTACCTGTGGGGAGTGCATGTATATAGGCCAGACAGGTTGCTGTTTCAACGAGAGAGCAAGCAAGCACAGACGTTTTGGACCTAACATATCTGGAGAGCGCCTTTTAGAACATTGCAAGCGAAGGCGTGAACCACTTCTTAGAGTTGGCGTTTTTGAAGAAAGCGAAAGATGTACGGCGAGAAAGTGTTCCAAAACACGCCGTGGCGCATCAAAATACAAGGAGGCCGACGCCGTTCAACTTGTTATATAGAGAAGTCAAAGGAAGTGCGAGACGACGAAGCAGCCAAGCACTCACCATAATTGGTTGATGTAGGGTAAAACAAAAGCACGCAAACACGTTTGGAAGGTAAAAAGAAAAGCAAAAAAAAAGCACGAGGTACGAAAAGAGCAGGCGAACTTGAACGCCATGTAAAGCTGAGAGGAATTGTATAGGCATTCTTTATAAAAAAGAAGGATGGCTGTAGCGTGAGCACGCCTTATATTTGTTTATTGGATAAAAATACGACTTTCTCGGACGGATTTTTTTCTAAAGTGTCTAGTGGTTACCGGCGTATGTAGGCAGTGTATATATACTTTGTTCGTTTACTCTCGCCCCCAGCCACATTGTACACTGTTAGCAAAAATAACACGCCCAGACGTGTAAACCGTTGTCCCATAGCGGACACGTCGAAACGTGTTCGTTTTACACGAGGCCATCTGTGTTTTTCGTCTACACATGAGGTGCTGTGTAAACTTAACACGCTACACCGTGTCTGCCTTCCGCAAAACCGTCTCGAGCGTGTTCCTTATGAAACATGGCGGCCAGCGGCCGAGAACAGGCGAGAGACGAGCCCAGCGAGCCGCGCGCCTTTCAGCCGAATTGAAAGCACACAGGGCGCGTTAGTTCTCGTTCGATGTCTTTTATACACAGTAAAGTCTCCAAGCGGCGGACGTAGCTACTTGCAAAGGTACGTACGTGCGTCGTCGGCGGTCGGCGGCGTCGGTAGCTTCAACAAACCGCTAAACAACAAAAAAAAAAAAAAAAAAACGAATGCCGAATTTACATGGATAATTAACTTGAGCAAACTATTTAGAATCGGGCGGTAACTTGTGCCACCTATCGAGATTCCTAGCAGCCTGTTTAAAAAAAAAAAGACGAGTCAGTTAACACTGCGAACAACCACGACTACGCAGCAACCCTACATACAACGCAGGCAACACAGCATACAGCACCGGCATGTACACAAACACAACAACCGACACTACGCCCGACACTTCCTACTCGATATCCAGTTCTCCCCGCGGCGCATATAAGCTTGACATGTGCGGGTGAGCTCTTTGGTCGCTGACCATTACAGATTTATAGAAGAATACACAAAGCACGGCGCAATGGACAGCCGTGTGTTAGAACTGTTTGCATTTAAAAAGTGTGGAGGCAAAATCTATAATGTTTGTCCGTTGCAATAAATAACGATATGTTAACAATAAATCTTAAACCGGTCATGAAAAAGTTCAAAGTTTTGTTATTTTCTTGCTTGACCAGTGTTATGAGCAGTCCGACTAGCTTGAATCAGATAGGAAAACAAATTATTGGGATTTTGTCATTACGTATACAATAATAAATGAAAATTATCCTTGCGCAAAGCATTTTTTATTTATTTTTGTGAAGGACATCCGGACATCCGCCCATCACTTCACTTCCGCTAGTTGCAGCAGTTGCAGTACGGGAACAGACGCCTTCACTTTTGGGGCGTTTTGATGCAGTTTGTTGTCGTATGTCGTGTCGGTGTCGAGAAGAGCGGTGGGGCTTGGGAGTTTGTGACCGGTGTTATTCGTGAACACTGGTGTGGGGCGCTGATGCGTCTTTTTTTTTTATACTGCCACCACCCCGAACTTTGAAGATACACGGGCCCGTAGCAGTGCATTATGCTGAATCGCGAGCTCCTTCTCTGTTGACGTCGCTTTCCTGGTATCACTCGTGGATACTGCAAGCGTTTAAACAGTGTGCACCGTCTCGCCTACATCCCCGGTGACGTACTCGACCTGTTGAAACTTATTGCTTCCGTCATTTTAGAGTACGCAAGGCAGTTATCTCGTTGGTCTGGTTTCGGTTATAAAAGCAAGGCAAAACGCTCGTAGTTCCCGCCCTCAGTACTCGTTGGACATCTTCCACACTTTGACACCGGATAACTGAATGAACGAGGATTTACATTCACTTCCGAGGTTACTCTCGCCGCTTCCTCACCGTTGAGCAGCAGGATGAGCTGGCGACAAGCCGCGGATGAAAGGCTTGAGCATCAGCAGCCCAAGCGCACTCGGTGCCGATGCGGGCGACGCGGGTTTCTGTCAACCGGGAGGCCAGCACAAACCGTGACCGTTCCAGCTCTTCGTCATGACACGGTGTTGCAGAGAGCAGGGTAAAATACAGCTACACAGATCACCGAAGCAAACGACTGCTATCTTAAATCTTGGCTTGTGATTGCGCCTTTGTAGTAGATCATCTTATTCGTTTTGCTGGAGAGACGCAAACGACGGGCATAACAAAATCGCTTGCATATTCCGCATATCTCACAAAAGCATTTACCCTGTCACCTTGCGAAAAGCGCGAAACATGGAGTCCGCACCGTCCTAAGCTTCCCGTTTTTTACCTGCTTTAGAGCAGTTTGTACCTGCTAGTAGATATGCCTACTGAAACAGGGCAGTGCCAGAGAGAAAGAGACAAATTTGAGAAAGCTTGCTCGCTCTCCAATTTCTCAACTCTCAAGTGATTGTGCCATAATAAATGCACCAACGCGTCTTCCAAAATAAAGAAAGAGCACTACGTTCACAACATAAAAAAATGGTCTCAGTACATGCATCTGTGGGCAGGTAGGAAACCTTGCCCTAATTTATTCACGCCGCATGATTGGCGCAACAAACTTGTTGCAGGACCGAATCATCTACTCGAGTGGTGTGCGCCGCTATGCAAACGCAGTCCAACACGACGCATAAAAAACGAGAGCTTTAAGACAACAATCCGGAGTTCATTATTCAATTAAAACAACGTAATTTTGTTGAAAACGCCCGCTTCTTCTTACTCACGGTATGTGTCGGGATACTTCCACAGTTTGAAACGGAACGAAGGAAGATTTACTTTTAAAAACGCTCGTTGCGTCCTCCCGGACCAGCTGGACCGGATCAGCTGACGACGACGGGACTGTACCCGTTGAACCTCCACCACGCAACAAACAATTTGCGCTCCGTGTTAAAAGCGTGGTTCAAACAGACCCGGAATACAAAGCACCGCACCACACACGACGAATGTTTCAGCTCTTTTTCCCATCGCCGGGTTGCACCAAACAGAACGAGATCGCCGAAGGCAACGCCGCGCTGTCGTGAACCTTGGCTTGTGGTTGCGAACTCGTGGACCCTGTGACTCCCTTCGCCTTCAAAGCACACACGACGATTACGAATGGTACTTTCCGTCTTCCAGGAACATCACAGGGGCACTTCTCCGGTCACGTCTTCACTATGTGCTCGCAAACTCCGAAGCTCTATGCGAAGCTTCTCGCGTCCCGTCAAACCAAAAGAGTAGCGGCGCTGGCGGCGCCATGCGTACTTGCCAGATTTTCTCTGGTCAAACAAAAACAACGAAAGCCAACCGGTGCTTGCTTCCAGCGTACATCGGCGTTGCGCTTGCGCCGTGGCCAGATCGCTTGCAGTTGAAGGTTGAAGCAAAAACGAAACATACTGCAATGTCACGTGTTCACATCGAGGACACGCTTTTTATATCCATTTTAACTGTATGGAATAATTAGACCCATGACTTTATTTATGGTGTCTAAGAAACTGTTATCAGGACCCCTAAACTAAATACAAACATGGGCGACATGAGGGAAGCCGCATTGCCATCGACCAGAAGATGGCGGCGAGCACCGCGAGCACGGTAAGCGCGGGTTTCGCCAACGTCCTGCGACATGGCGCAATTGCTTTTGGAGCATATCTGTCTCCGAGACATGTTTCTTTCCGCGGCATTTGTCTCGACGGTCCTTTCTATGTGTGTCCCCAAGCATTCCGGTGCTTCGATAGCCGGCAATGCCGCGGTCGTCGCCGGGGGCGATGCGTGTTATCGAGGTCGGCTACACGGTTATGCGTGTATGACCGAACCAAAACACGTTTTTTACAACCTCGCATGATTTCTGAACGAATTATCCGTTACTCATCGTGTAAATTTATGGTAATTTGTGTAAATGGCGTGTTTTTCACCCTGAATATTCGCCAAATACACGGGACTTGCTAACAGTGTCGGTATATCTGGTATGAACGACAAAAATAATAAAACAGTTCCTTATGCAAATAGCAAAGAAATAGACGGGACGCAAAACGAGAATGGGTGTTGGTTACGCTTATATTCTAAATGTATTCTAATGGCGTGGCGACGGCTAAACTATGTTTTCACCCATGCAGGAAGCCAACGTTGCTAGATCAGCTCAGTTGACAAGCTCCGCATTAGCCGCGCTTCGGAAAGCCGGTCCCCTCCGTTCGCGGGAGCGTGGTGGCGCTGTCGTCGTAGCCCGCTTGGTCCGCAAAGCCGGCCAAGCTCTGGGCAAGCTCGGGACGCTAGCTCTTCATTGGGAAAGAAATCAGGCGGTCGGCAGCACGTCGGCGGCCCTTGCGCACTTATTTTTAAGAAATGGACTCTGCAAGTACATTCTGCTGCGGCCACAATTGTAATTATGCACGCTAATGATCTCCTCGATTTTTACTCTATAATTCATCGGATAGCAGCATGGGTGCCTAGCTTTGGGTCTAGCTTCCAAGTGCGATTTTATGTTCGTGTAATGTCAAAGTATAACGGGATTTGTGTCATAGTTGATGTCTCTCATATACGTCTATGACTGGCCTCCATAAGCAGGGGCTCGCGTGTGCTGTCAGGGCCGTATCCAGTTCTCGATAAACGCTCCCACTTGTCACAAGGAACCGAACAAAATGCGCTCTCTGCCTTCTATTTGTTACCACAACAAATTTTTGGCAAGGCTAAAATTGCAGATGAATACTGTGCAACGTTTATTTCTTTTCGCATTAAAAAAATCGCAAGCAGAATGCAAACACCAAGACTGAAAATACCTTTAGTTGGTGATCACAGGATCCGAGATTTCTTGTTTGCTACTGCCATCTTCTCCGTTATCTCTCTATTGATGTATCTCGCGTAGAAGAGCATTTGCGTTACAAGTAAGAAACATTGTAGTTTTCAAAAGTGGTCTTTGCACCCTAGCCTTCCTATGTCGCATTCTCAGGTTAGCTAAAATGTTTTCATTTTGGCTTGAAATAGATAGCAGAAACGTAACGAGCTCAATAAAACAACATTATCATTTATGGACAACTGCAGCTTTAGCAAATAGTAGTTAACAAAAAGCAAATTTAAATTAACGCGCGCTTATAAACACGTGAACAGGCATGTTGCTGTACAGGCATATGGAGCATGCATACGCTTGCACATATGAACTCGTTTCACATAGTAATGATGGTCTCTTACAGTTTGTGCACTGTTGCCGCGAAGTTGTAGCAGGCTCTGCAGAATCACGGTTCTAATATCCTACCGCACGTTCATCTCCAAATATACACACACGAATCCGCGCTGATCAGCTGATCGGAAGTGACGTCTTGAAATTCTTCCCCCTTAGTCACATGTCTCCGAAATGGCGCGCACACGCAAGGGAGCGAGGTTGTCACACATATAAAGAACACATGAAAGGAATAACTCAGTTGTTTTCACCAGTAGTAGGCCTCGACGTAGCCGAATACAAATTCAAAAACAGCCCAATTCTTTCAAAAGACGAAGACGTTTTCAAATCGACATTCTTTCCTAATGCGGCTTTTGTATGCGTGCAGCAGTTTACGCTTGAACTTAATACAGAAACACAGAACGCCAGAAGAGGGAAGTTCATGGAGTTTTAGTCCGCAAGGGACCAAAAGAAAACGGTTCATGTTCCGGAAACCACGAACGATAGACGCAGCCATTTCTCCGAATGATGCCTGCCTTAGTGACGAATGTCACAAAACTGACGAAACGAAGAAGGCCCGGTGGCGTAAGTTTACCTAGGAAGTCCTAGGAAATGTCTCAATCGGACATTTTCACACTGGTAACAGCCCTTAGAAATACACTTTGTGAACCCACACAAAAGCGATGTTTCAAGGCGTATCCACGGGTACCGAGGCCAATTAGACCGAACGGGTCGGGCGGGCTTGGACACGAGCGCCGCTACGCGGCATTGACTGGCAGCGCGTCAATTTTTTCTCGGAGCTTGTCGACTTCTCCGGTCCAGTAACTTTGCTGAAAGCGACGACATTCAAGAATGGTGGCGCCCTTGTGAAAAAGGCCTATAGCAGGAGTGGGCAGGCTGATCCGGCTTAAGAGCCCCAAACAAAACCACAAAACTTCCAAGAGCCGCCGAGGAGGGGTGGGGGCATACTTTTTGTCTGGTGCAATACATGAAACTCGAATTACTTTCAATCTATCCGAGTCAAAAGCAGTCCAACTGCACGTAAGGTGGCAGTAGCACAAGACTACCAGACCACAACATGTGTTTCGATTTAAAACGCGTTCCATTTTTCTTTTTCGGTGAAGTGCTCGTGTGGCCGGGTAGAAGGTGGGGGAGGGGAGGGGAAGGGGACGGAGCCACGAGTCGCACTTTAAAATGCAAAGATCCTCTTGCTGCAACGCGAGCTGCAGCTTGCCCCCCCCCCCCCCCCCCCCTAGTCTATAGTATATATGCTTAGAGGGCCTTGCCAGTAAATCCGTTGAAAGTCAGTGCTTGTCCATGTCACTCGTGTTTTCTACTTGTCTTCGTCCCTTTTTGCGCTTTTCAACCTTTCATCAGTAAATGAGACAACCTTTAGCAGGTTTCGCACAGTCTGCTTAGAGGACGACAGGGCTGACATTTTTAGACCTTTTCCACAGGGGCGCCGCCATCTTGAATGTTGTTCCTCCAAGTATGGGTGAAAATATTGTTATGCCGTCGCCACGCCATTACAGAACATTCATAATATAAGCGTATTCGTCATCCACTCTCGTTTTGCCTCAGCTCTATATTTTTCATTATTGGCAGGTTGAAATGTTTAATTTTTGTCGCCCATACCAGATATGTCTACCAGGTGGCTGGGGGTGAGAGTAAACAAAAAATGGTCAATAGTGTCACCTTGAAGTTTGGAGCTGGGATAAAAAAAAACTGTATTTCCCTTGGCAACCGTCATTATTATTCACATCCCCTATATATGGCGTGTTCGTGGCAGAGTTGGCAACGCACGCGGCTGCCTTGCGGAGGAATTTTGTTCATAGTCATGCTCCAACACTGTCCTGTTCTTTCTTTAACAAATCTCCGCTCAGTGGGAAAGATTCACAATGTCGCGAATGGAGAATGGTGGACGAATTGAAAACTGACAATAAACGTTTAATGTTGCGACTTGAACTGCACACCCTGTGACGGCGACTGAAGGGTGACAGTCAGAATTTCATACATGCGTTTCGTATAGGAAGGTTCCGGACACACGATGACAGCCTGAAACGGGCTAGTATTTCAAAGATACAATAGGATTGAGCAAGGTTCGCAACCGGTTTTTCCGCGTGCGTAGCAGCTGCGTGCGTTGCCGATCCGCCACGCTAATACCATCCAGAAAACAATGATGACGTTATGCACATGCCTTGTCTTCTAGGTAGTATTGCCTCCACTGGCGGCGGCGACGCTATAGCTACTTTCACGTGACTCTTACGTCCGAGGGCCACGCCTCGAGAGACAAACTTAGCTGGATAACTGTTTGTCTGTATCCCCCAGTGAAGTGGCGGGGCTTACCGAAGCGGCGGTGGTCAGGCGGTCGTACTTTGGCACAATAAACTAAAAGGTTAAAACAGCGCAAAAAACGACGGACAGGGTAAAGAAGGACACGGACAGCGCTCTGTCCGTGTCCGTCTTTACCCTGTCCGTCGTTTTTTGCGCTGTTTTAACCTTTTAAGTATGTCATACCAACTCGGCCAGGCTTCAACTTTAACAATAAACTAGCCACTGTAGTTTGTTGCAATGCAGAATATGGAGATGATTTGTTCCCCCAAGAAACACAAAAACAATTAGGTTGGGCCCAAGGGATAAGAAATTGCCTGACTTTGACATTCCGTCCAATGAAGATGCAACAGCACTCGATTGATCCTTTAATGATAAGCACTTTCCATCAAACTTTAGTGAATATATCTCCCGGCTAAAGCCATCAAGAAAAATGTGACGTCACGTGAGGTGACACTACGAAGTCACTTAAGACCATGACGTGACCTGACACTTGGACATCACGTGACACCATAATTATTTCTCGGTTAAATTATGTCAAGTCCCTTGACGTTACGTAACGTGAGGTCAAAGGACACCGTGATGCATGTCACGAGACCTGGTCGCAAGCACGTCATGATATCACGTCACAACAAGACTACAGCGTGACTTCAACTTTCCCCAAATATTGGGGAAAATGATGCACTTCGAGACAGTAATAATTTTCCCGCTAAATATGAAGGGCAAACTTATGTCACGTTTCTGACAACATTTGATGGCCGGTCATATGGCTCCGTGTTGTCACAACATGTCATTTGATCTCAGGTGACGTGACACGATAGAAACTGTGACATCATTTATTTTCCCGCTAAATTTACCGGGAAAATCGATACCACGTGACACCCTTCACATAAACATTGTGACGTGATGGTGTCAGATCAACTCAAGCAAGAAGGAGCCTCAAAGTGTTCACATATATGCTTTAAAAACGCTCAATTCCGCGACCATTAAAAGTAACGCATAGGAGGTAAGTTGTCGAAAGTCTTTCTGTGCTCAAAACAGGAATCTCGAGTTACTTTATCGAATACCCCCGCTAAACATAAAAAAAAAACAAAGTAAATTTTTTTGGTTAACCAGGTCATCCCAGAGTTGGTAGTAATCACCTAGGAAACAGATCGCACGATGCGCGCAATTTCGAATGGCTCGTTGTAGTAGACTCGCACGGACGCAGATCCTGGGAAACTACCGGCGGCCACAATGGTAACGGGAAAAGTGCCCCCTCGCGGACCGTTCCGGACTCCATTGAGGAAAAAAAGAAACCAAACACTAGCTCCCGGCTGTCAATCCAAATCATGCAAATGAGACTGCCCGGCCGTGCCACGTCGTCGTCAAAACTAGAACCTCTTGTGTTACCGTCAATCGGAACTCCCGCTGACTCGGACGACTCGGGACCCGACTTGTGTCATACGCGTCTCCATTCTGAACAAGTCGCGTTTGCATCTCTTCAGCCGCCGAAGCGAGCGCTATAGTAAACTAACGACCAGCCCTATTTATTCGCGATTTCTTTTTTATCCGCCGAATGCGCCTCCACTGAGGCTGTCGACCCTCGGAGTCAAAAGAAACCTTTGACCTTTATATTTGTTTCGATACTTAAATTGCATAGAAAAGCCGTTGTGGGACATGAATGGCAGAGAAGAAAATGCATCTTAATTTCAATCTTAAAATGAAAAAGCAACGGCCGAGTTCAACCACGCAAAACTTGAAAAATATTACACTTAAAATAGTTCGCCAGTTATGATAAAAAAACAAAGTAATACGTTTGACATAGCTTTTTCTAGGTATAACTCGCAGTCAGTGTTCGCTAGTGAGCACACGAAGCTGACACAGTTTAGGCTGAATGTATACATCATAATTTCCAATATTTACAAAGAGCAACGCTTAAAATTTGCGTACGCGGTATTTACGTTTTCTTTTCCCCAGAGGGACAGCGTAGAATCGAGCGAACCGCGTAGCCGTTCTTCGGAGCCCGTGGACCTCGTGAGGAATACTTTTTGATCTCTCAAGACTGCGCTTAATCTTTGTCTTGGCTATTGGTCGTCACAACGTACCAGTACTGTAGTGGTTATTGTTGCTCGCGAGTCTATATTAGTCGAAGGAGAAACGATGTCAAGCAGCATGCACCCGACAATACTCAGTTTCGACGTAACTCAGAGCACAGTTCAAGACTATACTATGTTTCATCGCAGCCGATGCTACTGTCCGATAGTGCCAATCGCGCGGTGTGATTGCGCCACGATTCTGCACTGGTGATTGGCTTAGCCGGCGATAGCCAATCCACAAAGACAATGAGCGCCATGACGATGCCCTTTTGGTACTGCTTGATTGATTGACTCCATCGGGTTGTAGCGTCGGCTGCACTTAGGGTTTGAGTCAAGTGTAAGTGAAAATCAAATTACACATATCAGACTATTAAGGATACATTATCCGTGGTTTATACAGTATCAAAATGTCAAACTAAAAAAATCAGCTTCTGATTGGTGTGCACGGTTTAAATAAGAGACAACGGAGACAACCATGGTCAATAGAAAATACGGTGTAGCGGTTTTGATGATGGAATTCACGGCTAGCTATAGGCCATAGCGAAGCACCTTTTCTGTACTTTTGTCGTTCTTCTTCACGCACGGTTGCACATCTCTTTATATTCTGTATGCCCGGGAAGAAGACTGTTCTCGAACGCTTTAAAAGTGTCCGCTATTAATAAAACTTCGAAACGTCGAAACGTCGACTAAAATCCTCCTGGTTTGTTTTCTACCGTCACCTTGCATCTATATATATATATATATATATATATAGATGCAAGGTGACGGTAGAAAACAAACCAGGAGGATTTGCTATTACCCCGGAATATCAACTGCTTTTTGTACCAAAAAGCGTAGACAGTAAAACGCGTTTTTTTTCTGGATTAATGAAATTACATAATCAAATTACCTCTTGTATGCAATTATTCTTACGGGGGTAGTGCACGCAAAGAATGTGGTATGATATATTAACTTCTGAACGACAAGTTCACTTGCCAAATGTCTTAGAATCTTTATATCGATATACACTCCAAGATAGTTCACATTCCTCGATCCCTGAAACAGCGTTCCAAGGATCTAAGATTGTTAAATATATCGGAATCTTGGATCTACAGATAGCCAAGACCATACCTTTTCAGTACTTGCTTCGAATTATACAAATTTTTAATCATGAATGGAGTCCATTGAATTGCATTGAACATGCTTCATTTTTATATGGTATAACATAGAGTGGAAGAAGGTGATACGGTGAAGCCAGGTGAACGCCTCTTTTGAATGGTGTTTTTCAGACTGACATCCGGTTTAGCCGCGGATGTTTAACGTCGATTTTGAATACTTATTGCCTGTACCAAAGCTTTTCGCTGGGAGTTACATTTAGTGAACTTTGGTAAACGATGCTTGACGCGAAATATTGAGAACAATATATGCCTGGCACCTTTGTATTATTAGAGGCGGTCGCCTACAAATTAATATTTTTGATCTATCGAGTATACGAGGTGGTCGAGCAGTCACCAAAGTCATCATTCGTTTCTTGCGTGACTTATAGTTCTTTTTTTTTCTGTGCCCGTGGAAATTATATGTGATGAGCGTTGCTTGTAGACTTTCATCTCGTAACAAATATTGTCTCGATTGACAAATGATGAGGACTCTTGCCGTCCTGGCAAGAATCCTATAATGTAGCCAAAATGTCCCGCCATCGGGTCATTGCGGCAGGCTTGTAATAGTTCTTTTCGAAGACTAGAAGGGATCACCAAGAGCCGCGCCGTGTTGTAGTCGCTGTAGTTCTCCTTGTACAGCACACATTGTCGGATGGAGAATGTTGGCAGCGTTTGTTAAGACGCTGCATAAAACATGACGATATTGATTGTTAGCCAACAAAATTTATTCCTGCGCAGTTTTCGCCTAATAAAGAAGCCAGGTGAGGGTAATAAGAGATGGAAAGGAAGAAGCAAGGTGGAAAGATAAGACTCCAAGCGCCACCTCACCTATGGCGGCGTGGCCGATCTGCAACAGTCTCTTCCCTCCTATGAAAAAAACAAAAAAAAAAAAACAAAAAAAAAAACAGTGCTGGGGCTTTTTGCGTTCGAATAGGTCGTTGTAGGACTGGCGCCGCCTCTGGCTGCGGGAGACGTGGCGGACTGGGAGCGCTTTTAAGTGGACCTTAGGGAAGCCGGCGCTTGACTTGATCGAGTTGCCTGCGCAGGTTGTCTCTTTCGTTGCTGTTGGTGGTTACCATGCGTGCGCCGTCCGTGGACTGTGTGGACTGGACAAACTAAACGTTTAATGTAGCGAACTAGTGTCGAAACAAAATACGGATGTATGGCGAACAACAGGCGTCGCAAGCGTCGATGACGGCGTAACGGCGTGATCAAGCGCGGGCGCACGAGTGAGTCTGTGCGGCGCGGGGCGGCTTCTTTTGAATCCTTTCTGGGTGTCTAGAGAATTCTAGAATTAGGAAACATGTGATAAACTATTGTTTGCATTAATGTTAAAAGCAACAGCGCGTCATAAACATGAAAAAAGGAGAGGACACGTAGCAGGACAAACGCAACGCAGTCTAGTAACGTCAGCTGTTAGTCAGTGTTACGTTTGTCGTTGTCTGAGTCCATTCCTTATGTCCTTGTAATTAACTCACTGTTGCTACTAATGTGAGCTCTTATCACCAACTCGCCCCAGTTGACATCTATTTTACAAATCATTTGGTTCCGGAAATTCAAAAACTGTGTAAAAGTCGGGCAACAGTGTTCAAGGTTGGACGTACGTCGAATTTCGCTACAAGTTTGAAGGCTCGTCGAAACAGTCGAATCGCAGTTTTGGAAAAGGCTCGCTACCTATGGCCACTGATAGGATGATAACGGCCGGGCGTCTCACTCCAATGTACAGCCTCCAGCACGCGCTGGTTGCCTTCCGCCTTGTCTTGCGCTCGTTGCCTTCCGCCGTGCACACTTGAGGCGCACGAGACGCCGAAGCATTATCGAAGGTAGCGAGCGCACGCTGGAGACGGGACAACTAAAACTCCTCCCGGCCGTTTTCATTCTGTCTGTACTATAGTCAAGGTGAGTCGTTCACCGAGAACGCAGACAGCAACGAGTGTCGCGGATGGTCGAGTTCTTTTTTTCGGCGCGCAGTGGACCGGAGGGCACCCACGCCGCGGAGGGGTTCTTCCGCGAGGACGAACTCATTGTGGAAACGACCCCGGGTTCCTCCCCTTCCCTATTTCCCCACGCCTCCCTCGTTGTTAAGCCGGCGTGCCTCTGGGGATTACTCAGTAGAAACCTCGTACCCACATTGAAATATCTTTATGTGTGGTTTTTCTAACGATGCCATTTTGTTTGATTGGCATGACAACTCTTTCAGCCGCAGTTTCGGCTCTATTTTTTTAGATATTTCCGAAACTTTTTATCCCCAAAATTTTTAAAATTTTTTTTGTAAGAAAGTTGGTTTTGTAAGCTTTCTGCAATATCACCTAGACTGGAATATGAATAATATATGTATGATAACAGCTGTAAATGTAGAAAAATAGAAACATGAAAGACTGAAGATTTTTAAAAAAAATTTCAGGAATCTTTATTGCTAGCAGCTGCCAGTGCTTGTGGTCCGCCGAGGAAGGGAACTTTTTCTCTCCCTCTTTCTCTCTTTCTTCTTTCTTGCTTTCAATCCTATACACTTTATTTCTTGCAATGTTAAAAAAAGTGGTCTGCTCGGCCTCAATCTTTTTCCCTAAAATTGCACTCTGACAGTTTCCTATATTCTGGATTCCTCTATTCGGCAAAGTAAACCGTTGCTGAAAACAATATATATATCTATTAAAGTTCTTTTAAAGTTTAATGAACATAGCCGTTTCATAGTCTTTTGAACAAATGAAGCATTGTTAAATAACGTAACCTGGACATTACTTAACACTGCCTGGCCAATGCATAACCCATACTCTCAGTAAAAACCAAGAAGATAATTTTGGCTTGGCGCAACCATTTACGTAGGAGAAAAGCTGCGGTCTCGTTCTGTCTACAGAGAGAAAAAAGAAAACACGGAAAGAACAAGGAACAATATGCCTCGCTCAAGTTGTGAATGAAGGAGCACGCGAGCAGGGCACTAGTCATTCAGTTTTAGACATTATATATTTGTCGCTCTATAAATGATTACTTCATGCCTGGAGAAAGAAATCTCTGATCACAAGCTTGTGTGTTTCAGTTACTACGTGACCAAACAATTGGAAAAAAGATAAACGCAAATTTACTACTTTTAAATATTTTGCAAGGGCGAACGATGAAAGCGTTCTCGATTTTTTGGATATGTGTCTGGATGGCTTCAAGGACTCGGATGTAAAGGTTCTCTTGGAACAGATATAAGGCAACCTGTAGTCACTGCATAAACAAATTTGTATTCTGCAAGCGTGAGCCTATTAGTTATCCCTAATTCCTAGATTAGTCATGTAATTATACATACGACAAATTAAGCGGGTAATGAAAAGACAAAAATAGTAATAAAACCTGATAGAAAATTTACAAGCTGAAGTAACGATATAAGTTAAAAATGCGAAAAAATATATTATTTTTCAAGTACGCTTTTGATATGCCTTATAAATAATCCTCAAAAAGTTCTGGAATTATTTCAGTGGTGAGACAAAGCCCATCGAACAAATTAGAGTGAATGGTTCACTAGTTTCAAACCGCAGTGAAATTGCGCAGCATTTTAATGCTTACATTCAATTGGTTTTTTTTAGTCATGACACGCGTAACCCTACTGTTGACGTGTCACTTTTTGTGCACACAACTTTCACATCATAAGAGTGAGTAGTTTCTATGTTAACCAATATAAAGTCTAAAACTTCCTGTGGTCTTGATAAGATCCCCAACGCAGTTTCGCGCATTTACAACACCTATGCGCACCGGTAACGGCAACGGCAGCGCGTTGCTTTTATTTGCAAAAAAGAGGTAGCGTATTCCGTTAAATGTATTTCGATAACGCCTCCAACACTGCTGCTGTTCCACAAAGTACTTGGAAGAGACAATCGTTTAATTTAGTTACGAAGGAAGTTCGGCGAATGAAAGGGTTCGAAAATGTGTTAAAATCTGAATGCAACCGCAAGCAATATTAATACCGTAATATCGTTATTTCCTATCAAACGAATAGTTTAGTTTAGGGGGAAAAAGTGGAAAGTCAATTTGACGCCATCCTTCCAAAGAAAGTGTACAATTAAAGATCAAGGAGCTAGACTGCATATTACGTAAATTAAGCACAGACACTGTACATAACAAAGGATAAAGGATGAAGTTTGTTTAAGGGCGTGAACAATAAAAAGACATTCATCCCGCTTAAGTGTAGAACGCTTATATGCGGGGCAGGGCAGTGAATTTACTCGCCTCAATTTGTAGTCATAAGCAGAACACTGCTAAAGGTGCCGTGAAACCGTTTTGGCACATTGCTGTAATGAAAAAGCCCTACAAAAAAAAAACAGAAAAAAAGAACATAAACTGGATTTATCGGTAGGGAAGAAACAATACAATAAAAAGAAAAAGTATAAACTTAATCTGGTGTTGAACCTTCTTACCGAAATAATTCAGTTAAACACATTTGAATACGTAATGACAAAGATCATCATAAGTAAAATAACAAGCGGCAACTAATAAGAATCAGGTGTTCACACAAAGTTTCATCGCTCAACTCATGGCTCCTCTCGTTAGATCTTTTGGAAAAAATACCACTCTTTTATCTTTTTTTTCACTGCTTCTTGGGTGATAGGTTAAAAATATATGTAAGTGTAGTATTAAATATACTGGGAACATAATACTGACATTGCCTTTTTCTATAGTTAGTATATTTGCTCTGAATAGCATAGGTTCCTGTCTGTTGATAATATTTTAGTCTGCTAGGTACTTCCCTGAAATCCTTGAAAAAATAGTAACTGCTTAAAACAAGTTTAAAACTATTTTCAATTGACAATATTTCGACTGAATTCATCTGCTTATTATTTTCATAAGCTTCATTTTGATCAATGTACTATATTATTGAATTCTATATATTTTTGTTGTATATATTTAGGACATGTTCCATATATAGTAATTCTAAATCGTTATACCGACACTCCCAACGATCGATATACCTCGTGCATCAAATTGATGACGCAACAAGTTTTAAGTCTATAAAGATAGGCTGGAACGACACCAAGATTTTTGTGTATTATGATCAACATCACGTTAATTAAAATATACAAAAAACCAAAAAGTCTCGTCAAAATGCGGTCGAAGATATCCAAGCTGCTTTAACTTTCTCCAATCTCCTGCAGTTACACGGACCGCAATGTCGAGCCTGAAGAAATAGAGGGAGATAAAATGTAACGCGTTTATGGGGATTTCGAAAGCACATCAGTTTAGTCTTATTATAACCGACAAAAATATAGTTATTAGCAAACCAGCTCCTTCATTTAGCTATATCATCTTGAAACATGGTGGCTGCAATATTGTATTGTTCGTGTGGTATGTCGTCTGTGTATTGGAATAGTTTTGATTTTTGTTTCAGGTGAGCTATTTCATTAATGTATATGTTAAAGAGTAAAGTACCCAAGGTAGATTCTTGTGAAACACCCAACTTGATTTGAATTGGATCACTTGTTTGACCGTTAATCTTAACCACTTGGTATCTATTTATAAAGTAGTTTTCGAGAACTCTATAAAATGAACCCCTGAAACCAATTATATATATAACATCTTTAACATAATTGAATGATCCGTGGTATCAAATGTACTGGATAGGTCGAGAAGGAGCCCTAGAGCAATTTTATTATCTGAAGACTGATAGATTTCATTTGAATAATTTCCCATTAGCAACGCCGTATTTTTTCTGTGCGAAATCCATATTGCGATGATCTGTCACAAAATGAATTCATAGGTTTGCTAAATATTTTTTCGTTATGTGTGATGGCTAGAAGTTATTGTGCACAGGCCGAGTGATAGACAATATTATGCCGTCTGGGATTTTCGTGCTTTGAAAAATGCCTTTGAGAATTCTAAGTAGTACACGTTTTTAATATGTCAAAATTGCAATAAAGATCTCACACTCGTATTAAATCATATCCTGCTGGTTTCACTATAGACATATTGGAAATAATTTTCCTTGGGTCGTGCTCCCGCATCAAGGGTATGTGAAAATCAAATTAGTTATGGTATCTCCTGAAGTCGTAATGTCTTCATTGATTCCGTTTCTCAAACCTTGCAGAGTGCTCAAAAATGTATGGCTGAATATTTTCCAAGCTCTCGAAAATCCGTAGGATAAGCAAAAATGTTTAAAAATTGTTTCATGAATGCTTTGTTTGGCCGTCTAATTTGTTAATGGTCGTAGGAGCTGCCAATTTCTTCTGTGTTTACCTTGGCAGTTTTTAAATTTCTTCAGGTAATATTTATTCTTTACTAGCCTTATCGAGGCTGGCCCCTTATTTCATATTTTTCAGAATTTTTTCTTCAGATGTAAATTGCCAGGATAATGCTTACATCTTTCCCATAATTTGTCTTTAGAGTAGCATAGTTTCATTATATCTCTATTTATCAATCCGAACTTTTCTAATTTTTTTTTTCAATTTTCTTTTTTTAGTTGGAGTATAGTTTTGAAATGTATCGACTAGGTTCTGGTACATAGTAATAGGCTAATATTCTGAAAAGTGATTCAAATGGTGCGCCTGGATTAAACTGTTAATATTTTTATAATCCGAAATAAACAGAATTTCATCTTGAGTCTCGAGGTTTTGAATACAAATAAGTATCAATACACTGCTTGTTTAAAGAAAAATAAGAGATATAGAGCACAATGAAAACAACTCAAATAAGTATATAGCACTATGTGACTATAGATACAAAAAGGCAAATACTACAATGCTTATATTATCGCATTTGCATAAAAAAAGAAAAACCTCCGACAACTTTTTGATTTTCAAGTAAAACATTGGAATAAAAAAAAAAACAAAAAAAATTGTGCATTTATTAAAAAAAGAAGAATACAATTAAGAGTGTAAGCTCTGCGGTTGTCTGAAATAAGTGAATGTGACTGTCTTTCCTCGCACCCTTACCAAAAACCACCGACGGCTTGAATCCGGGCCCTCGACGTCCCATTTAGGAAAGCCAAGAGCGACGTCGACAGAGGAAGGGGACGAAGGGAAAGAGACATCCACCTCTCCCCGACGACACTCCTTCGTGAAGCGATCCGAAAGGGGTTCGCCTGGCGACGGCGGCAGGGGAGTGTGTTGTTGTCTCGTCCGCGGTCCGCTCCAACAGAGAAGCAAAAGTGTCCAAGTTACACTCGGTTTAGCGGGTAAGCAGACAGTGCGTTTGGAGCTACGCGCTTGCCGATCCAATGAACGTCTTCGTTCTCATCACCCGATCCACGCTCCCTGCGCGTGGGTACAGGCGGTGCCGTGATCACGAGGATAAAGATCGGCGTAGGACCGGTCTATCGAGCACGTAACTCCCACTGTACTGTCAGCTTAACGTGTGATCGGAATACGTACTCCGTTCAGCCCAAGCTGACAGTGCGGGAGAAGCTATGGGCTCGGCGGACCAGTCATACGCCTATCTTTCACCACGTGATCGCGCTCTGCCGCTCGTACCCACGTGCAGAGAGCGGGGTGGGTTGATGAGAGGGAGGCTGTTGATTGGCCCTACGAGCGCCCATAGCTTTCAACCCACTGTCAGCTCAACGGGTGAACGGATGTACAGCGTGTGCGCGGGTTGAACAAGCGCCGAGTGGCTGGCACTCGTTAAAAGCCGCCGCTTCTCGCTTCATTAGAATGCGACTCCGGACGCGGCGGCTTAATTAAAATCTCGAGAGGCGGCTTCGTGTCCTTTGGAGCCAACTCTTGGGCGCCGCCAACTTTCGCTTACGACCCCGACGGCAACCGAGGCCAATCACGGCGGACAAGGCTGCCGCGTCGGGAAGGGTAGTGGGGGGAGGCGCACAGGCGCGGCTGAAAAGAGGAAACTCGGGGAGATGCAGCGTGTCTTGTCGCGTGTCCGCCTGCCGCTGGCAGCTCCGCGCTCTCGACGGAGCGCCTGGGTTTAGGGAACGACAGGGGACCGTTGCCAAACGAACAACAAACAACAACCAGTGAACGCGCAATTTTATGCACTCTTAAGGCCCGTTCACACGTGACTCCAAAGCCGGAGCCACACTGCTCCTATACGCCATAGAAAAAACACGGTGCGCGATGAAAACGAATGACAGAATTACGTGCGGACAGGCCTCAAGAAAGACCGTCATAAAAGGAAGACCTCACACACTGTCTGCGGAATGTATTTCGTACGATAAATTTCAGTTGGATCGCGGCCTTAGCGCTTATTAGGCACGAAGTCAGTCCTGTGACTATTGGCGACTTCTGCGAAAATGAAGGACTTCGCGGCAAGTTCATTCGCCCGTTTTCTCGATCGAATCAGATTTTCGTAGCACCTTGGGTCTAAAAGACGAAACCGTGAAAATAGGTTCAAAGAGAACGCGCCGAAAATCGCCAAAGGCGCTTTACTTTTGGCGGCCGGCACAACAATTGCACGTTGTGGCGCCAGTCGCCGACAACATGCAACCACGGAAGCCGCAAGAGACGAGCAGAATTTGTGCGAAAGACTTGTTTCGGCAAGTCAACTGTTTTCCCGCTAGGTGTCGTCCGGTTCGCTGGACGAGATGAACGCCATACTAATTGGGTTCATACTAGAGAGAGATGGCTGCACTCACCATGAAGTTGACACGGTGTCACGTCGCAGGCTGCGTTTGCGAAGTCTAAGCGTATTATCAGCGTCGTTATTGGCCGAGCGCCCTCCGTAGAGCGCAGCAATTGGCTCGGCCAAGAGCTTTGCGGGAAGTGGACGTACCGGGTATTTTAGGGTACCACAGTACCGTGAAGTCCCGCGGATGGTTTCACAATTGTTTACGACAAAATGCAGTCAGTCTATACTTAACCGTAGAGCGTGGAACAAGAAAATCGCAAGCTCTTACGGAAAGAGGTCAACGAACTACCAGACATTGGGGAACAAGGAAATCCCATTGCTATTCGCGCCTGCAAACCGGACCGCGGTCACGATGGAAGAAGAGAAAGGCGTCTGAATAAGGCGAGAAAGGGGTTAGAAATTTCTCACGGGCTTCACGCATTTTCCGGCAGCGGGCACTGCCGGTTTAGAGCTCTCGGGCAGGCGCGGGAGCGCGACGACCGAACTTCAAAGCGTGTGCGCGAATGGGGAAGGTTAATAGCCGTCTAAATAAACGTTTGTTACTGCTGCTACTCGAGTCCCTCCCTACTCATGTTGCGCATCTCGCGGCGTTTGCCGGAAATGCGGGTGGGTCTTCGGACACACTTGTTTCATGTCGTAGCGGCGTCGTTCAGGCGCCTGTCTTCTTTCCACGCGCGCCGGATCAATGAACGCGCAGGAGATACGCGGTGATCCTGCGCATTTTTACATGTGAATGGTTTATCGTGTGATAGATAATTCAAAGAGACGAGCGCCGTCACTGCGCATTTCTGTCGCTGCTTGTTTCACTCATCGAATAGTAAGGTCGGCTGGGCCTGGACTTAGTGTGAAAGAGTATACGAGGGTAACTAGAAATATTTTCCAGTCATTCGAGATTGATTGAAGATATTTCTTTCCAAGTATTACATTTTGTGTAAGTCTTTTTCCTGAGCCATTTTTTCGGAAACAACCCCGGAGGCAGGTGGCACCATTGTGCTTCTTACACCATGTTTAAGTGTTCTTGGTAGGCTGGGACAGCATTTTCAATGGCTGAAAATAGGTGCCCGTAGAACTCTGCTCTTCATTATCGAAAACATAAATAAGTCGCATTATGTGTCCGGGAATGTGTCCCAACGTTCAGTGGTCTGAACAAAATACGAAAGTCTGAATGTAGAGTTCTTGGTCTGATCGCTTTCATGTAGCTTGTTCAAGGTGAGTGACTGTGTGGTGTTTTCAAGTAATAAGCAATATTGATTACAACACTGCGGAGTGCTGCATGAGTGCTAAACGTACAATTTTCCGGCTATACAGTCATGTCACATGATTATGGACGAAATTTGAACGACCATTATGAACGAAATTTTCGACGACCGATCTTTCGCCATGTAACTTTGCCCCGTTCATCTGGAAACCCGCTGTTCGGACCATGGATAGCTATTTCTGGGACGAATAGCTAATATACAGTCATTTTTGTCTCAATATTATGGATTCCATTACCCCAGTTTAAAATATAGGTCCAAAGGCTACCCAGAGATAGGATTGATCCCAAGAGGTCAGAGTGTGCATTCGGACGTTTGTTGCGGTTCACCAAAGTATGTTTTTGTTTTGTATTTTACGTAACATGGGTCATTACCACCTGCAGAGTATTGTTGCATGAGATCGTGTATGACATACAACAAGACTGGGACGGTACTCATTACAAGTAATTTGATTACTTGTAATAAACCGATTACGCTTTGGAGTAATCTTGTAATCATACGATTACACTTATTAGAAATTAATTGCAAGAGGAATCTCATTCTTTTGAAAGTATAAAAATTACTTGTAATTGTAACTATTTTTCCTCCTATCTTTAATGGCGCCCTTTGCTCAAACAAGCTTTATACGAAAGAATCCTCGAGTCAAGACTCCGATGAAAACAAGCTTTACCTAAATTTTCGGATTATAAAAATAAGTTCTTTATAACTTTGTGATTTTAATCCAATGATGGACACTACGAAAAACCAGTTTTCAAACCGGCATAAAATATGTGTTGTTTTGAAAATCTAGACCAGTAGTGGCCATGCTAACCCGGCCTAAGAGCCGCAAACAAAACCACAAAGCCTCTAATTGCAGCGCCGGGGGGGGGGGGGGGGGGGGGTACTTTTGTTCCGAGCAATGAACGAACTTGAACTACCTTCCGTCTATCCGACTCAAAAGCAGTCCAACTGTGCGTAAGGTAGCAGTAGCATAAGAAC
The DNA here is from genome assembly GCF_016920785.2 of Ixodes scapularis. Classification (NCBI taxonomy): domain Eukaryota; kingdom Metazoa; phylum Arthropoda; class Arachnida; order Ixodida; family Ixodidae; genus Ixodes; species Ixodes scapularis. The sequence continues at coordinate 508,200 of NW_024610158.1, forward strand.
ACCAAACCGCAAACTGTCTCGATTTCAAACGCGTTCCATTTCTCTTTTTGGGGAAGTGCTCGTCTGACTGGGAGGGAGGCGGAAAGGGTGGGGGGGGGGGGGGGGGGGGAAGGAGCAGGAGGGAAGCCGGGGAGTAGTGGAGGGAGCCGCGAGCCGCTCTTTAACACGCGATGAGCCGCATGCGGCTCGCGAGCCTCAGCTTGGCTACCCCTGACCTAGACTATTCACGAAAGAAACGGTTACTTTTGCAAGCAGCACGAAATTTATTTTTCTGCCACGTAATATATTTGAGTACTTTTTGACCAAGAGTAATTGTAATTGTCATCGATTACTTTGTTGACTAACCTGCACAAAACAAGACCAGGAACAAAAAAGAATGAATCCTAAAGTAGCTACTAGGCCACCTTACTGTTAACCTCGTCACCGTTTGGGAAACGGTAGAGAAGTTCTTGGCCCTCCAAGCTGATTTCTGCTATACTTCGTCTCACCGTAACTTGGCAAACGGCGAAGGCTACAATCCGAGCGAGCCAATCAGCACCTCGAAGGGAGACACGCGACTCACTACGAGCGGGCAGTGCCGTCGAAGACACAGGCGGGCGAAAGAAAAATGCCGCTTTTGTACAAATTTTGTGTGACAGCCTAAGGGGTTCATCTCTGTGGGAAGCGTAGATCTTAGCCTCTCACTCAATGAATAATACTTTTTTTGTCGTCTTTAAAGCTGCATATTTACTATTAGCTTCTTTTTTAACGTATGAATTTTGTATACATGTTTTGAGGATACCCTGAGTGTTTCATGTTTGTGTTTGGCATCTTTTGCATAATCCCTGTTTAGAACCCCCCCCCCCCCCCCTTTTATGTAATGTCCTTAATGGGCAATTAAGGTGCAATAAATGAAATAAAAAAAAAATAAAGCGACCTCTGAGACACGCAAAAGAGTATGAATTCAACGTTCCCCTGTTCTCCAACTGATTGGGTTACGCGAAAACCACCTACTCTCTGCCCCTCGTACTTTTATTAAGAGCTGTCACATGCTTTGCCTCCGTCACTTTGATTGGCTCGAAGGGCCTGTAGCGTTCGTTTTTTGTCAAGCTACTTTGAAACGGAGTATAAAAATGTATGGCAAATTGGTTGGCCATTCTGTTTTTTGCATGCGTGAAACGTTATAGTTTCACAAACATTCAGTGATGCTCTTAATTTCCAAACGCCTACGTTCACGACGCTCTTCATCAGACAGATTAACGCGTACCCGCAGTGCACTTGATTGTTCTTCCTAGAATAAAGTGATATTAGTGCTAATCTGGTTGATAAACCTGGCGATCGTTCAGAGCCTTCCATACTCTCGAGTACTTCTCCCTCAGTGCGCACATGTGGTAGAGCTCCTCCTCGCCTACCCCTCCAATCGCATGACCTCCCCGTTAACCAATCAGCGTCGAACACCTCAGTCCTCCTCTCCCCCTTTAACCAATCAGTGTGAAGGCTCGTTGCCAGGTTTTTATCCAGGCTTCACGAAATGCCGAACACCTATCCAAAGAACGTTCCACGTTGAAACGTGTGACAGAATGTCAAGTTGCTATCTGTCGGAGGCAAAGCGATTGACCAAACTCTCTCTATACATGGCTCTGATTGCGAACAATGTTGTTGCAAGAATACTCCCGTCGCTTCTTCTGCGCGACAAGCCTGCCTTATATGTCCTCTGTTGTTTGGCTTGTATCCCTTACCATTTTGTTTTAGCATCATTTCTAGTCAAAGTGTCATGAGATTAGGTTGCCAGCCGCTGAGTTGTTTTGTCGTATCGACATGCAAATAGACGCTGCAAAGACTTTTAGAGTACACTAAACATGTCATACGTGCTTTCAAGTTCCTCAAAGCGCGCTTCTTCCTTGAATATTTCTCCGGTGTTATATGAATAGAAAATGGATAGGTAGATAATAGATAGAAAATAGTAATATATATGTAATGTCAATTACTATTATCACTACTATTAGTGACATGTAATAGATATGACCGCAATTTTCCCCCCACACCTTTCATGACTGACATAGGACTTAAGCCTCTCGATTTCAGACTCGCTGTAGAACAACTTAAGCTCCTACACAAAATGGTGAATAATAACTGTGTACTTGGTTGGGGAAAAATATGTTGGTTTTGATACTCCATCACGCACCCGAAGCTTCCATTATTTATATCTTGCACAGTACAGAGCCCACCTTAACTTTTGTAAATGTTCTTTTTTTCCTCGAACGATAGAAAACTAGAACAACATAAATGAATTAGTTCGTTATCTAGATTTTGATAGATTATCATTAGAAAAACGTTCCTTAGTATGTTGCATGCGAGTTGCCTTGTGAGGTGTATGTGATTCTTTTTGTACTCTTTTCTAACTACAGTATTTTGCATTTTTCACAGCTTTCTTACTTTTGCTCCATAGTGGCCAACCAATCTAACAATTTAATAGTTTGCCTTTTTCAATGTATATGTATGTTTTCTTTCCACTCCGGCGTTTACCTCATCGAGGTCGCAGTATTTTGAAATAAATAAATAAAACGCCCCCGCGTCATCTTCTGAAAATATTGTTTCTAGCGCCCTTATGTCTATCGCTGTATTGAAACTGTCCTGGAGAGGACGTTCTGTGTCGCATGAAAAACAAAAGTGTATTACACCGGCAGAAAAGACATTCTTTTTCAAGCTCCCCAGTTCTACACTACCTGCGAAGGTATGGATAGTCTCCAACGTCTTATTTGTACTTTCGTGTGTAAACTGCCTGTTTTCAAAGCAACCTGAGAGAATTAATCATGTCTTTATTGACTGTTGGGACCCAGTCCATTTTTGGGACGTGTTACAAAGAACTTCGAAAAATGACTTGTGTATTTCAGTCAAAGGAATCCGTTTTCTGTCGGTGGAGAAAAACGACCTTGTCCCTTATGATACCTTTTGTATACTTAAGCCTGAACGCTATTAGAAAGTCCCGCATGGCACCCAGGAACGCCAAGGCCTGAGCCAAATCTGTATGCCATAATTTTCACGAAATTGTTGCACGTGTTAAGAGCGTTTACCCAACGCGCGAATTCGCGTGTTGGGTAAACGCTCTTAACACGTTAGCATGTTGGGTAAACGCTCTTAACACTTAACACGACTCTGGCGCTTCTTAAGAAGCGCCAGAGTGGTGCTTGCAGCTAGACGCTCTCCTGAAGATGGAGGTGTGAAAACATACCCAGAAACACGTGGGCTATGATCTTATTCTCATAGCAAGAATCACCGTAATTGTTTCATGAAAAAAAAAGAAGACGTGACGTGACATGCTGGAAAAAAACGCGCATAATAATGTAAATCTAGTAAATATATCAGTTTGAACGTTAGAATTATATTTGAACACAAAGATAGAAAGGGCAGGAGACGACAAAGAACTGTTTTTCCTCTCCTGTCTAATTCTTTCTTCGTGTTCAAGTATCATTCTAAAGTTCAAGCTGATATATCTATAAGTATCTACCAACACGCTCAAATCTTAACCGTTACTAATGTAAACCTTCTGGGTTCGATTCTCGCTTTGCACAAAAGCGTTTTTACTGAAATAACCTTTCCCTCGCCCCCTCCCTCACCCCCTCCCGCCCCCCCCCCCCCAAAAAAAAATAAAATAAATAAAATCTGCCATTTCGTCGTTTACCCTGAGACTGGTTTTTTTTTAGAAGAGCAAAAGTAACAGAAAAAACAGACAGGTCTCTTTTAACGACGAAATGGTTGACTTCCATCAGCTAGCCTGTACTTTGACTCTTTTCTCGATAAAATCTGCGTCGTGCTTTGCGGCCACGCTTTATCTGTACTTCACGAAATGCCGAACACCAAGCCAAAGAATCTTTTCAAGTTAACAAGGCTATGACGGGGGACAGTAAAGCTTTCGTCCTTGGAGTGGTTCACAGCGAACGCCCTCTTGCTGCGCTCCTTGATGTGTGTGTTTTGACTTGAGTGCCTTCATGTGCGCTTCGCATAGAGTGATGCCAACTGCCTGTTTCCCTTTCCCATACCCTCTTCCACCGCCATTTTGTTCTTCTCATTGTTTCCCCGTGCGCCGTAAAGTGGCCTTTGTGTCCATCGGTAATCCCATCCGAGGGGGAAAATGCTAATCCTCCCTCCGTGGGTTCCACAACGCTGCTCCGAACTTCTGAGATAAGGTGCTTGTTTCCGGGAGGGTTATAACCCCCACGGATTCTTGCCGAAAAACGAAATGTCTGCTGGTTTGTCGGCGAGTGGCATTACAAAGGGTGGCCTCACGCTAGCAAAGCGCACATGAAGGCTCCCTAGTTTTGACCAGGATTCGTTATTACGGACGGCTCCCACCATGCACGATTTTTCCCAGAGAACGAAGGCGTCCATATGATCGAGACACGAATGGACTGCGTTTTAAGCCCGACCGCGGCCGACGCTTTGATCCAATGGAGCCAGTCGAGTAGCTTCAAGGATGCACGGTCACGACGCCCGTCGTATTTGTGCGTTTACTGCCACTGACTAAACTAATCACCAAGAGAAAAAAAAAATAGCGCAGGATCATGGGGAACTTCACCGGATAATATACTAGACTGCGGTGGCACTGAAGTGAGACTGAGCTTGGTTCCTAATTTATGCAGTGGTGGCCTCTTACGTAGGGTGATCGTACTCTTTAATTAACTCGTAGAAATAAAATAAAATAAAAAGACATTTCCACCGAACATATTTAACCCCCTCGTAAGAAGATTTTGGAGTACAGAATTACACGAAGAAAACGCAGATACGCAAATAGAAAGTTAAAAAGTTTTGGAATATATGAAATAAAATAAAAAAAAGATATACAGATTTTATAAATATAAAAATCAAAGATTTATTTTAAACTTTGGCAGCTGCCAATTTTCTATATATTCCGAGCTAGAAAGACAAAGCTTGAACTGACAAAAACCGACTGTGACAGCGAAGCAAATGGAACAAGGAGAGGTAGACACGGCCGAAGCGGAAACGAGCAAGACAAAAAAAATTAAGAAAAAACTTAAAAAAGGGAAGAAGCGGAAAGAAGCGAAATGGTGGGATGGCAAAACTGGTCGACATTTTCGGAGCCCAACCTCGCGAAAAACTCCCTTAGGTGATGTTTCAAACCGGCGGTCTCCATTACTTGGGGAAGAAATAGAAAGTTTATCACAGTCCACCGAGCCGATTGATATATACTGTCGGGGACACCTGAGGAAAAAAACTCTTTTCCCACATCATGCCTCCACCCTCGCGCGCGTTTTCTTTTTTTCAGTCGTTTTTGTTTTTTGAGGTGCGCGCAAAAGTGTTTCGTTTTCTTTCGAGTTTCTTTGTTTAAAGTGTGAGAGAGGACACACAGGAACAAAAATTGAATCTCGTTGTTTTTCGAGGCAATTTGGGTTTTGGAATTTGTTCGGTTAGATTCCTCGTGCTGCGTCAATGGATAGCTGCACCTGCAAGCATTGATTTCTCTGTCGCTTTCTCCTGCCATCTTTGTTCAGCTACTTTCTCTCTTTCGTTCTTTATGCAGACACTATTTACTTTTTTGGTAACTTTTTTGTAAAGAAAGAAGGGTTCGCGCCATGCCAGAAGGAAACTTTTATCTTTTTTGTGCCAACAGTTTTAACCAGCGATGGGGCAAAACGTTTTCTTCCGAGCTAGGTTTAGAAAAAATTTGGAAAATCGACCGAAGCTTCGGGTGTTTCGGATAGGTTCGAATAGTTTTGGAATGTTTCCAGACGTAATTGGTGTGTGTTTGAACTTTTTGTAATGATATGCGTTATAATATAAACTTTATTAAGTTAAATTTTGCCATTTCTGATGCAATGGACCTGAACCATCTTAGCCAGTCGTGGTGGTCAAAGTGGATTTGATTCCAATAATAACGTAATCAAGACACTGTGGTCTCCGCGTGCCCGCGGACCAACTGGGCAAACGTACGTTGTTCTCAAACCGCCCCCCCCCCCCCCCCCCCATCTTGAACGAGCGCTTTTTTTGTGAGTGAGAACTGCACCAACCTTTGATGTTTAAGTTTTCGGCAGTGTGTGTTAGATCCCAAGTTCCTGAAGGCTGACAAGATAAAGACAGCAAGGTAGAAAGTGACGAAGGCTCCCACTCTCTTGCAACCAGTGGACGAGATCGAACTGCGCATGTGATCGGTAACGTGAGCATTCAAAGTTAAGATAAGCAGTGCAGCAGAGCGCTCATTCTGTCACGTTTTGTGCAGGTGGGTGTGCAAACCCTATCAACGGTGTCGAAACAACTTAAGCCCAAAGCCACGTTCACATTACTTATACATCGTAAAGAAATTCAACCTGCAGATGTCCGGAGTTTGTTGAGCAAGATACGCACGAATGTAGCGTAGGAATTTCTCAAACTTTCCGGGGTTCGAGTTTGAGCATGTTTGACCGTTTTGACTTTTGCACATAGATAAAAGTTTGATTATCATATACGTATCCACGTAAATAGAGAACGAGGTGGCGCAGCACCATCTAAAGTAATCGCGGCATGCGAGCGTCTTCTGATGATTCGAGGCAATGCCCCGCCGAACGCTGTGACATGTTCAGTTTGCGTGTCCCACTTGTGCATTAGCTTGATCTGAATGTGATGACGTCAAACGTCTAGTGCACAGGCGTTGCTTATTCTTGGTTGTGCTGGCTGACACCACCTTGCGAAGGAAGCTAATAAGCTAACAATACCATTAAAATATGTTTCACAATAATTGATCAAAAATGTTCTAAAACAATTACCATATAAAATTTGTTTTCAAAATTCGTGTAGAAATTGGACGAGTCCAAAGAAAAGTCCCAGTTAATCTGCTTTTTTCCAGAATTCGAATGTCTACAGAAGCAGTCAAGGCCCCTGGTTCGGCGTTTAACCAAAGCTTCGATCAAAATTCACGACATCCTTGTAGCTTTTACAATTTCGTAATTATTATTTGGGTTGCTTTGCGAGAGAATTTAATAATCCACACGCTAGAAATTATTTCGAATATTTACGAAATAATATGCAACGGAGTGCTTTGAAAACACTTCGAAAAGTGAATACGTTAGTCGACAAAATTGGCAGATGAGACAAGCAGACGCGTGACGCAACAAAACCTATACCATTGCTTTTTTTTTACAGGTTTTATGATGCAGGCGCATACCGAACGGCCATGCTGTGCCCAACGAGTAAATAAAAAAAAAGAAAAAAAAAAGCGAGCCCTCCCCAAAGCAAATTTCAAATATTGGTGTCGAAATGTGCGCCTATAAAGTTCTGTAGGGTGTCGACTAGGTATTTTTAACACAGAAAGTGTTTTATCAGCCTATTTCAACGAAGATATGCAAAATTTCGGGTGTAACATTTGGCATTAACGAACAACCGAAATCAAGAACGTTAAGCCTATTGGGAAGGAGGTCCAATTGTCACGCCCCTAGTGGGTAAATTAAGAACTACACCGATGGGGACAGCAACAACATGGATTATCTGTTTGTGTCTCGACGCAGCGCTCAACCCACGTAGCGTAACGTTACATCTGCGTTCGGCTCATGTTCAATCAGTGAAGCCGAACGAAAACGCAGCGAAAAATTGGGCACGAGTCTTGCCCAATCTTTGCCCTTCGCTAGATCGAGAAAAATGAAGTAAAGAATCCAGTGCACGTGCCTTCTGTTGGTAAACATAGAGCTCTGGGTAAAACTTAAGCCCCTTCACGTTTCAAAAGTTGCGCAAGGTCAGTCGATGCACGAGGCACGTGCAGCTCTTGAGAAGATCATGGCGGCACAGTGCAGCACTGAGCTAGATCTCAGACGCCGTTCTTCCCAGAAGTGGCTCGCGGCACGTATCTCGAGCATTTCGGCAACAATGGATGGCGCCACTTTTCCCAGGATTGAGGGGCTTTCGGCAAAACAAGCTGGACGTAGCGCCTCCTATACACGGTTGCAAGGAAGGTTCCTGCGCACTGCCATTTTGGCGATGCTGGCCCCGCGTAAAGTTTCCGCCATGCTGGGGTGCGCCAGGGCATGTCGTTGCGGTGCGTGATGACAAGATGCCGTCGTCTGCTGTATCTCCGACGACCAGTGTTAGCGAAACTTATTGTTTCGGAACGCAGGTGAATGTATTCACACAGAATCGTAGCATGAAATATTGTAGGGCGGGGCACGTTTAAGGATTGGAGCCTCTGTTACAGCACGCCTTGGAAACCAGAGCTGACGCGAGCGCAGCCATCGTTGATGCGAGGGCCATGTGTCTTCCGAGGCATTCTGAATAGCGGTTTGAGACTTACGTTAAGTTTGCAATTTTTTCACTTGCTATTTTATTCAATTATTTATAAAGCACCTGTATGTTTTATAAATAATTTTCAAATTTCTTTCTGCACTCATAAGGTGTTTGCTTCAGGAAGAGACGCTTCGCAACATTGCATGACAAGCAGCGAACGTCCTGGCTGGAGAGTACGTCCTCCTCACCTCTGCGCGCGGTCCGAGGTTAAGCCAGGATCCCACTTGCGAAGGTGTAGAGTTTCATCTCCTCGCCAATAGGAAACCATATCAAAACACTTCAATCCTACGGCAGGATCGGAACTCACCATCTTGAGATTGTGAGCCAAGTGCTTCGCCGACTGAGCTAGCGAGACACTTTTCTTTTTCTTTATGGCTGCGCCAGCGAGAGACCACGTTTGCTCCCGACGCGGAGAGGACTCTAGTCCGCGCGGCAAGGATGCCCAGTCGCGGTCTAGCGCCTCGCGACCTTGAAAGCCCGTGGACATGTCATGCTGCGCCATCTCACGGCGTTTGTCAGAGATGGGAGCGAAACTTTGACACACTTAATTGCTTTATAGCGAGGCGGTGCCGTCCAGACTACTGTCCAGTCGACTTTCTCCTCCACCATGGCCATGGTTGCTTCGCGGCCATGGCCAAGGTGTAAGAACAGAGAGGCAAGCTCATCGAGAGCGTAAGAAATGTCAGAGGCACCAGGAAGAGCCTTCACCAGGGGCATCGCGGACGAACGAACGTAAGTGCAAGACCTGGCAGACATTTTGTGTTTAGCAGTCTTTGTCAGGATGACCGAGCTTGTATAATGTTTATTTTTCTAATATCGAAATGTCCCGGAAAAACGTGTCCAAATTAATGAAACATGAAAAATAAATGCATTACGTAAATAATGAAATTAAGCATACTTCTTGATTCCACAAACTTAAAAAAAGAGGTTAATAATTAATCGGGAATTTTTTTGAGCGCGAAGGAAGTGAGAAACAGTAACAAAAATTCAGCCTCCTGCTTGGATGATCCAAAATTCATCTGCCTCACTTATTAAATAAATAAATAAATAAATAAATAAAAAAAAAAGCCCGAGGTACACCTAATCATTTCTTATGAGTTCTGCATGCGAAAGCATGCAAGCCGCTCGTCCGCTCCCTTTGTCGTCTGCTGTGTGCTGGCGCGCGCGCGTTTCGGGATCCCGGAGGCCATGGCGTAGCGGCCAATGGGAGCCCCGTCGACGCGTGCCAGCCAATGGAACGGAAGGCGATCGGGAAAACTAGGAGCCGTTGTCGCACTTCAAACTGATGACGTCAACTCGCTCCATGAGACAGGTAATGCTTTCGCATTAAAATAATTTCGTGGTACATTTTTGCGAAAACAACGAAGTCCAAGGCCCGCTGCGATCCTCCTTCTGCTAAGTGTAAAATTGACCTCGTTCGTGGGGGTTCGTGAGTACCGTTTGATGAAGACCGGGAGGGGGGGGGGGGGGGGAGCCTCCTTCAATATTTTCACGTAACAAATAGACTACCTGGCCATTCATTCGGGCTGCGGTCGCATTGTCTGCAGCTACTGGCTGCGGCATGTTTCTTCCCCCTATGCCGGTCGTGTAACATTGACCATACAAGAATTGTCTATAATATTGTAGTGAGTGCGCAGGCGAGCTGGTGGAAATTAACCATTCTGATGTTAGCCTGAGAGTGAGGCAGGAAAAGAGGAAGTTTCAAAGTAGAAGAAAAAGGAACAGTCGAGGAGAGT